>NC_143052.1:59508181-59811212 GCF_052426305.1 Pelodiscus sinensis | reverse complement strand
AAGTGTTTGTCTAACCTGTTCTTTAAGAGATCCAGTGATAGGGATTCCATAACCTCCCAAGGCAATTTGTTCCAGTGCTTAACCACCCTGACTGTTAGGAAAACATTTCTAACATCTAACCTAAACTGCCCTTGCAGCAATTGAAGCCCATTGTCTCTTGTTTTATCCTCAGAGGTTAACACGAACAATTTTTCTCCTTCCTCCTTGTAATAACCAATAATGTACTTGAAAACTGTTATGTCTCCTCTCAGTCTTCTCTTTTCCTGACTCAACAAACCCAGTTTTTCATTCCTTATAGGTCACATTTTCTAGATGTTTAATTATTTTTGTTGCTCTTCTCTGAGCACAAAACTGGATAGAACTGGACACAGTATTCCAGTTAAGGCCTTATGAACATGAAGTAGAGCTTGCTCACAGCAGTCCTTCTAACATCCCAGAAGGAGGCTCACTTATTTTTTTGCAAGTGTTACACTGTTGACTCCTGTTTAGCTTGTGAGCCCCTATGACTCTGTAACAGTGTGACTCAGCACCATGGGCACCTACTGCTGGCACTCTGGGAATTAGCTTTCCAGCCCTGAAGCACCCCCTTCCAGCTAGTGTCTCACCTGCTGTTACCTGTTTTCCTCCGCCTCTGTGTATTAGGACCCACATCCCTCTCAGACTGAGGCACCCTTCTCTCCTGGGTACTGCCCTACCACAGTGCCTCCACACACCTAGGAACCTCCAACTCCCTAAGCACACCTTGCCTCAGTGACCCACTGCCAGTCTCCATCTAGCCCCTTACCTCAGAGGCAAACTGCAATCTGAAATGGGCATTCATCATAGGCAAAGGGTTGTGAACCTGCTGCCTTTGCCTCCCCTGGCTGCCTCCCTGAAGCCCTACTGCCCTGAGGCCTTGCTTCAGGCCCTGCAGCCTGGGAGCTTGCCTGGCCAGAGCTGCCTCAACTCTGCCACCTTTCCCCAACCCTGCTCTAAGTCAGGAAGCCTTTAGTTTCCCTGGCAGCTAGATCCCTCCTGCTCCACAGCTAGCACAAGAGTGAGTCTATTGCCACCCCTCCAGGAGCCTTTATACTACTCTCACCTGGGGCCTAATTGGCTAATTCCTGACACAGGTGCTGCCTCCACCGCTCCGCAACTCCAGCACTCTGCCAGGGCTGGGTTTTAACTCTTAAAAGGACAGTGTGGGGCAGATGCCCTGTAACCAACCCCCAGATCCCTTTCTGCAACACTCCTTTCTCATGGAGTGCCTTGAACATGTCCTTACTGAATGTCATTCTATTTGCTTCAGATCATCTATCTACTTCGTCCAGATAATTCTGAATTTTAATCCTATCCTCCTGCAGGCTTACAACCCCATCCGTAGACTTTATACGGGTATTCTCTATGCCATCATCTAACTCACTGATGAAGATATTGAATAGAACCAGATGCAAGACTCATCTTTTTGGGACCTCATTCAATATGCCCTTCCAGCATGACTGTGAATCACTGATAATTACTCTCTGGCTACATCTACACTGGCAGCTTCCTGCAGAAGAACTCTTTTGCGGAAGAGTTCCTGTGCAAAAACACTTCCACAAGAGAGTGTCTACACTGGCATGTGCTTTTGCATAAGAGATGTGCTTTTGCACAAGAGATGTGCTTTTGTGCAAGAGCGCCCATGGCTGTGTGGATGCTCTCTTGTGCAAGAAAGCTCTGATGGCCATTTTAACCATAGGGGCTACACTGGCCTCTTCTGGAAAAGCTCTTGCCCAAGAGGACTTCTTCCTGAGAGGGAGTGTCAGAGTTCTTGTGCAACAAGCCCTGATTTTCTACGTGCAACATCAGTTTACTTGTGCAAGAACACACGGCCAGTGTAGACAGGCGGCATGTTTTTGCACAAGAGCAGCCGTTTTCAGGCAAGAATGTGCCAGTGTAGACACAGCCTACGGGAATGGTTTTCTAACCAGTTATGTACCCATGTTATAGTAGTTCCATCTAGCATGTATTTCCCTAGATTATTTATGAGACAGTCATACAAGGCAGTAACAGAACCTTTACTAAAGACAAGATTACCATGTTTACTGTTTCCCAGTATTCACAAGGCTTGTTACATTGTCAAAAAAAAAGCTGTTAGGTTAGTTTGATATAATTTGTTCTTGACAAATCCATATTGACTGTTACTTATTACTTTACTGTCTTCTAAGTGTTTGCAAACTGATTACTTCATTATTTGCTCCATTATCTTTCGTTATTAATGGGTATTCAATGGGGGTGACACAACTGACTGGAGGTAGAACAGGGACAAGATGGGCTGTGCTCCTGTCCTGCTGTTAGAACAGTCCTCCGGCTATTTCTACACTACAGGATTTTTCCGGGATAACATTTTTGATCCACTTTAAGTAGTCTGGATGCTCTATTTCGAGTCTAGATGTACCCTCAGAGACTTGCTATGGGGCTAGTGCACAAGCAATGGCTTTATCTGCTATGGTGGCAAGACCAGAACTAACCCATGGGCTGTAGGTTCCCAACCCCTTTTATAGACTCTTGGATCCAAAGAACAGTAAGACAGAGACATTTCGTCGAAAAAAAGGGCACCCGGAATCACTTCTGGCAGGGTATGGGGGCAGCATTTACTTCTGGGTGCTGCTGCATTGCCTTTGCAGAGACACGTGTTTAAAGGGACCCCCCAGACAGCCATTTCTCTGCTGATGCAGCTGGCTTGCCTACCTCTCAGACGGACAGCAACGCTTTTGCAGCGTGTGCTGTGATTGCCCTGCTTTCTTGGACACCACAGCAGTTTGGTTTTGTGTTGGCTTTTCTGGTTTTTGATTTTTTTTCCATGGCCCCACGCTGCCATGATCGAAATTCTGCTGAACCTCCATGACACCATCATGACGCTCCTGCCCCATCTGGACTTAGAACCCAACCTTCAGCCCCTCACCCAGGGTACAGGACCACAAGCCTTGCCACCAAACTTATTAGTGGAGATGCGATTTTGATGGCTGGACACTAGTTCTGACTGGTGGGACCATCTCGTCATGGAGCAGTGGGATGACCAGCATTGGCTCCGAAACTTCTGTATGTGGAAGGCCACATTGCAGAAGCTGTGTGTCTGGCTTGGCCCTGCCCTAAAACGGCAGGACACCCACTTGTGGACTGCCATCCTCCTGGAGAAGTGGGTCATTATTGCCCTGTGGAAGCTGGCCACCCCTGAAAGCTACCACTCAGTGGGACACCAGTTTGGCATGGAGAGGTCTACTGTAGGGTCCATCTTGATGGAGGTAAGTCACTCTTGGGGGGGGGAGCAGAAAAGGGGGACCGTCAGGAAAGGGCAGAGGGAGTGGGGAATGGGGTGGGAGTGGGAGAAGCCCTCTTGGCCTCATCCTGCCCTGGTGCAGGGGGGGACCACCTGTGGGGGGCCTCCTGGGGTATTGGAGGGGAGGGGTGGGGAAGCATCTCTCAAAGGCTCAGGCACCCCCTCTAATTTCCTGTATTGTGTGTTTCTATTTGTCTCTTTCTGCAAGTGGTGAGGGCCACCAATTTGGAGCTGCTGCACAGGCCTGTCCATCTCGGAGACCTGGACATCATCATGGACAGATTTGCAGGGCTAGGATTCCCGAACAGCGGTGGAGCACTCAATGGGACTCACATCCTGATCAGGGCAGTGCCCCATCAAGCAGCTCAGTATATAAACAGAAAGGGCTACTTTTCCATGGTACTGCATGATCGATCAACAGGGACAGTTGACGGTAGGGTTGCCAGGTGTCCGGTATTGACCCGGACAATCTGGTATTTTCGCCTCCTGTTCAGTAAAAAAAAAATCAGAAAATACCGGACAGCTAAAATGTCCAGTATTGTCTGATTTTTCTTCCCGGCCAGGAGGTGAAAATACCGGATACCTGGCAACCCTAAGACATACTCGACAACTGGGCCCAGCCCCCAACATTCACCCCCTTGGGCCCCCGACACTCCCAATCCTCCTGCTTACCTGGTTCCTCAGGGAAGCTGCATTTTAACTTGATCAATAAAACAAAATGGCCCCTTGCTTGGTCCTGGGATGTGTCCCTGGAAGGGCCTGGTGGGTCTCTGGGGTCTTGTACCTGTGCCATGGTTCTATGTTGCAGTACCAGGGAGAGCCATGCGGTCAGGGTCCTGCTAGTACCTGGCTTCCTGCCACAATGCTTCTCCTGGCTGCCTGTGGCTTTTAAACATGGCCACTGGCAGGAACAATAGAGGTGTATAGTAGAGATGGAGTGTCCACCAGGACTTTTTCTTGGAAGCCTTTAAAAAAAAAGGCTCCCCCGCATCTACACATGACTTTTTTTGAAAGATCTCTTTCAAAAAAGGCATTATTCCTTGTAAAATGAGGTTTACCGCTGTTAAAAAAACCACCATGATTTTCTTTCAAAAGAACGTGGCAGCAGTCTAGACACGGGTGACTTTTTTTGAAAAAAGGCAACTTTTTTCAAAAAAACTGTGTAGTCTAGAAACACCCTGGCTACGTCTAGACTGGCATGATTTTCCGGAAATGCTTTTAACTGAAAAGTTTTCTGTTAAAAACATTTTCGGAAAAGAGCGTCTAGATTGGCACAGAAGTGTCCGTGCCAATCTAGATGCGCTTTTCCGCAAAAAAGCCCCGATTGCCATTTTCACGATCGGGGCTTTTTTGCGGAAAACAAATCTGAGCTGTCTACACTGGCCCTTTTGCGCAAAAGTTTTGTGCAAAAGGACTTTTGCCTGAATGGGAGCAGCATAGTATTTCTGCACGAAGCACTGATTTCTTACAGTAGGAAGTCAGTGCTGTTGCGGAAATTCAAGCGGCCAGTGTAGACAGCTGGCAAGTTTTTCTGGAAAAGTGGCTGATTTTCTGGAAAAACTGGCCAATCTAGACACAGACCCTGAGTCTTGGCACCCCCCTATGGGGAGCTGAAGTACAAGAGGAGCCCTGGCACCCTGAGGTGAGTGTCTCTCTCTTTTCATTTTTTATTTTTATTTTTTTGTTTCTCACTTTTGTGTGGCCCCTGACTGATTTTTTGTGGGTCAGTGGCCACCAACTGAAAAAAGGTTCCCCATACCCGCCCTATAGGGAATCATTCAAATTGAACTTAGTTTCCTCATATTTAACAAATCCAAGGTACATGTTAATAAGAAACAAGATTGTGGGTTTTATGAATATTTTGTATGAAACCTTGGAGCTTTTATTTGCTATCAACATGAGCTGTTTCAAAGTAAAAAAAAAAAAAAAGAAAAAAAAAGAGCAGATCATTAATGTCAATCTGCCTGTGATTTTTTTTAAATTTATTTGTTCTATCAAGATGAAATGCTGTGCTACCTTTTGAAAGCAATGAAGACAGCAGGTATATAAAAATCATTGGCAGGCATTTCCTTGGAATATATTTAAAGTTTATTTAAGTGTGAGTGTGTGAGAGAGACATTTCTCTCTCTATATATAAAAAAACTTTTTCTGTGGGATGACAGAATGATGTCATCACATGGCTCTGTGTCCCACAGGCTCTGCCCTTGCATGGTCTCCCTGCTCCAACACTGTTCAGGGGTGGCAGATTCCACCTCCCAAGGGTCCTGCCTGCTCAGACCCGACTGCAGCCTTTTGGGCAGCCCGTCCCCCAGGGGCTGCTTCAGCTCGTGCGAGGCCTGGGGCACAGGAGAAGCACCAGGTGCATGCGAGTCCCTGTTTGTCCCCGGTCTCCCACCACCCCATCCTTCTCTGTGCCCCAAGTGGCTGCATCCTGAGCCCAGCACTGAGCTGCCCAGTGAGACTGAAGTCCAGCCCATTTTCCAAGCCCAGACTGGCTCCCTCCCACCTAGCCATATGCGGGGCTGCAGCAACAAGTGGTGCTTCCACAAGGCGGGCAAAGAGGCGCCCAGCAGCGCTGACCTGAGTGGCCCAGGTTCCCTTTGCCTGGCACTGCAGCCTCTTCCTCCCTCCTCCCCCATGCGATTGGAGCATCAATGCTGGCTTCCCGCTGTGGGGAAGAGGGAGGGAGAGAGCGTCCCGAGCTTCGCTGTGTGGGGAAGAAGCGCTCTCCCTCCTGGGCTGGGGAAACAGCAGTGAGTGAGTGCACTGTCCAGAATCTGCCTAATGGGAGCAGCGGGGGGGAGAGGGGAGGCATGCCTAGGACCAGTAAATACTCCCACCCTTCCACCCCCCCCCCCAGCCCACTCCTGCCCCTTCCCTCTGGCCAGACACCCTGCTCCCCTCCCCCTGCCCACAGCCCGCTCCTGCCCCACTCTCCCCAGCCAGACACCCTGCCCCAATCCCCCCAACCAGACACCCTTCCTCCAGCCTGCTCCTGCTCTGCTCTCCCCACCAAACACCCTGCCCCCAGTCCGCTCCTGCCCCGATCCCCACAGCCAGACACCCTGCTCCGCTCTCCCAGCCAGACATCCTTCCCCAATCCCCCCAGCCCAGACACCCTTCCCTCAGCCTGCTCCTGCCCCCACCCCCTGGACAGACACTCATCCCTGCTCCCCCAGCCAGACACTCTGCCCTCAGACTGCTCCTGCTCCCCTCCCCTCAGCCAGGCACCCTGCTCCCCTCCTTCCTGCCAGACACTGTACCCCCAGCCTGCTTCTGTGACTGGAGGGAAAGCCAGGCCCAGAGCAGCTTTGGCCTGCCCCCCTCCAGCAGCAGGGGGAAGAGCTAGATGCCACCTCATTCCAGTCCCCTCCCCTAGTGGCCAAGGGGGGATGCAAAGAGTCAGGGCCAAGGGGAGACAGAGGCTCATCGGGGAGCGGGGTGTCCAGGAGCCGGGGTGACCTTGGAGTTGGGACGGCAATGAGGTTGGGCCCTCCCGGGTGACCAGGGGCAGGGGAGAAGAGCTGGGGATGGGGCAGCCTTGGAACCTTCTCGTTGTCAGGGGGAATGAGAAGAACCTTGCCCTGGCCTCTCCTGTCAGACAGGGAAAGAGCTGGGCCTGGCTCAGTCTTGGCTCAGCCCCTCCTGGTGGCTGTGGGGGGCAAAGAGCCAGGGCCAGGTGGGGGGCCCAAGAGTTAGTGTGGCCTTGGATCTGGGCTCTCCCTGGCAGCCAGGGGCAGGAGGGAAGAGCCAGGAACGGGGCAGACTCGGACCCTCCTTGGCAGTGGAAGAGGGAAGGGGGGAAGAGCTGGGGCTGGGTGGTCTCGACCCTGGGCCATCCGTGGCCCAGAAGGGAGTTGGAGAGCACAGCAAGCAGGAGGCACAGCCCCCTAGCAAAATGAAAAATAAGGAATCCTGTTTTGTACTTTGGTTTCTGTGTATGGTTTGTTTATTTATTTCCAGTAATGTGGACTGTTCTCAAACCCTTGGTCCACACCTAGACTGTAAAATCTTATTCTCTTATTTTGTATTTATGTAACACCTGGGCTATGTCTCTACTGCACTGTTTTCAGCAATAAATATGCAAATGAGATGAAGCGTGGAATTTCACTGCACCTCATTTGCATAATTAATGAGTGGCTGCTTTTTGCGCAAGAGGCTTTTGCACAAGAGCCGTTTTTCCTGAAAAAAGTGGAAGAACAGCTCTTGTGCAAGAGGGAGGTTTTGCGCAACAAAGAGCTGTGTAGACGTCTCCTTTTTGCGTAAAAACCTCTTGCACAAAATGGAGCCTCATTAATTATGCAACTGAGGCATGGCAATATTCCATGCTTCACCTCATTTGCATATTTTTTTGCACAAAGGCAGTGTAGACACAGCCATAGTGTAAAGGCGCTCCAAACCGAATAAAGACTCTGGGTCTACTTTCATACTAGCAATACCAATTATGCCAGACTGGAATTGTGAACATGAACCAATATGTGTTTTAAAATCAGCATTGTTTGGATATTTGTCAATGAGAGCTTTTAGCCTGATTTTCAGAAGTGCCGAGCATCTGTCTATTTTGGTTGTTTAAATATGGATTTAAGAGTCTAATTTAAGGGACCATTTTTTGAAAAACTTTGTACTAATATTGTCCAATGGGAAGCTTGAATCACATTAGATAACATAAAATATCCTTTCTTGGTAATCACAGACTTTTGTCCAAACTTGCACTAAACCTAACTAGAACCCTTTGCAGGTCTGAAGAAATCAGGGTAATTCACATTTTCCTCATTTTTTAATGTTCTCATGCCTCTCCTTTCCAGCATTCCAGAAGGAGCTGAATGCAGAGATTTCATCTGAAGCCCATTGAACTCAATGCAAGTCATTCTATATGATTCTGTGAACTTCGGAAGAAGAACTTAGACTGAGATATCAAAGGTATTTAGGTGCTTAACTTCAGTGAGATGAATATTTTGCACAGTCTGCTTTTGGAGATTTTCTAGCATGATCAAAAGTAGCAAGTAAGGAAAATCTCAAGAGAAAATCTCCCATCCCAAATTCACACACACCAGAAGTCTGAATAATTTGCATAAGTTTCTAACTCATGTACAGAAATATACTTCCAAACCTTTCTTAGTTTACCCAGCAGTATTAAAAATACTGTTTGTAGTGTAGCAACTCTTTATGACTCATTTTGAAACAGATTAGAGGAGTCATAATTATATTAGAATCTAAAATTTATTATAAAATACTTCTGATATCACAATAATAAATATTAGCTACTTGGATTTCCAAATGTTATCATTCTGGCATCTAATTTTGTGACTATTCCAAATAATTTGCAACTCTATGGTCAGGATGGTGACTGGGAAGCTGAGTAGCAAGTTTTACACTATGCATCTTATGAGACATTCTGTGGTGCTAAGAATCAACTTTACATGACATGAATATTACATATTGTATGGTCAGGAGTCTCACAAAATGACCTGCTGTACTTCACTTTTCCCAAGCTTAAAACAAAGGGCTGTTTTGTTGTTGTATCATTGTAATGTGTTGCAGAGAATGTCACTCATCCAAGCAGCCAGTAGAAATATTAGACATTTTACATGCTTGGTTAGTTTTCCAGCATGTTCACTGTCAAAACAATGAAGGAGAAGAAGGTATGCACATGAAAAACACAAATAGATTTAAAGGTCTTTCTTGACTCTTTTAGATCCCGTAATTGTACACTTGGGACAGATGCTACTGAACTAGTGGATAGAGTCAGTAGTATATTTCCAGAGGGCATCTAGGTTTTTGATGACTCACTTGAAATCTGGGCACTAAAATCCCCAAATAAGATGTCTTTGAACCACAATTTTAAAATGGAGTTTAATGAAGTCACATTCCAAGTGTTCTCAGTGGCACTGGTAATTTAGCAGTGAGGGTATGTCTAGACTGCATCCCTCTGTTGGCAAGGAGGTTTACAGGATCTATCGAAAAAGGCTTTCTTTCTCAACAGATCCCGCTCTAGACTGCTGCTTTTTGCCAACAAAGTGCTGAGTCTGCAAAAACGGTGGCCATTTTTATGGAAATTAAGCGTGGGATATTTAAATCCCCGCTTCATTTGTAATGTCAACCTGCCTAATCTGCATCCCTCTGCTGACAGAGGGATGCAGTCTAGATATACCCTAAAAGAAAAACAATGTCAGATATAGTAGACTACTTCAAAAAGTCTTCCCCACCCCATTTTTGACATTTTGATATGTTTCTAGGACTATTTTCATGTGAAGTAGCTCTGTACACCTGTGAGAACAAACAGACTTCAGTGGAATTGCGGTGAGCTAACAGTTCACTAAGAAAATAAGTTTCTTATGTACTAATTAATGTGTTTTTGAAAAATAATATACATTGACCTATTAATCAATATCCTTCACTATCATAGTGGTGTCTGATGTGTTCACTGTCAGGCACACGAAAGAAATGAGGGATCTGAATAATCTTTAAAACTTACAAAAGTGGTCAAGATATAAGGACTTTTCTGTGGGAAAATACAAGGTCTCAAAGGATTACATCATTCTAAACAAGTACTTGCTACATTACAAGTCCTGAGACATCCTAACGATTAGGAATTGTTCTTATTGCAAATGACATGTTTACTTTAGCAATGAATATTATTAGCTGATTATTAGAGACACAAGGTGGGTGAGCTAATAGCTTTAGTTGAACCAATTTTTGTTGCTGAGAGTTGGTCCAATAAAAGATATTGTCTCACCTCATCATCCTGGAACCAACATCGATACCACAAGACTGCATTTGCTAATTGTGCAACTTCTTCGTTCATTATACAGGCAATTTATTTTCTTTTCCTTGCACATCTTTGAACATAAAATTCAGTGTATTTGAGCTTCAAAGGGGTTGCCATAGTTTATGCTAAAAGCACTACTAGAAGTGAAATGCTGAGAACTCTATGCCATTAGGTGAGAAAGAAGCATTGGGAAAATAGCAAATGTTTTCAAATTTGTTATTTTAAAGATCATTACACACAAACTGTATTTGGATGCCAGATTCTAGGATTGTGCACAGGAGTTCTCTGAGTCATCCAGATGTCAGAGGTGTGAACCCTGAATAAAGGTGCAGGGTAATTACTGCTGAGACAGAGTGACACATGCAACTTGTTAACACCAACTAGGAATATAAGAAGTTCGAAAGTCTCCCTCAGTGGGACAAAATAACTTTTGCATGGGTAACATACTAACAGCCAATCATAGGGAGACACATTACGCTGAAATTTTCAATTCTGTTGTTGTTGAACTCCAGCAAGCCATTTCCAAATCCTGGCAAGGGAATAAGTTTGAACTATGTTCAGAATGGCTGTGATTCAACAAAACACTAAACCATGTGCCTAATTTGAAGCATATGAGTAGTTTCACTGGCTTTAATGGGACTACTCATACATGTAAATGTGAGTGTTATCAACTGTGATTAATAGAGTTAATAGCAATATCCCAATGGAAATAAAACAAAACTTCCAGGAAGCCACTTTGAAGCTCCGTTCTTACTATTTATGGTGTATGTTTTATATTTTATTTCTTAAGAATCTAAGTAATATGGAGGCATTCTAAATAGAAAGGGGTCTAAACAAAATTCTACATTTTCTGATAGCTGAATCAATATATTCTGACTAGGTAGGCTGTAGCTAATGTTACAGAAAATGGAACTGAATTTAAACTAAATGAACCATAAAGGTCTAAAAACAAAGATTATCTGATTTCTAGTTTTTTCTCTGAGGCATATTCACCAGTTTACTGTATTCTAAAGTTATACACACTTGTTTTCCAGTATACCAATGTGCAGCAGAAGATGCACATTAATATCCTGGCGTTAGGCTGAAAAATCAAATGGATGATAAATAATGCTTCTGAGTTTAAAATAACCGATCTTAGTCTGATCTTGTTGGCACTACATCAGAACTATTTTCACTGTGGCAAATGGAGTTATGAGTAGTGTTAGAGAAGAATTTGGCCAATCAATTAGCATAGATGATCTGGGAAAAGTTAGAAGATGACAAGGGAAACAAAAAGTCTCATTTCAAGTCTCAGAATCATAGTTCCAGAACCTCAACGATATTTAGGTGCATTGATTTCAATGGGCTATAATTGCTTAAACATTGAGGATTTGAGCCATGTGGATGGACATGAATAATTCTCATGATTATTTAGTGGGAGTTACATACATGTATCAAGAGGAAACTATCACATCTAATTAATCTATTTCTATGAAACTAAATCAAGTATATTTTATGTGTGTAAATAAATTTGTGTGCATATATCCAAAGACCACATAAAGATGAAATTCTTTCACAAATTTTACATGATAATTTTATTTTCAGTTTTCACTTCTTAAATTGTTTATCATAGGTCATTTTCCTTGTAATTCCATAAATATGAGGGACAAACTGGACACATTAGTCTCTAATACAGGCCTGGAATAGGAGTTAATGAGCAAGAAGAAATAAATATACATATGAATACAGCATAATAGAGTGTATAATCATGTATACAGTATTAACATACAGTATGAATAATGAAAGTGTGTTGAGTCATAAAAAGCTTATTGAATGTAGACACATTTATTGTCATCCTAACCATCTTTGGAATATGAATAGCACCTCTAACTAATAAATGATTGTCCAAAAATTTCTAATCAAAATGTTCAAGTAAAAAATATACAGTATTGAAATTTTTTAAAAAAAATCTTGTTAGTCAATAGGAGTGGCTACTACATGTCTAATTATTGCATAGCACATTCTGTTGGTAGGGAACAGAAGAAGTGTATTTTCAAAGAAGGTGCTGGATGGAAAATGCTCCAATACTTCATTTAAAGAAGGGTGCTTTTTCACACACAATTTTGAAAATGCACTCTATTCTTCCTGGTGAAACTTTCCCTTGTGTCATAGGCTAATGCATTTTTTTCTCTCTAATGTGTAGCTTCAGGCAGATTGAAACACATATACAAAAGGTACAAAAAGATACAGTCAACCGCATGATATTGTTGATTTAAATTTGACATTCATTACACTTCAAAAACTACACCAAGAGACATTTTCTAAAACCCCAATGTTGGCCCAACTGTTGAAGGTTCTATGTTTCTCCTGGTGGCTGATGCACCTTCAATTTCCACTGAATTCACAGGAACTTAATGGCCTTCAGTGCCTCATAGAATCAGGCCATCAATGTATGTAATCGTATAGATGAAATACAGCCCAAATTATATCATTTGTTAATAGAAAAGTGGTTCTCAAACTGTGGGTCATAATCACATATTAATGGGGCGAGAATTAGAATTACTGGGACCCAGCACTGAATCTGAAGACCTAGCTTTATCCCCGCCCAGGTTGGCAGGGATGGACCTCTGGCTCTCTTCTATCACCACCTGGGGCAGAAGGGTTGGGGCTTCAGCACCCCTCTAGCTCCCACCTGAGCAATGGGGATCAGGCTCTGACATTCCCCTCTTGAGATTTATGTGATAACTTTGTTGTCAGAAGGGGGTTGGGCTGCAATGAAGTTTGAGAACCCCTGATCTATACAATATTTCTATAGTAAGATTATAAAAAACACTCTTTTTTTTAACACAGCATTTACAATACCTGATGATATTTTGGGCCATATTGAACATGTGGGACGTGGTAGGGATATTACATTGCTCTCTTTGAATGAATTTCTTGTATAATAAACTAGAAAAAAATTAAAAATCATGAAATATATTTCTGTAGAAAAAATTCAGTTTCATGCATGCAAGTACTTTTTCTAGTTCACTTACAAATGTTTTATTTGGTATAGTAAAAGAATAATAAATATAAAGGGTTCTGAACTGTGCTTGATAAATAAAACATTTGTAAGTGGATTAAAATACATATAAAATCTGCAAAGAAAAAAACACATTTCAAATAGATATGAAGAATGGAGACTACAATCTGCTGAAGAAAGGCTTAAAGAGAGCTAGTTAACTTTCTTTTGGTTTGAGTAATATTTGTTCAGGTATTTATTTAAATATACCTTTTATATTTAATAATCTATATGTCTTACATAGACTATTAAAATACTATTACTATACAGCATGTGAAAATTAAGGACTGATTCATTAGGAAAATTATGCAGGCACAGTCTACTTTGCCATTGGTCACATAGCTAGTATTTATTATATTATATATAGTACCCCTGAGATCAGGTATATATAGTAGAAAAGTAGGGATGAAATCTTGCCTCCTTTGAAATGAATGGGAGTTTTGCCACTGACTTCATTGGGGGTCAGGATTCACTGTCAGGGTCTGACCGATACCCCCTTGAATAGGAATCTATTGATTTCACTGGGCAACCCTATAATGGCAAGAATAGAGTTCTGAGCTGAAAATAAGGATATCCTTGGCAAGAAAGGCATCTCTCCTGTTATACAAAAGGCATGAAGGGGACTAACTGCACCTTGGACCCAGTCTTACTTTCTGTGATCACTCTCCTCCCTGTAAAAAAACAAAAAAGCAAAAAAACAGAGCAATAGCAAATCCCTTATTATTTCTGAAATAAAAGAAATACTGGTTTCAAACCTGTAAAATACATTACTGTAATATTTTCCCTTTGAGAAATGTGTAATATATATCTACCAACATTTCTGTAATTTGTTTCCATGATCTGAGTCTATCTATCCCAGTAATTAAAGATATATAATAACCTATTATATCTGAGCCAAAAGTCAACAGGACACTTCATTTAGGTATGATACCATAGCAAGTATTAAAAGTGAAGATATGTGTAAAAACCCAAGCCAGTAAAGGGTCAAAACTTCTCCTGGTGGGCCAATGCTACAGCTGGTGGTCAACAGAGAAATCCCAGATTTCTGAGACTCTGATCCTAAATTTGCAATGTTTGTTTTAAATAATAATAAAATAAAAATATTACCATTAGAGTTTTAAAATATTTGGGAGGCTTTCTAATTACTTGCTAACATTCTTTAGGGGTTGTCTAAAGTGTAATTGATAGAAGATGACAGAACAAAAATACCAAATTTCAGAAGAAGATGCAATTTATGCTGAAAAAGATTTTCTACATGTTAAATGCAAAAACAAACAAAAAACCCACTAATATCAAAACAACACAAATAAAGATTACATAGAACATTTATTAAAATTGAAATTCTGTATTTGGTAGAAAACAATAAAAGCTCCATTTATATGCCTGTATAGGAGTAAAAAATATAGTTACCTATAGAGAAATTGGCAAAAGTTGCCTTCATCCCATTTTTGCACTATGTAAAAATGTTAGCCTAACTTACAGCAAGGTAGTCTGATTTTGCTTACTGAAACAAATTGTACAACTACTATTGACATCATCATTGGGATCAAAGGTTGGCCCATTACATTAACATTGAAACAAATCTCCCTTATCCTCGCTGAAAAGTCTTGGCAGAAGTACAAGAGTCAGAAAAGGAAGAGACTTGATATGAAATCTGATCCTACTGAAATCAATGGGAGTTTTGCCACTGACTTCTACAGCAGGATTTCACCCTGTAAAGAAGAGCAATGCTCATGAAAAGAGACCTTGCAGAACTTTCAGGATAGTTCACAATCCCTGCTCTTTAGTGTGGAGGGCTCTGGTATGTGGCTTTTTATGACAGAAGGTTTAATAGCAGAAAGTGAGTTTGGGAATAGTCCAGAAGTGGAGATAGCCTGAAATAATTCAATGAGAATAGGGTTGCTGTTGTATTAAAACTTGAAAAAAAATAAAAGAAATAACCAGACTCATTGGTGTGAACCATTTCTTTGTAGTTAAAAAGGATAGTACAGAGGGAGAGAAAGCCAAAATAAGAAGAATTAACTGCATGTGAAGCTCTGTTCTTAAGAGGTGATTAAAAAAATAGCCATGTGGTAGCACGACTAACACCACTGCAATTAATGTGGTCCTGAACCTCACACTAGTATACAATTTTAGTGGTGTTCAGAAAAGGGCAACAAAAATTATTTAGGGTTTAGAATGGGTCCCAGATGAAGAGAGATTAAAAAGACAAGGATTTTTCAGCTTAGAAAAGAGAACACTAAGGGGGGATATGATAGAGGTCTATAAAATCATGACTAGTGTGGAAAAAGTGAATACAGAAAAGTTATTTGCTTGTTTCCATAACCTAAGAACTAGGGGTCACTAAATGAAATTAATAGGTAGCAGGTTTAAAACAAACTAAAGGAAGTTTTTCTTCACACAGTGCACAGTCAACCTGTGGAACTCCTTGACAAAGGATGTTATGAAGACCAAGACTTTAACAGGGTTCAAAAAAGAGCTAAATACATTTTTGGAGGTTAGGTCCATCAATGGATAGGAATGGTGTCCCTAGCCTCTGTTTGTCACAGGCTGGAAATGGATGATAGAAGAGGAATCGCGTGATGATTACCTGTTCTGTTCACTCCCTCTGGGACACCTCTGGGATTGGCCACTGTTGGAAGATAGGATACTGGACTAGATGGACATTTGGTCTGACTCAGTATGGCCACTCTTATGTTATTCTTATATTACACCTGTGTAATATGAGAACCCAAACTGACGTGCATCAAGGGAGACTAACTCTATGGCAGAGGTCCGACAAAAAGAAGCCAAGGGCAGCACTAACCTAAGTGCTCTTGGACAGAAATCATCACCTGTTTATTCTGAAAGCTATTATCCAGTGCTTCAGAAATCAGTTTAATCAAGTAAAGGGCTTGTCTATTTGCTGCTGATATTGAGTATTTTCCATTTATGAAGATGAAAAGCACCTTTTTCCTATAGATTACACCACTTTGGTTAGTAGTTTCATAAGACAATGGAGGGAGAAAATATTAATAAGGAAAATGCCAAATGACCCATTTGTCACCAATCTGAGAATCAAAAGGCCTCATCCAGGAAGGTGCTGAGACCTGTTTAATAGTACTATGCTCAGCACCCTTCATTTCCAAAATAAAGAGGGAGTTGCTTAGTGTTTCCCAGAATTAGGAGCAAAAAGAGGTGCAGAACACTAAAAAAGTTACTAATAGTACTACTTAAGAAATAAGGTACTTCTTAGCATAAGTAAGGATTCCACTGTGTGGCCCTTAGGCACAGTTTAGCTTATTCCAATGTTTTGATCTTTGGAAGTAAGGCAAGGCAGTGCAGGAACTGTGACCAACCCCCTGTGGGGACATAGCCATGACTACCTATTACACAGCACTGAATCTACTCTTAATTCAGCCCAAAGTGAGTAACAATGGGGTTTTTTTTCTTCAAGATTTGCTTGTCCTGTGCATTAGACATTACTGAGATTCCTATAAAATCACTAGATTTTTCTCTTAATTGTCCAGCTTTGCTGAAAGAGCATTGGAAAATGTCAATTTACCTTCCTGCACAGCATTGGAAGTGGATTTAGTATACTACTGAAAACAATGCTGAATTGTTGAAAGGAAGGACAACGTGTTGCTTCTGCTATGCAATACATTGTAGATTAAATATAATAGTACATCAAAAGCAAAAAAACCCCAAAACCCTGATGTAAATAATCAAATTAAACAAGAGTATTAGGGCAAGTCTACCTTAAATGTACACACAACTTCCCAATTTTTCACAGATTTAATTATTTATTTATGTTATATGATAAATGTATCTGAAAGTTCATCTTCTGTTTAGTTTATCAGTCTGTTTAATATGTTCATAAAAAGGGATGTGTTAAAATGTACTGCAAAATAGCATGTTTTTTTTCTGAATCAAGTGTCAATAGTGTATAACTAGTTCACAAATGTTGCATGAATCAGCCCTTTAATTTTCACAATTTGAGATGCATGCATATGGAGGTGCCTGCCTTCGATATTTATGAATAGCACCTTTCTTTACTCACCTAAATAAAACAGAAATATTTTAATTTCACATGCCATCATTTTGAAACTTCTACAAACATTAAATTAGCTTTCAGTATTAACTTTCAAGAGAAATCATAAGCAGATACTGTTTAATATTTGTACTTTTGTACTCCTTTAAGAAAAAATGTTTTTTTCAATTGAAATTGAATGTGCATTTTATGCAATACTGATACAAAACCAAAATCCAGTAAAAAAAAGAAAAAGTTACCACAGGCAGTAACAATGCCAGGTTTCCCACCTTGCACTGTCAGTATGTCTCAATTATTTTACAGAAGGTTCAGTTCTTGGCCTTTCTGCTCATACAGTCAACAAAGGAGTTAGTTTTGACTTGTGTTGGGAGGGTAGATGAGAATTGTAATTAGGTTACCTGGGCACAAGGACCCAAAGTTAAGTCTTAAAATTCCTTTTGCATAGGCTATCAAAGATAATGACCTTCTGCGAATAAACATATGGCTGTGATTTGAATTAATTACCAAAGGACTGATTGATCCAAAGCCCACTGAAATTAATGAAAAGACTCACTTTGACTTTAGTGGATATTGGATTAGGTCATGAGAGATAAAAAGCTGAACCATTCCTATCCCCTGAACCAGTTAGTCTCTCTCATTAATTTAAGTCTACGTATCTAGTGAATGAAATGTTAACTAGCCTTACAAGCTATGTACCACTGACATGTTCATCTTTTCTTTTTTAATACACACAGCTTTTTAAGCCAGTTTGTATTTATGCAGCCTGAGTGTTCTCAGAGTTAAAAAGTAACTGCTTAAATATGTGACCAGAGGACAAAATATTTTGGTGGGCAGAAGTTGACAGGCACTGGCAGTCCTGAGGGTTAAGACAGATGGCTTCTGAAACAAGACTAAACACATACTGTTGCATTAGAAGTTATTTTGGAACAAGATAATTTGTCATGGAAGACCGTAAAGTCTAACTTTATCTGACCTATATTGCCCATAGTCATAGCACATGAGGACTCATGGGAATAGAGTCGTTGTCTCTGAAACCTACAATTCTCATCACCAAAATAAATAAACAAACTGTAGATGGCAATTTGTCTGGAATCCTGGCACTGGGCAAATTTTTGTTCTCATCCAGTATTCTGGCTGATCATTATTTCTACAAAACCTGGCCTATATCTCAACAAAATACTCGTAATAGAAGTCAAAAACATTGACATCTGAGCCATATTTCATATTAAATATTAGTTTCCCTTTCTGAAGTATCATTGAGTACTTTGTCAGCCCTGTTGGCAGCCTCCTCGTTCTCATTGTTGGTCAAAGGTTCTGCTTCCTTGGGATCAGCATTCTTTAATGCTTTCTGTTTTTCATCTTCTAACTTCTTTTCTTTTGCCAAAAGCCTGTAGTTGATGGCATTACCGATGAATAACCAAATGCTTGCCACAATCACAATTGATCCACAGACAATATACATATATTTATATTCTCCAGTTATATCCACCAACCAACCTGAAAGACAGAAACAAAAACAGAATAAAACTTGAAAATATACTGACTGTAGACAGAAATGAATTCCAGGTCCTTCCTTCCTGCTGGTATTATCAAGAAATATGCTGCATTCAAAGTACTTTCAATGCTATAGACGTTGTCCAAGATTCGGCATTTTCATAGATAGATGTACAGTGCAAATCTTATATTAGCTAGATTGGCATGTATTGTATTTGATATCTGTAGTGAAATAACTGAAAGACTAAGGACATACAGTCTAGTCAATAATAGTAGATTGTATATTTTTCTGCTCTGGGCTGAATTCCACCCTCCCCCCTACTGTTGTTTTGAAATGAATGTCTCTCAGTGGGGGGAAGGGCGCACTGGCAGACAAGAGGTTGGAAAGGTGTCTGCTTTCTCAGCTCCTATCACCATGGGTCATTGTGCAGTTGCTATTTATGCTCCATTTATTCTGACCCCAAAGACAGAATATTTCACCTGGGTGTGCAGACACCACTGCCATGAAAACTGAGTTTCAAACTCTGAAGTGAGTCCCCAAACTTGTATAGGTAATTCTTCCTCACCTCATCAATGGAAATCAAATTTGTGACATCATGTCTTAACACATGAGTTATTAGTAGCTAAAAAAATGTGCTCTGCTATTCAAGGTTGTATCCGGACTATTAATCTCTAGATGGCTTTACCAGTATCAGAAGGGGACAGAATGCCACAATGAGCAGGCATGGTTAATATACATAAGCCATTTGGCTCAAAGAAAAAATGTATTCTGACTACCTTTTCACAGTGAGTCATTCTTGTATTTCTGTTGCATTTCTAAACTTTCAAATTAAAAGACAATCTCCCAGTAAAGAAAAGAGCATAAACACATATTTTAATTTAAGCACGAGTAGCCTTATTGAAGGGTTTATTGAATTTAAGCACGAGTAGCCTTATTGAAGGGTTTATTAATATAATTTAAGTACGTGCTTAAATGCTTTTTTGAACAGTGGACATACTAACTAGACCTGATTGAAGCTTGGAATTTCTGATCTGAGGGAAACTGCAACATTTAAAAACAAATTTTCCATATCAGAATAAAGATGATTTTTTTTCAGTAGCCTGCTAAATGAGGAATAAAATAAAATAGTTGAATACTTTAACATTACATTAATATTAGACTTAATATTGATACTGATTTCAAAAATGCTTGAGGGGACTGGATTTTATTAGTCATAGACCAAGTTCCTCCACTAGGTGGCATGCCAAGTGCCTGTGTTAGAGGAATCTGTGTGTTTCAACATCAGTGAGCATAAGATGAGATCAGATTCATTTGGAATTACCTGATAATTGTGAAATATTAATGTTAGTAAAATAAAAAATGAGATAGCATCATTCAAATTTGCATTAAGAGATAAGTTCAACAAATGTTATTTCAGTACAAATCATAGTCTGAGTCCTGGAAATATTTAGGGTGCGTCGACACTGCACTGTTACTTTGAGATAACTATCATTATTTAGAAATAACAACGTGAGCATCTACACAGCCATTCCATTATTTCAAAATAATTTTGAAATAGTGGACAGCTTATTCCAAAACCTGTAAACCTCATTCTACGAGGAACAATGCCTATTTCCAAAATAGCTATTTTGAAATAAGGCGTGTGTAGAGGCTCCACAGCTTCTGTTTTGAAATATCACCTCACCAGGGCCATTCTAAGTTATTCCTTCCCAGTGTCTCCTGGGGCTGTAAATGGAGATAGCATGTCTACATTAGGGAAGCCTGCCTGACTCATTTTGAGGTTTTTCTGCAGTTTAGATGTGTTATTTTGAAATAAACTATTTTGGAATAATTATTCCGGAAGGCTGTGTCTAGACTGGCCAGTTTTTCTGGAAAATCAGCTGCTTTTCCGGAAAAACTTGCCCACTGTCTACAGTGGCCGCTTGAATTTCCGCAAAAGCACTGACTTTCTACTGTAAGAAATCAGTGCTTTTTGCGGAAATACTATGCTGCTCCCATTCAGGCAAAAGTCCCTTTTGCGCAAAACTTTTGCACAAAAGGGCCAGTGTAGACAGCTGAGATTTGTTTTGCGCAAAAAAGCCCCCATCGCGAAAATGGCAATCGGGGCTTTTTTTGCACAAAAGTGCATCTAGATTGGCCACGGACGCTTTTCCGCAAAAAGTGCTTTTGCGGAAAAGCGTCTGTGCCAATCTAGATGCTCTTCCAAAAATGCTTTTAACGGAAAACTTTTCCGTTAAAAGCATTTCCGGAAAATCATGCCAGTCTAGACATAGTTTATTTTGAAATAAGCATGCAGTGTACCCCACGTGAGCAGTCCCTATGACTTCAGTAATTGTACTTTCACTTCAGTTTGTAACTGCTCGCAGCATTAGGATCTACACTGATAATTCAGACTTACAAAATGTAATATTGTTTAGTTCAATTGTATATATTTGTATATATTTAGTTCAAATTAATATTTGGTCTGTGAGTTTACAATTGGATTTGAGCACCCAATCCCCTTAATAACATCTTTTGAAAATTCCATCTCTATATTATAATTCTGAAAGTGATTAGTATACGAAAATCTTTTTTTTAATGAAGACCAATACTCCGCTTAGTACTCTGAGGTCAGCATCTATCAAGGCCCTTTTGCGCATGAACCTTTGTCTACACTACAAAGTTTTTGTGGCAAAGAGTATGCTAATGACAGACTCATTAGCGTGAGTCACGATGTCATTAGCATAAGGATCTTGCACACAAGGAGGTTTTTGTGTAAAACAGAAGCAGCTACACTGCTTCTTTTTGCGCAAAAACCTCTTGCTCAAAAAGCATCGGCAGAAAATATGCTAATGACATCGCGACTAATGCTTTCACTTTCGAAAGAAGATATGCAAATTTGGTGTGAATTTGCATATCTTCTTCCGAGCACTTTTTCAAAAGAGGTTCTTTTGAAAAAGAAAGTAGTCTAGATGCGATTCTTTCAAGAGAAAAAAAACTTTCAAAAAAACCGTTCTTCCTAAAAAACACGAGATTTACACGGTTCTTTCGAAAAAGGGTTTTTTTTTTCAAAAGAACTGCATCTCAATTACTTTCTTTTTCAAAAGAAGCATGAATTTGCATATCTTCTTTTGAAAGTGAAAGCAAGTCTCGACATGCCCTAGTAAAGCGCTTGAAAAAAAGGACTGGTAGGCTAGCTCTGAAAGCAAATATTTCTTATCATAGCTTGCCTATGTCTGAGTTTCTAACTATTTAGCTATATACCTATGATATGCACCATGCATACTACCTACCATGAATGCCTAAGCAATATAATCTAAATCTGTGAAATGCCAAAAAAGAAAAGTAATGTTGAAGACGTCAATGCAAAAGAAAAAGCAACGAATACATTATAGTTCTTGTGGCAACATAAACATGCATGTCTAATACTTTAGATTAATATTATAATAACTTCACTATTTACAGTCAGTCCAAAGTCATCTAAAAGGAGAATAAAAAAGTAATCCTTACCTCCTAGAGGGGGGCCTATGAGAACAGGGCAGCACTCCACAACTGTGACAAGTCCCACTGCACTGGAAAACCTGGCAGCACCAACGAGATCCATCAACGATTCAAAAAGGACACTGCTAACCATTCCAAAAGCTAACCCAAAAAGTACAGCATAGGCCACCAGGCCTGTATAGTCCTCTGCCAGTGGGCACATGATATGACATATGCCATTGTACAAGACAGCAAAACTAAAGAAATATTGGATTTTGGGCCGGATATATTTGGAGTTTGCGACAAGTCCCATTGAAGGCCTAGCAAACATGTCTACAAAAGCTAGGATAGACAGCAGAAAAGCAGCTGAATATTCATCAATTCCCTTGTGTTTGGCATAAGGAGCTAAGAATACTATTGGGGCAAAGAAGCCAACAAACATAATAACATTTCCTGACAAATAAACTTGAAATCCTCTATGTTTAAAGAGAGATAAATCTAAGTATTTATTCAGGGTTTGCCAGAATGATTTCTTGTTATTTATGTGCAAGTCAGTATCTCCTGCTCCCTTCTCAACATCTTTTTTCACAGGAGGAATTTGTTTTGGTTCAACAGGTCTCATAAGTGACCCAGCCACACAGCAGTTCAGAAGAAGTCCTCCCAGAATGAGAAAGCTTCCTTTCCATCCAAATACATTAAAGAGGAATTGATTGAGAGGTGCCAGTGTGCTCAAAAACACTGGACTTCCAGCCATGGCCAGTCCATTAGCAATGGGACGCTTCTTATAGAAATATTTTCCAATCATAGTCAAGGCAGGCTGCAAGTTGAAGGCTAGGCCAAGACCTAAACAGGAAAAGAACCCATTGTTATTGTATGTAATACATTGAAAACCTTTCATGATAATCAGGCAAAATTATTCAAAAAAACCTAAAATGCCATTTAGAGATTCCCAGTGAAGATAAAAAGCTATTGGCAATGGAAAATGAAAGACCTTGAATACACCATTTTTGTATTTTACTAAGCTGTAGAATAATTCTTTCCTGGTTCATTTAACAAAAGTTATTAAATGTCACCTCATCTACAAAAGAGAGCAGATTATATTTAGAAGTATAAATCCACTGCCTTTTATCCCTGTATCTCTTTTTAAGGTTGAACATGTATTCAAAGTCTGAGAGGGGTAGCCGTGTTCATCTGTAACTTTAAAAACAATCAGTAGTCCCTTGGCACCTTAGGGCATGTCTACACTCGGGAGTTATTTCGAAATAACTTCCCTTAATTCGAAATAACACGGTGCGTGTCCACACAGCAAGCCCTTTATATCAAAATTATTTCAGAATAACGGGCTTGTTATTTCCAAATAATAACCTCTGCTTGTGATGAAGAATAACGTTTATTTCAAAATTGTTATTTCAAAATATTGTTAGTGTGGACACTCAGTTACTGTTATTTCAAAATATTTGGCCTCCAGAGGCCTCTCACAGCTGCACTTGTGGTCACTCTGGCCACACTCCTGAAAACTCCAATGCTCCCATTCTCCTGAAATCTTTAGAGCTTCAGGCAGGAGGGAAAGGGCTTGTGGCATCAGGACAGCATTGCTAGCCTCGTGCCACACAGCAGCTTGTCTGTGAGCCATGGCAGATACCAGTGCTCCCTGCGAGGCCCCCCTGGTTGCCAGCATGTCTGTAGCCACCTCTGAAGCCGCTGTCCGGGGCAAAAGAGGGCACGGGCCTGGACTGATTTGGAGATCCTGGATCTCATCGAGATCTGGGGTGAGGAGATAAACATCCAGGATCTCTGCACCAGCAAGCAAAATGCAGATGCGTACAGTTGGATGGCTGCCAGAATGGACCAGGTATGGATGAATATTAAAGAACTACAGCAGTTCTAAACAAAGGCCAGGGAGGAAAGTTCCCACTCTGGGGTGGCACCACAGACCTGCCGCTTTTACGAGCAAAAAGATGCCCTCCTGAGAGGAGGGACAGTCACTTCCCCCCAACATTGTCAACTTCAGCCAAAATGCACCCATCGTCATTGGTTCAGAGATTTGGGCTAGGCTTCATGCACAGTGTCTCCTGGGATAACTGCCCTTGTCACTTTTCTTCACAGCTGGCCCAGCTGCAAGGGTGATGTGTCCACCACCTCCCACACCATCTTCTCGATTCCGTGAAAGCTGAAGGTGAAGGTGACCCCATGAGCACGTGGTGTGGAACTTTGAGGAAAACGCCAGGAGTTCCAGGCTGACTGGGAACTGAGGCAGACAATGTGGAAACAGTCGTCATGCCATCATTAGGCCATGAGCTCCTTAGGCATCACCATCATGGAGCTCATGGTCATGGCTAAGGACCGGTCCACCAGTCACTCCCTCCACCTGCCCCCTCCAACTCTCAGCACCTGCTCCTGCCCCCCAACTCTCATCACCCACTCCCACCCCGCAACTCCCTGCACCCGCACTCCCACCTCCAAGCCTACACATCCCCAACTCCCAGCAATTGCATCTCTCCCTGTACCTGCCCCCATGCCTCACATAGGCTGCGGAGGCCCACAAACATGTGACGATGCAGCCTCCTAGGCAGCTGTAGCCTCACAAAGGTGCCAGTCCCAATCCCATCCCTTAGGGGGAGGAGGAAATTTCTCACCCTTTCCCCATTCCAGGTTCTTTCCCCAGTCCCTCCCCTGTTGTATATTCACCAAATTAAAAATTATAGTTGTGTTTCCAAACAAACAAGGCTTTATTATTTGGTTTTCAGGGAAGTGTGAGAAGGGAGGGTAAGGGAAGGGAGGGGTGGGAGAGGTAAGGTACATAGAGGCAATGAGGAGGCCCCTTGTGGGGCGGCTCAGAGGGGAGTCTCACAGCTGGCTTTGGCTGAAACTCTTCCTCCCAGATTCCCAGATGAGCACAGACTCCTAATGAGCTTGCCGAACAGCAATGGTGCTCAGCTGCTCAAAAGCCCTGGCCAAGCACACAGACTCAGCTCCCTCCCCGCCCCAGGCAGGAAAGTCTCTCCCTTATTTCACAAAGGTTGTGGGGCACACAGCAGACTGCCACCACATGGGGGATGTTTCAGTCACTGAGGTCCAGGTGGGTGAGGAGACTGTGCAACCTCCCCTTTAGATGGCAAAAGTCACCCTCCAAAATTATGCAGCACCTACTGAGCTTGGTGTTGATGGTCTCTTTAATGGGGTTCAGCTTGCCCATGTAGGGCTTCATCAGCCAGGGAAGCAAGGATTAGGCTGCATCACCCAGGATGCACATGGAGAGGTCCACCTTCCTGACCGTGATGGTGCAGTTGGGGAGAAAAGTGGCAGCATGCACTCTGTAGAAGAGGCTCAAGTTCCTGAAGATGCAGGTATTATGCGCCTTCCCTAATCTCCTGATGTAAATGTCTGTGAACCAGCTTCTGTGGTCCACGAGGACCTGCAGCATGATAGAAAAGTACCCCTTCCTATTTATATATTCAGAGGCATGTTGATCGAGGGCCAGGATGGAGATGTGGGTGCCATTAATGCCTTTATAGCAGTTGGGGAAGCCCATGGCAGCAAAACCAGTGACGATGGGGTCAACGTTGACCAGGGTGATGCACTTCCACAGCAGGATGGCATTGATGGCTTTCACCATCTATAGAACCATAGAAACATAGACTCATTGGGTTGCAAGAGCCCTTGGGAGGTCACCAAATCTAACCCCCTTCCCAAAGCAGTGACAACCCCAACTAAACCATCCCCTGTAGGGCTTTGTCAACCAGGACTGAAAAACCTCTAGGGATGGAGATTCCACCACTTCCCTAGGTAACACATTCCAGTACTTTACCACTCTCCTAGTAAAATAGTGAAATAGTCAAACCTGCATGAGCACAGCCCTGACAGTTGATCTTCCCATGCCAAACTGGTTCTCGGTAGCTGTCCAGTTTGACGGAGTGGTAGCTGTCCAGCATGGTGAGCTTCAAAAGTGTAATAGTGACATACTTTTGGATGGCAATGGTGGGTCTCATCCAGGTGTCCCATTGCTGGAGGACAGGGGCAAGCCACTCACAGAGGTCCAGGAATGTGGCCTTTCGCATGTGGAAGTTCTGGAGCCACTGCTGGTTGTCCCATCGCTATAGGACAATGCAGTCCCACCAGTCAGAACTGGTCTCCCGCTGCCAGAATCTGTGTTAAATGGCACTTAGGGGAAGATGGAAGGGAGAGTGGTGCATGAGGAGGAACACCAGAGCTAGGGTGAAGAGGTCCCCCGGTCCATACTGGTCATCGTCCTCCTGCAGCACCGCATGGGCAGTTTGTGTGAACTGTGCCATGAGGCACAGCAGGAGGCCCAAGAGCTGGTGACTGCTTTGCAGAAGTTCTGGCTCCATGATGAAAGTGATGTGGCATCCACAAGGGCAACCAGAGCATGTGGTGTGAGTTTGGTGTCCCTGGGGGGAGTAGTCAATGCAGAAGAGGAGTGTGAGATGCAGCTGAAGAGAGGAGCCCCTTAAGCATGAGTCTCAGCTAGCCTCAGGAAATGGCTACAGGAAGTGACTGCTCTCCTGATGTCCTCCCCGGACTGCTTCCAGAGGGGCTTTAAATGTGATTCACGCTCCAATCAGTGTGGGCATGCTATTTCAATATTAATCTGCACTTTCTCAATGGTGCCTTGTTGTGTGGGTACGCTATTTCAAAATAGTTATTTCAGGAGTTATTATTTTAAAATAATTTCCCAGTGTAGACATAGCCTTAGAAACTAACATATATATAGTATCATGAACTTTCATGGTGCCCGCTTCTTCAGATGAGCTTGAGACATGTATCCGAAGTAAGGTGTAAAATTATTTTAAAATAATGATTTTGTAAGAAATACTGTCCCACAGCCACAACTGGTAGTGGAATCACTGGTTAACTGGAAACTCTATTTGGGTTGGAAAAGGGCAGTGCGGGAGGAGGTGCATAGCCGTAGCTCCTTGAACAGCAATGCATAAGTGTGTAGCAGAGCGGGGCAGGTGTGCAGTCAGAGGATCCACTTGATGACCTTTTCCTGAGATGGAGATACACGGGAGCTGCAGAGCTTTACAAGCAATGCGCCTTCTATGAGGTCTAAGAGGAAGAATTCATTCCCTTTTCTTCCATAAGCAGCTCACTCCTTCTGCCAGGTAGTGGCTCTCTGGGCTTGGCTCTAAAAAAGTAGGGATGTGAGCTCTTAAATAAAATAAAACAAACAAGAAACCCACGACATTCAGTAAGAAAGGGTTCTTTCAAAATGATTAACTTCTACTCAAGTCAATTACAGATAAACAGAAGCTTTGTTGCAGTGACAGAATAAGATGTCAATTATGTATTCCACGCTTCTTTGTTTATTCTAAAGAGATGCTTTTAAAAAATTAGAATCCCTTTGGTGGTTGGTAATTTAATATAGGCACCTTATTATCACGTTAATTCCCTCCTTTTGATCACTTCCAGAGCTTTGGTGGATTAGCAATTGTACTTTTATTCTGAGGCCAGCTGGGCCCTGTCCAGCATACTCTGAGCTGGGTATGAATATATTTTTGTGAGCTTATAGAAGCTTAGTATTAGAGTTTGCATATTTACTAGACCTCTAGTTGTCTTGCTGTTTTATTCAAAGTATGGGATGTCTGAAGGTTTTAAAAAAAATCAATGAAAAATCCAATACAAATGACTCTCATAAGTGCAGTCATGAGTCAGTCAATTCCTGTATTGTAATTATAGTGCAGTACAGGATGTCACGTACATAGGGCATTTATTGAACAAAATAATCAGAGGTGCATGAAATATCCTGGGCAGTAATTTAATATCCTAAAAATCAATTTAAAGGTGCACAGTTCAGGATAGGAGAAATTAACTGGATGAGTTACCATTTTTGAACCTGTCACTTACCTCCAACCATTCCTACACATATGTATAGCTCCAGGACGCTGTTGCAGAAAGAGGAAGCAATCATTCCAAATGAACACAATATACCTCCTGCTATCATCACTGGCCGACTACCATATTTGTTCACCAAGACACTGCTTATGGGACCTATGGACAGGAAAAGGATAAATTATCCATCATGTAGTAATAAATATATTTGCAGTTGGGTGTTTTCAGTGAGTACTGTGGAAGAAAACAAGCCTTCACTCTGCATTGTTTTTAAGCAACAAGTAGCTAGAGGCAGTTTATTCGAGCAATATTGCAAGGGAAGATATCTATAAGCGGATCTTCAAATACAAAACAATTAAAAGCTAATATATATACCTTTCTATTACATATAACATTAAACAATTACTTCCCTGCCTACTCAGTTCCCATCGGACACTGTCTAATCTCAAGGCTCTCACTGAGGTAAGCATTCTACTCTAATCAATATGGGTACGTCTACACTACAGCGCTAGTTCGAACTAACTTAGTTCGAATTAGTTAATTCGAACTAAGCTAGTTCGAACTAACGCATCTAGAACTAAAAACTAGTTCGAACTAGCGTTTTGCTAGTTCGAACTAGTAAGTCCACATTGAGTGGACTCTGAACAGGGCTTAATGATGGCCGGAAGCAGTGCCGGCAGGGCATAAAAGGAGGACTTAGAGCATGGAGATGCTGTCTCAGGCTAGCCGAGGGCTGCGCTTAAAGGGTCCCGACCCCCACCCCGGACACACAGTTCTAAGGGGTGCCCCGCTTGCAAAGAAGTTCTGGCTTGGAGTGCCCTGAGTGCCCACACTGGGCACATCACAGCACTCGGCCATCAGCCCGGCTGCACTTGCCGCAGGCTGCCATCTGGGGAGAGGGAGTAATTGGGGGGCTGCAGGAGAGCTTCCACCCCCAGAAGCCCGCAGAGCCAGCCCAGTCCTCCCCATCGGGGGCTCGTACCCCATTCCTCCCTCACCTCCTTCCACTTGCCCTTCCCTAGCCCCCCTTCTTATTGATGTACAAAATAAAGATAACGTTTCTTCCAACATTGACTCTGTCTTTATTGAACAAAACTGGGGGAGACTGGGAAAAGGAGGTGGGAGAGGGGAAGAGAAAGGCTGGGAGAGGGGAGGGCAACTAACATGATCAGGGGTTGGGAACAGGTCCCAGATGAAGAGAGGCTACAGAGACTGGGACTGTTCAGCTTAGAAAAGAGGAGACGGAGGGGGGACAGGATAGAGGTCTCTAAAAGCAGGGGTTGGGTGGAGAGGGTGCATTCAGAAAAGTTCTTCCTGAGTTCCCATAAAGAAGGACTAGAGGACACCAAAGGAAAGGAATGGGTAGCAGGCTTGAAACTAGTAAGAGAAAGTTGTTGTTCTTGACAAAGCAAATAGTTAACCTGTGGAACTCCTTGCTGCAGGAGGCTGTGAAGGCTACAACTAGAACAGAGTTTAAAGGGAAGTGAGATAAAGTCATGGAGGTTGGGTCCATGGAGTCCTATTAGCCAGAGGGTAGGAGTGGTATCCCTGCCCAAAGTTTGTGGAAGGCTGGAGAGGGATGGCACGAGACAAATGGCTTGGTCATTGTCTTCGGTCCATCCCCTCCAGGGTCCCTAGGGTTGGCCGCTGTTGGCAGACAGGCTACTGGGCTAGATGGACCTTTGGTCTGACCCAGTACGGCCATTGTAAGCTCAGGGCTCAGTGTCGGGGGTCTCAGTGGACCCCCTTGATTTTCATGCACACCTGGTCCTGGGTGGCCAGGCTGGCAGCTCTCCTGCCCTAGACGGCCACTTTCCTGTGCCTAGTGCGGAGATCGTGGACGAGGTCCACGATGTCCGCACTAGCCCAGGAAGGTGCCCGCCTCTTGCGGTCCAGGGCAAGCTCCTGGGAGCCGCCAGCCTGGTCCCGGCAAGAGGGGGTGGGCTGGGGGGCATCGGGTGGGTGGCTCTGTGCCGTGCCAGGTGCAGGGTCTGCTAGCTGGGTGCTGGCAGGCTTGCACCTGGCACGGGCACCGTAGCCAGCCCGTGCCCCTTTAAGGGGTCCGGGGCCGGGAGGGGGGCATAGAGTTTCCCTGGTGTTGGCCAGAGTGGCCACCAGGGAAACCTGGGGAGGGCTAGCCTCCCACTAGTTCGAACTAAAGGGCTACACAGCCCTTAGTTCGAACTAGCTAGTTCGAACTAGGCGTTAGTCCTCGTAAAATGAGGTTTACCTAGTTCGAACTAAGCGCTCCGCTAGTTCGATTCAAATTCGAACTAGCGGAGCGCTAGTGTAGCGCATAGGAAAGTTAGTTCGAACTAACGTCCGTTAGTTCGAACTAACTTTCTAGTGTAGACATACCCTATGGGAGAGACAGAAAGGCGAACACAGCATCTCTTCTGGCTCTCGCGTTAGCAGGAGTCAGAGTGACCTAGACTCTTGCTCTGCTACTGACAAATTTGGAAATGGTCACCCAAATCCCCTTTTCCTTAGTCCTGCTTCTACAGTACAAATCCTTCCCTGTGAGTCTGACCACACAAGAACTTACACAGTAGAAATCAAAAGGATACTCACTTCAAGGATGCATTTGCAGAGACTGGCCTTATGTAATAACCTATAGACATGGAAGTCCATTAAAGGATGTAGACATAAGTGAAGCAAGCTTGTTAATCATAGTTCTCAAAGACAACAATGGGCCTAGTCAATGGAAGTTATGGGTATGCAAGAAATGCAGGATTAGGCCCACTGTCTGAGAAGCATGGAATTGAGAAATCAAACTCAGAGATTTAAACAGATCTTGCACTGTGGTCTGATGCTTACTGAATTTATGTTCTCATGAAATCTCCAAAAAGAACACCATTTTGCCAACCTGGAAAGAATCACTGTGGCACTCTGTATCTCTATATCAAAACTATAGTTAACAGAGTGGAAGAGATTTGTAAAAGAGTTTGATTACAACAGCTTTTGATAGAAAGAAAGATCTTTCTGAACTCCCAGTAATCACTCTGTTAACTAGGACAACATACTTAATTATGCCAGTGAGGTTACTCACTTGCTTAACACGTTAAAATGGGTCATATATAACTGATTTATAAACTATATGGCTACAGACCTGGTTTTTAGTTTCAAATGTTATTTATTCCAGTGTAATTTTGTCCATACCAAACAAAGAATCAGTATGCAATCTGTCATGATGTGCTCTGTATGTTCTTTAAAGACTCACAACAGAAATACATGGTGTTAAAAATCAAGATAAAGAAGTTACCAGAGCTGCTTTAGGAAGCATGCACTACACCTGATTATGACCCTGACCAATATTAACAGTTTTTCTTCTGTAAGCATTATATTAATTGAATTTAAAAACCAAGTGAGAAAATAGAAAAAATGCAAATATTTAAAATGGTAACAAAAGTGTCACTAGATATAAAATGAAATGCTAAGCATTATATTTAGGTTTACTGCAAATCATTCTGGTTCCAACTGTGTATTGGTTGCTGTATATATTTCCTATAATAAACACCTGAAGAAATATACATCCACATTTTTATTGACAGCCTAAATCAAGTTCTCAAAAACTAGTTACATACATTGTTTGAAGTTCATCCTAGTTTGGGTTCAGTGACAGATCTATCTTAAAACTGATACTATTGGTGATACAAATGTTTTAGGCCCATACTATTCCATCAGTATTTTCAGCATAAGTCTTCATTCACCCTGTTCGAAGTAGGTTGACCAGATAGCAAGTGTGAATAATTGGGACAGAGTGGCAGTAGTAGGCGTCTATATGAGACAAACCCCCAAATATCAGAAATGTCCCTATCAAATTGGGACATCTGGTCATGCTAGATCAGGCCTGGGCACAATATGGTCGACAGGCCGAATTCAGACCACCAAGCCACCAGATTTGGCCTGCAGACGTAGCAGGACACCCCAGATAAATTCCCCTACTTGCCCCGCAGCCTTGCACACCACTCAGAAAAGCAGCTGTGGATCCATTTCTCTTTAAAAACTGCAAGCCCTGAGGGGAGGGGGGAAGGCTTTAGGCATAACTCCCATCCCCAGCACAATCCTATTGGCCGACTTCTGGTCAGAAACTGGCCAATGGGAGCTGCCTGTTTGAATAACAGGCAGCACTCAAAGCACTGTGTCCTTCTCTCCTCTGGCTCAGTTATTTACACAAACACATGGTTGTGCAGCCTGTGCAGGCATGGGGAAGGCAGGCAGTCTGAGAAAATTTAAGCTCTGCAAGCATTTAGCTCTGCAGGCTGGTAAGTCTCCTGGCTATAGCCTGTCTTAGGCACCCCAAATCCACTCTTCCCCAACCCTCTGCCCCCCTCCTGCACCCATACCCCGTCCCAGATCTGGCAACTCAAATCATAATCCTCTTCTACGTTAGGTCACAAACCAAACCCTCACATCCCTGTCCCCTGCCCTAGGTCACAACTGCCTCCTTCACTCAAACTCCCTCCCAGATCCCACTCTCCCTCCTGCACCCCAGTCCCTTACCTCAAGCTCCCTTCTGCACCCAACTTTCATCCTAGACTGCACACCTCTGCCATTAATATCATGGAAGAGTGCAGCTCTTGACCACTTTCAGAAATCTTGGGGTGTCCCCCGCATCAAAAATTATTGCCCACTCCTGTCCTAGATGGAAGTTCAGTTTAAAAAATCAGTTTAAAAATGCAATCCTTTGTTTAATCACACTGAAGCTTGGATAATTGCCATAAGGTTTCCAGCAGAGTTTAAGAGATTTGGATAGTTTTAATTTCTGGTCAGGTCAGAAACACTTTGGGTACGTCTAGACTACATGCCTCTGGCGACATAGGCATTTAGATTAGAGTACCTGGCATAGGAAAATGAAGTGTAAATTTAAATAATCGCCGCTTCATTTAAGTTTAAATGGCTGCCGTGCTGAGCCGATCAGCTGTTTGTCGGCTCAGCACGGTAGTCTGGACACTCCACGGTTGACAAAGGCATTTGTCCCCCTATGCCGGGGCAGTCTGGACGCGCTGGTGCCTCCTTGCATGTGGGCATTGGTTAACCTCCCAGGTATGCCTCATCCCAGGAACGCGGCAGTGAAACATTCGTATAGGGTCTTAATTAACGTTTAACTGCCGTGTGTAGCCATGTGGCAATGAGTTCAGGCTAGTGACATTTCAAAATGGCGACCGGACGGGAACATGCAAATAAAGCCCAGGATATTTAAATCCTGGGCTTCATTTGCAACTCCAGTCACCTCATTTGCCTACCTAACTCGAATTAACAAGCTAATGTAGACATACCTTGGGAGACTACCCAGCCCCGACAACAAAGAAACAAGTTCAGCAGTTCCTAGGTTTAACCGGGTATTATTGTCAATTTGTGCCAGGGTTCGCAACAATAGCAGCCCACCTCTCAGACCTAGTGAAGAAGACAAGGCCCAATAAGGTCTAGTGGTCACCTCGGTGTGAAGACGCGTTTCTAGAACTGAAAGAGCGATTGAGCCATCCTCCTGCCTTAGTGCAACCAGATTTTTCTAAACCTTTTATGCCTCAGGGACAGGTGTGGGAGCGGTATTATCCCAAAAGGTGGAGGGGGCCAAACATCCTGTCCTCCACATAAGCTGGAAACTTTTGCCTAGCGAACAGAATTACGCTACGATCGAGAAAGAGGCCCTGGCAGTAAAATGGGCAATTGACTCACTAAGGGTATGTCTACACTACAGCGCTAGTTCGAACTAACTTAGTTCGAATTAGTTAATTCGAACTAAGCTAGTTCGAACTAACGCGTCTAGAACTAAAAACTAGTTCGAACTAGCGTTTTGCTAGTTCGAACTAGTAAGTCCACATTGAGTGGACTCTGAACAGGGCTTAAGGATGGCCGGAAGCAGTGCCGGCAGGGCATAAAAGGAGGACTTAGAGCATGGAGATGCTGTCTCAGGCTAGCCGAGGGCTGCGCTTAAAGGGTCCCGACCCCCACCCCGGACACACAGTTCTAAGGGGTGCCCCGCTTGCAAAGAAGTTCTGGCTTGGAGTGCCCTGAGTGCCCACACTGGGCACATCACACCACTCGGCCATCAGCCCGGCTGCACTTGCCGCAGGCTGCCATCTGGGGAGAGGGAGTAATTGGGGGGCTGCAGGAGAGCTTCCACCCCCAGAAGCCCGCAGAGCCAGCCCAGTCCTCCCCATCGGGGGCTCGTACCCCATTCCTCCCTCACCTCCTTCCACTTACCCTTCCTTAGCCCCCCTTCTTATTGATGTACAAAATAAAGATAACGTTTCTTCCAACATTGACTCTGTCTTTATTGAAAAAAAACTGGGGGAGACTGGGAAAAGGAGGTGGGAGAGGGGAAGAGAAAGGCTGGGAGAGGGGAGGGCAACTAACATGATCAGGGGTTGGGAACAGGTCCCATATGAAGAGAGGCTACAGAGACTGGGACTTCTCAGCTTAGAAAAGAGGAGACGGAGGGGGGACAGGATAGAGGGCTCTAAAAGCAGGAGTTGGGTGGAGAGGGTGCATACAGAAAAGCTCTTCATTAGTTCCCATAAAGAAGGACTAGAGGACACCAAAGGAAAGGAATGGGTAGCAGGCTTGAAACTAGTAAGAGAAAGTTGTTGTTCTTGACAAAGCAAATAGTTAACCTGTGGAACTCCTTGCTGCAGGAGGCTGTGAAGGCTACAACTAGAACAGAGTTTAAAGGGAAGTGAGATAAAGTCATGGAGGTTGGGTCCATGGAGTCCTATTAGCCAGAGGGTAGGAGTGGTGTCCCTGCCCAAAGTTTGTGGAAGGCTGGAGAGGGATGGCACGAGACAAATGGCTTGGTCACTGTCTTCGGTCCATCCCCTCCAGGGTCCCTAGGGTTGGCCGCTGTTGGCAGACAGGCTACTGGGCTAGATGGACCTTTGGTCTGACCCAGTACGGCCATTGTAAGCTCAGGGCTCAGGGTCGGGGGTCTCAGTGGACCCCCTTGATTTTCATGCACACCTGGTCCTGGGTGGCCAGGCTGGCAGCTCTCCTGCCCTAGACGGCCACTTTCCTGTGCCTAGTGAGGAGATCGTGGACGAGGTCCACGATGTCCGCACTAGCCCAGGAAGGTGCCCGCCTCTTGCGGTCCAGGGCAAGCTCCCGGGAGCCGCCAGCCTGGTCCCGGCAAGAGAGGGTGGGCTGGGGGGCATCGGGTGGGTGGCTCTGTGCCGTGCCAGGTGCAGGGTCTGCTAGCTGGGTGCTGGCAGGCTTGCACCTGGCACGGGCACCGTAGCCAGCCCGTGCCCCTTTAAGGGGTCCGGGGCCGGGAGGGGGGCATAGAGTTTTCCTGGTGTTGGCCAGAGTGGCCACCAGGGAAACCTGGGGAGGGCTAGCCTCTCACTAGTTCGAACTAAAGGGCTACACAGCCCTTAGTTCGAACTAGCTAGTTCGAACTAGGCGTTAGTCCTCGTAAAATGAGGTTTACCTAGTTCGAACTAAGCGCTCCGCTAGTTCGATTCAAATTCGAACTAGCGGAGCGCTAGTGTAGCGCCTATTAAAGTTAGTTTGAACTAACGTCCGTTAGTTCGAACTAACTTTGTAGTGTAGACATACCCTATGGTATTATCTTTTAGGAAATCCATTCACTCTAGAGACCAACCACACTCCATTGAGATGGATGAACTCGATGAAAGACTCCAGTCCAAGAGTGATGAGATGGTATCTTTCACTATAGCCCTACCAATTGGAGATTGCGCACCGACCAGGTAAGACACATGTGAATGCAGATTTTCTTTCCACAGACAAATGATCACAAAGACAATAGGATGAAGTGGGAACTAGGGGTGGGGGTGTGTAATGGGGACGTCTGGCACCTCGCACCAAAGCCGCACCATCCCTGGCATTATGGTGCGAAGTGGCTCTCCTGCCTCAGCCCTGGCTCTGCTGCGCATGTGCTGAGGCCGTCCAAGGCGGAGTGCAGAACGCCCTGTCCCCTCCATCAGACGCTGAGCCAGCAGGACGCTCGGAAAGTGCACCGCCAGCGTAGGGAAGGGGGAGGAGCAGCTCGCTCACATCGGCCCGACTTGGCCGCGCATACACGGTAGCAACCCGAGGCTGACTGCGGCACGCCATGCCCCCCCAGTCAGATGCTGAGCTGACAGGACACTTGAAAAGGGGCGTCACCAGCAGAGGAGGAGGAGAGCGAGAAGGGAGCTCTCCGGAGGAGAAGGGAGCTCTCTGGAGTAGAAGGGAGCAGACAGCAGACGACCGACAGAGGTAGGAAATGATGGAGCACAGTGTAGGAATGCTCGTGGGTTGGTACATTGCGGGAGGTAACCCACACCAACCGAACCAAAGGGAACGAATTTCCCCCGGTTCTTAGGGCCCTGGGTCGAGGCTCGGAGTGGGAGTGGGCCTGAGGCCCCTACTCACCTCCTCGGCCCCCGATACGCCTGATGAGCGGAGTTCCACTCAGTGGGAAGTCAAAGGTTTAAACTCCCACGGCGAGGTACGACTTGCAGAAGAGTGAATGACACTCTCCCGCCTGGGTGAGTGGGTCCCCGGTAATGCGGGGAAGGAAGCCCTAGTGGGCAAGACTTATACCACTAGGCTACACATGTACACTCAACATTTTCTCCAGCTCTGGTAGCCAAATGCTTTTTGAGGTTGTCAGTCTAAAGAGATGTGCAAAACTTTGACAATACACTGTTTCTACTAAAACAGAAAATAGAAAACTTTCTTCTTGGGGCCTGGATTCATCAACAGAGGAATTAACAATAACGTAAGATTCTGCAAAAGCCATCCCTTTATGCTTAGTCACTACTAGACGTCATGCCTCAAGACTGCTTAGCCCAGAGGTCTGCTCTCAAGAGAGATATTTATACTTCTGTTTTTATCTCAGGTTCTTTCCAATGGCTTGATTTTTCCAGGCTCCAACTTTGACCAACTGCAACACAGTTATGTTTAAGGTTGAGGAAAGGAAGGAGTTTTCCCAAAGTCCATGGCTGGGAAAGTTACCATCCCAAGCAAAATGTAAAAAGGAGCGACAGTCCCAGTTCCACCAAAAAAGCTTTAGCTTTCACCCCTCCTCCTGAATCCTGAGGGAAGACAGTTCATCCCTTGAGAAAGTAAAAACAGCTTCTAAAGGGAATAATTCATAACAAACATGCCAGTCAGTGATGTCTGCTCCGTTGGCCTCCCAGAGATACTTAAGAATGCTCTTGCATGTTTCTAATAGTTCTTCTCCTTGCTTTTCTCTTAAAAACTTCTCACTATTATGTAAGGCCTCTGAGGTGTATAACAAATACAGGAAAAAATGGTTTCCAACTTTCTCCTCGTTCATGCTTCTCTAGCCTTGCTCTTTTGAGAAATCATGAAAATGGAAGAGTGAAAATGCTGATGAAAAATGGAAACATTTTTGCTGGCTTTTTATGCAAAGTTTCTCCCATTTTCTTAGCATCTAAACTTATCCTTTATAGCAGACTGAGAACTCCCAAACACTACATTCCTCAGATAACTGAAACATCATAGAAGTATCCTGTTTGACTAAACTGGAAGGAACTTGGTCACAGTAGATGACCAGCTTGATAATAAAAGTCTAGAACTTTTATCAAAGTAAGAAATACAGATGAACTATTCAGTAGATTATCAGGAGAAAGATGGCAACAGTTGCAGCTTTATCAAATGGCAAAGGACTCTGGATTTTTATCTGGAGCTTTTTTCTTAAACTGTCATTAGTGGGAACACTAAATCTGCATGTATTAACAATCTCTCAAAATCATTACTCTGAAATTCTTCACGATGATTCCATGCCATATATATATCCTGTGATAATGCCTAATTCCTGTGTGGCTTATTTTACACCCCTCTGTTTGGTTGCTCTTCCTCTTATACATATCATCTTCTAGGTCTGATTCTCTATTGCCTTGCGGCTTACTTAATCATTTCCACTGGTGCTAGGAATGGAACATTTTACATCAATTTTATACTGGTCTAAATGATTACAGAAGGCACAGAGCAACAAAGTCTGCCCTGTCAGTATGTAAGTTACGCTTATCTTGCACACCACAGGATGCCAGATTGCAGTGAATGGCACTACTTTTACATTTACATTCTTTTTTATTCCACTAATGTAAACCCAAAGAATAATCTTTATTGTTGGTTAAGTTACTGATTAATTTGACATGTATTCTGCAGGTGCTTTAGTATTTGTTTCATGCATTTGGCTATATATAAAGTACCTTTACGCAGAGGAAGGTTAACCTAGACTTCTGGCATAATAAACTCTTTGACCCGCACTTGAAGGCTCTTAAAGGTGTAAGGATGGACATTACCTCTGTACAGAGGGCCAACACAAAGCTTATGTGCCACTCAAGGGCACGGGGCATTTTGGGAGGGCACGGGGGAGATCTACAACTGCACATTCCAGAACAATGCTTGCTCTTCTTCCCCTTGCCCTGACTGTCAGAGTGAGGGGAAAGTACAAAGCTTGCATGCATTCCTCTGACTCCTGGCTGGTGTGGGAAGTGGGAAGAGGAGTAAGTGACTTGAGTCCTGCCTTGAGGGTGGGGGGCTGGACTCGATGACCTCTCGAGGTCCCTTCCAGTCCTATTATTCTATGATTCTATGAGTTGTGTACTATCCCCTTGTTCACAATGAGGAAGAAGCAAAAGAAGAGCAAGGAGCCCCACCTTTGCCCTCCTAAAATGGCACTCTTGATTTTGAGTACTTATGTGACAATAACTAGCGTTATTTTGAAATAACTTAGTCCGCATCTACACAGTAGGCAGTTATTTCAAAATAGTGTTGAAGAACTGTAAAGCTGGAGGACTTCTTACTCCGACTCCTGTAACCCTCATTGTACGAGGAGTAAAGGGAGTCAGAGGAAGAGTGCTCTGTTTCGAAACAGACACCCCCAATTTCAGCTATTTTGAAATAAGCTACGCAATTGATGTAGCTCAATTTGCATAGCTAATTTTGAGTTAAGCCCTGCAATGTAGATGCACCCTTAGAGATCAATTCACCTTGTGCTGCTCCTCTGCATAGTGGTAAATTAAACCCATTTGGGATAGATCTACAGTTCCATTTCAGTCAGTTTGCACCAGCCAAAGATCTGGCTGAAGATGATGAAGGATTCTAATGTGGAAATAGAATATTATTGTTCTCTTTAAATAAATATAATTATTTTTTCTTTAAATAAAAGGACACCAATCTCCTATGTTGTTCTTTTCCTCTCACCATTTTAATCTTTCCTCTTTTCCTCAGCCATGATGGAAAAAGACTACACATTACTGTATAATAAGGTAAAAAGAAGCAGTTTGAAGGAATGACCTTTTTCCTTCTTAAAACTGCTCAGTGTGCTAATATGATCTTAAAAGAACTTGAGCAGTAAAATATTCTACTATTAAAAATCGTAACATGATATTTCTACTGAATTGAATGTTTAGGACTCATTTTACGTGTTATACATTTATTACACACATACTCACACACTTACCTGTTCTGATCTTTTATCATCCATGAAAGGAATACACAGTTCATGAATGATCTAAGTCTGGAGACAATGAAACAGCTTTGTATTTAAGGTTTTAAAGAGTTCAAAGGATGCAAACCAGATAACATTTCCATTTCATAATACCTAGAGATTTCCATTTCATATTTCCAAGAAGGAATGGTAGTGGCAGATCAGCTTTAAGGCCACAGAATAGAATAAAGAAAGATTTATTTGGCATGAAATCTATATCCTGCAGAGCTCTCAGGTAGAACAACATTTATGAGTCTGAATAAATTAGTTATACTCCACTAATTTATAGCAAGAAAAGACTCTAGGACACTATAATTCCTGCTTTCTTCTCTCTGTTCAATTATAGTTTAACACTAAGAACAAATACATTTCTCTTAGACAGATTTCCCATACACAGGTAACTTTCTTTCTGATAGAAAAAAAAGTGTTCTGTAACGTAACATATCTGGATGATATCAAATCAGACTGCAAAAGATAACAACACCAGGGATTAGCTGGCACAGGTATCAAACTGCCACCAATGACCTTTAGTTCAACACAGAGGTCAACTTCAAGTCTTTCCCGTGTTCTGTATATGCTCACTGCAGCATTGAGATCTATTTCAATAAGTAAATTATTTTGTTTTAATGTTCAGTAATTCCTCATTTAACACAGTAGATACGTTTCAGAAAATGATCGTGCTAAGTGAAAACATGTTATGCGGGGTCAATTTTCCCATTGAAAATAATGGAAAAGATGGGGGTTGCATTTCAAGCGCACGTGCACTCACAGATCCAGTCTGCACTTGTTAGCAGCTGGGACCGGGACATAAGGTTGGGAGAGAAAGGGGACTGGGTAATAGCAGGGAGGGAAGGTGTTTGGCTCTGGAGAAGGGAAGGGGCTTGCAGCTGGTGTCTGGGTTTCCCCAGCTGGCTGGTCGCCAGCAGCTGCGCGAGGCTTCCCCTGCCTTCCGGCAAACCAGCAGAGGTTCGCTGTTCACCGAGCCGTTCCCCGGTGACCCCTTCGGGCCGGATGCCTCACATCCGGTGTTGAGGAGTTGCTGGGGAATGGCGCGGCGAGCAGCAAACCTCCGCTGCTTTGTAAGGAAGCAAGGGAAGCCCCTCGCAATTGCCAGCGACCGGCCAGCTGGGGAAACCCAGCTGCCAGCTGTAAATGGGGGGCGGAGAGAGGGAGTGAAGCATCCCTAGAGCGGGTCGCTGGAGAATGGTGCGGCGAGCGGTGAACCTCTGCCGCTTTGCTGGGAGGCAGGGGAAGCCTCACACAGCTGCCGGCGACCAGCCAGCCGGAAAGGGAAATCGTGTTATTGCGGGGACGGGTTGTGTTGTTCAAAAAATGCTCCCCCCCAAAAAATCATGCTATCATGAAAATGTGTTAAGCGGGCACGTGTTAAGTGAGGAATTACTGTATTTTCTTAGTTCTTATTTCTAATTTAACTTCTCATTGCCTAATTTGTGGTGGATCTAATACCTTTTTGTGCTTCCGTTGTGTTTAGTGTACCACCCACTTTTAATTTTCTTATCTGTCTTGACATCTATACTGAACTACACTAGAGGTTGCTTAATACAAATTAAGCATATGTCAACAATAAACCCCATACAGCATGCTTGATCACTTTGAAACCATGATTTGAAACAAGTCAAACTTAACACCGTGACACTTTTGTACATTACAGAAAAATCATGAAAGAAAATGAAAATAAGCACAACAGTTTTATTTTTAGCTTGCAGGAATTCACTGCCAAGTGAGATGATATAAACACAACTGAAAGTATAGCCATATGGTTGGCAGTCAGTCTCAGTCTGGATTTAGATTGTTTCTGTTTTCTACCAAACTGGAAATGTCTGAGGAGCTCTACAATCTTAAAAAAAAAAAAACAACCACTAATGTTGGTTGAATTTTTTACTACCTACAAAACCTATTTGCATATGATAAGTTGATTTGTTTCTACAAAAATCCCTAGGTTAATTTGCTAAAACAAAACCTTACTTTTCCCTTTATAAACTACTTACTCAGCAACAAATGCTTTCTGTAATTTCCTGGTACTGCTTGCAAAATAGCTTCTGGGGTGTTAGGTGAAATTTTTACTCTGACCGTATTTAAAACTTGTTCACATCCTTGGACAATGCTTTAAAATCTGTTTTACTTTTGAGTAGCTCTAATTGGGGATTAATGTGCTTTATAAGATGATATGATGTCTATTTCCAAAAGCTTTTGATCCCTGCTGTTGGGTTGGAGGGAAGGGCAAGAAGGGGTGGGGGGCAAAATATCGTGGAAGAAGGGAACCCAAAAAAGTATACATACATTTTAAGATGCTAAAACTTGTCAAAATTTACAGTACATATATCTACATATTCTCTCTTCCTTGAAAGGGGAATGATGACTTAAGGTTGCTAAACTGCATCGCTCATTAGCACAAAGCATATAAAGTATGGCAAAAGCAGTTAAGTCATTCAATATCCCATCTGCACTCCATGCATCAGTTCTTCATCTTAAGCTAAACTATGTCACTTTGATCACACATCACCCTCTTCACTCTGAACAACTTTTGAACATTAACCATGTTTATTGGTTTTTTGTTCATGAGTTTGTTGAGTAATATAGGGTTGGTTTGGCTTTCATGTACAGGCAGTCCCCGGGTTACGTACAAGATAGGGACTGTAGGTTTGCTCTTAAGCTGAATTTGTATGTAAGTCGGAACTGGTACATATTGTAGGGGAAACTCTAGCCAAACATTTCTCCAGAGCTCAGTTTTATTCTCCCACACCTCACTTCCCTCAGTCCTTTATTCTCAAGCTGAGGTGTCTGCTGAGAAAAGCTGCTCCGCGTCTCCCTGGTCTGCTGGGAAGGGGTGCTAGCTTCGCATCTCCCTGGTCTGCTGGGAGGAAGCAGCTAGTGCGGGGTTGCCTCACCCTGTTTGTAAGTAGGGATCCGATGTAAGTCGGATCCATGTAACCCGGGGACTGCCTGTATTACACTATACATGGTTCTTTTTTATTAATAATAATAACAACAGAAATATAATTTATTATTTATTAGATTTGTGCTTTGCTTGCACCTAGAAGCCCCAGTCAGAGAGCAGAACCCTAATACACTAGATGCTTGGCAGGGAAATGTGGTTACTAGTGATTTTAGTAGGTAGCTGGCCAAGTGCTTAGAGCAAGCATCTGTAGCCAGAAATGAGAGTCCAGAGTCTGAGTTGGCCTCAGGTACCAGGTATCATAGCCAAGGGTGAGAGCCAAAGTCAGGAATCACAGCCAAGAGTCAGAGTCCAGGTTGCCTGGATGAGGCAAAGCAGGGTCAAATTTGAGTCAAAGGAAGGAGTAGGGCTGAAGCTGCAGATCCTTATTCCTAACAATACCCCCCTGTCCCTCCAGCATCCCTAGGCTTGGCTTCTAAGAGTAGTTTCTGTAAAAAGCTCACAGCAGACCCCTGCGAAATCCCACTTGTTATGCCCTTTCAGCAGGATTGTGAACCTAATAGCTACTCTGAGAAAAACTATCCAACCAGTTATGCACCCACCTTCTAGTAGCCCCATCTAAGTTGTATTTGCTTAGTTTCTTGATAAGAAGATTATGCGAGATCATATCAAATGCATTACTAAAGTCTAAGTATACCACATCCACCGCTTCTCCCTTATCCACAAGACTTGTTATCCTATCAAAGAAAGCTATCAGATTGGTTTGACATGATTTGTACTTTACAAATCCACGCTGGCTGTTACCTATCACTTTATTATCTTCCAGCTGTTTGCAGATGAATTCCTTAATCACTTGCTCCATTATCTTTACTGGCACAGAAGTTAAACTGACTGCTCTGTAGTTCCCCGAATGATTCTTACTTCCCTTTATAGATGGGCACTAGATTTGCCCTTTTCCAGTTTTCTGGAATCTCTCCCAAAGTCCATGATTTTTCAAAGATTATAGCTAAAGGCTCAGACACTTCCTGTATCAGCTCCTTGAGAATTCTAGGATGCATTTCATCAGGCCCTGGTGACTTGCAGGCATCTAACTTTAAGTGATTTTTAACTTGTTTTTTTATTTTATCTTCTCAACCTACCCCCTTCCCACTAGCATTTACTATGTTAGGCATTACTTTGTCAGACTTCTTAGCGAAGACCGAAACAAAGAAGTCATTAAGCATCTCTACCATTTCCAAGTTTCCCGTTATTATTTCTTCCTCCACACTGAGCAATGGGCAAACCCTGTCCTTGGTCTTCCTCTTGCTTCTAATATATTTAGAGAAAGTCTTCTTGTTACCCTTTATGTCTGTCGCTAGTTTGACCTCATTTTGTTCCTTTGCCTTTCTAATCTTGCCCCTATATACTCACTTTATTTGCTTATATTCATTCTTTGTAATTTGTCCTAGTTTCCACTTTTTATGAGACTCCTTTTTTATTTTTAGATCATGCAAGACCTCCTGGTTAAGCCAAAGTGGTCTCTTGCAAAACCTTCTATCCTTCCTACACAGTGGAATAGTTTGCTTTTGGACCCTTAATAATGTCATTTAGAAAAACTGTCAACTGTCTTCAGTTGTTTTTCCCTTCGGTCTTGTTTCCCATGGGACCTTACCTACCAGCTCTCTCAGCTTATCAAAATCTGCCTTCTTGAAATCCATTGTCTCTGTTTTGCTGTTTTCCCTTCTACCATTCCTTAGAATCATGAATTCTATGATTTCATGATCACTTTCACCCAAGCTGCCTTCTATTTTAAAATTCTCAAGCAGTTTCTCATTTGTTAAAATTAAATCTGCCCCAGTAGCTTTTGCAACCTTCTGAAATAAAAAATTGTCTTCAGTGCAGTCCAAGAACTATTGGATAGTCTGTGCCCTGCTGTGTTTCCCCAACATACGTCTGGATAGTTGGAAGTTCCCCATCACCACCAAATCCTGCACTTTGGATGAATTTGTTAGCTGTTTAAAAAAAGCCTCATCCACCTCTTCTACCTGGGTAGGTGGTCTGTAGTAGCATGACATTTCTGACACATCTCCTAGGTCTCAATGTTCATCACTTACCTGTGGCCTTTGGTCACCTTTCCCCATTAAATCTAGTATAAAGCCCTCCTCACTAGATTAGCCAGTCCGCATCCAAATACAGTCTTCCCCTTCCTCAAAAGGTGAAACCCATCACTGCTTAGCAGTCCCTATTAGTCAAGTCCCTGTGGTCAAGGAAGCCAAAACTCTCCTGGTGACCCCATCTTGGAAGACAGGCATTCACCTCCAGGATGCACCTGTCTGTGCCTGAGCCCCTAGTTTGACGGGAAGGACTGAAGAGAATACCACCTGCGCTCCAGACTCCTTCATCTGTACTCCTAGAGCCCTCTAGTCACTCTTGATCCACTCAGTGTCACACCTTGAAGTATCATTAGTGTCCACATGGATGAGTAGCATAGGGTAGTAGTCAGAGGTCCAGATAATCCTCGACAATGCTTCCGTAACATCTTGAATACAGGCCTGTAACAGGGTACACTCACCGCCACAGTGACACCAGCCGTCGGTCCTGTGAATTAGCTCGGACAGTAGGTGGTGCCCACAACAGCTTCTAAGCTCCCTCCCCTTCTGGGGGCTTGTTTGTTGGCCAGTAGGCCTTCGGGAGGGTTCCTCCGTCTCCGGCGCAGCAGGCAGCCAGTCCGCCCCACTACACTATCGTGACTTAAAATAGTCCAAGTCAGTGAGTCTATAGCTAGCCTTGCTTCAGGTCAGGGTGAGAAGTAATAGTTCACGTGCCCGGCCTTGCTTCAGGTCCGGGCCACGGGGGAAGAAGTCTAATGTAGACTTCTGGGCAGGGCAACAGCCCTAGTCCTGCACCTTTAAAAGGTCCGGCCCGGATCCCGGCTGGGTTCCAAAGCACAGTATGTAAGCCTGGGCCCTTGAGCAGGGTGAAGCACCAAACACATGTTTACACAAGCCCAGGCCTCGAGCAGGGCGGGGTGACAAAACACAGTAAGCTGAGCCCGGGCCCTGGTGCAGGGCGGGGCAAACACAGTAGCTGAGCCTGGGCCCTGGTGCAGGGAGGGGGAACTAGTCATAATGGCAGCCTGGCCCTAGCTCCAGGCAGGGTAGCACTGGCAGCCAGGTCCTGGTGCAAGGCGTGGCCACTGACAAACTCCAGCAGTCAAAATGGCGGCCAGGCCCTAGTACAAGGCGTGGCTGTAAACAGACACAGTGAATAGGGCCCAGCCCTCAGGCAGGGAGGGGACACCTAATGCAACAAGCAGACTCTGGCCCTGGGGCAGGGCAGGGCATCAAGTACACTAAGCAAGCCTCGGCCCTGGAGCAGGGTGGGGCAGCAAAACACAGTCTATAGACCCTGGCCCTGGAGCAGGGCGGGGCGACAAACACTCTGGTTTGAGGAAGCTCCTTGTTCAGGAGCTGGGCAGGTAGTGCACCTGCAGCAGTGGCAAGGGGGAGAATGCCACCTGGTTGGTGGGTGGCAGGGGGGTGCAGGCCTACCCATTCCACTGTGCCCCAGCCCAGGATGCAGCAGTGTAGCTGCTACTGGCTCAGCAGGGGCTCCAGCCCGCAACGTGCTGGCCATGGGCTGCTCTCAGCCAGTGCTACCCCTTGGGCCAGTGTTCATCTCCCCCCTCGCAAGTACCTGTGTCTCCGGCAGGTCAGTCAGGGAGTCGAGGGCGGTGTCGTCCCAGCAGGGTCCAGGCGGCCCAATTCAGGCTTCGGTGGGTTGGAACCTTGCAGCGTCCAGCGGGTTCACCAGGCCCCAGGGTTCAGGCAGGCATCGGGGTTCCAGCCGGTCCACCGGTTCTGGCAAGCCCTCAGGGTCCCTGGGTGTCCACAGGCCTCAGGGCTTGAGCAGGACTTTGTGCTCAGGCCAGTCCTCTGCATCCCCAGGTACCAGCAGAGCCCCGGTTTCCTCTGAATCAGAGGGTAGCTCTGCTGGCCAGCTTGGCCAGGCCTTAGCGGCCCTGACAGGGAAGTCTTTGCTGGCCTTAGGGGAGGCAGCGGTGGGAGGCCTAGGCCAGGTCTTAGCCTCCCCAGCCAGGAGCTCTGGACAGGCCTCTGTGTCCCTCAGAGGCTGGACCCAGACTGAGCTCCCTGGCACAGTTCTTATAGTCCTAGCCACATTCCTTACCTTCCAGTCAGGTGATGGGGCAGGGCTAGGCTGCGCCCAAAATGGCTTCCGGAGGGGTATTTTCTCCCTTATGGTAGTGGGGGGGCATGTCTAACCCACTACAAGGCCCCTGGCAGGCAGCATGCCTCCTGAGATGACATGTCAGAGCAACCTGATGGGAGCCTTCGTCCCCCTTAGAAAAGAGTCTCTGACCACCACTTCTCTATTTCCTTCTCTCAGTGGTGGCAGCAGACTTCCCAGACTTGGGGGTAAAAGGCTTCTCCTCTTCCGCTTTGGGGTTGATTCCTTATTTCCTGTATCAAGAACAGAGTAAGTTCTCCAGTACCAAGGTGGGAGGGTTGGGAGTAGGGGTAGAGCACTGCCTGCTGCCAGAAATGACCAGCTGTCAGTATGCCCCGAGTCATCTCCTCCTCCACCAGTGATGTGTCAGTGGCCTTTTGTAGTGGGACAGCTACATTAACCTCAGCTGTCTGCACATGAATACAGTCTGGGAATTGCTCATAGATTCAGATGCTCCTCAGCCTAGCCACCTCCTCCTATAGCTCTCTCACCTGCTTCCTGAGAGATTCCCCAGCAGGCATCTTTCACATTCGATGGTTCCCCCAGCCTGGATTTCAGAAAGTGGGAATTGAAAGCTACCGTCCCTGCAAAACCACACCAGGATTTGGGTAGAGTCATCCATGATCAAGTGGTCTGTCTGGCTACATGCAAAGGCAGAGGAGACAGGAGCAGTGCTGGCACCGGTGTTGCGGGTCTTCCTGACCATAGTAGCTTTCCCTCTTTCAAACTCTCTGTCTGCAGCCCCTATCTGCTTCACTCCCCTGGTCATTCTGCCTCTGGCTTTTAAAACCTCCTCACACCTAGGTTAGGCCTATCTCTTGTTAGCCACAGGGGAAGGCTGATCCATGGCAATCAAGGGAACGAAGGATTAAATACTCCCAGACAGACAATCCCAAGTGCCACAGTAACTGAAACTGAAATCACCTGAAATCAGAATCAAAATTCAAATTCAAACAGTCGAGCAAACTCACTCACACCAAAAGCTAGTACAGTTACTTGGCAGCCTGTTCAGTGGTGGGATCTCTTGCTCTCCCTCTTAAACTCCCCTGTATGCAGCCCCCTGTCTGCTTAACATGGTATATCCTCAGAATCTGAAGATCTTATATGTAAATACAGTCCTTGTAGTAGAGATCTACGTCTTGGAACTTGAAGACAGGGGCTGATGAGGCACCACATTACCCAGGGTCTGGCAGATCTGACCAATGAAGAGGTTGCTTGTCAACAAGGAATAAATTGACAACAGACTATTCTCCACTGTGCTATTGATAAAACTGGCTGTCTTGAGAATCGTGGAAGGAATCTCCCCACCATTTTTCCAGTATTCATCCTTATGGGACAGAGCATCAGCCTTCCCATTGCTTGTTCTCAAGTAACAGATAACTATGAAGTCAAATGAGCAAAGAAGATGGACCAGTGGACCTGCTATCTGACCATTCAGAGGTACTCCAGGTTCTTTGATCTGTAAGAGCCTGCATGAGAAACATGGCTCCCAAACAAGGGCACCATTGCGGGAGAGCAGTGGGGGCAGCAGCCGTGGGTACTGGGATGCTGCTTGCTTTTTCCCCCATTCCTCTGGCTATCAGGGAGTGAGGGGAAAGGACATGGCTTGTGTGCATGCCTCTTGCTCCTGGCTGGTGAGGGGAGGAACAGAGAAGTGATTCACAAAATCTGTATAGTTTTCCTTCACTCCCTGATAGTTAGGAGAATAGGAAGAAAAGCAAGCAGCATCCTGGTATGGATGGCTGCTATCCCTTTCCCCTCCCCACCCCCACCCCCGGATTTCCAAAAATTATGCCCTTGTTCCTACAGATGACCCTAGAATCATAGGTCTGGAATGGACCTCAAGAGGTCATATAAGTCAGTCCCCTCCACTCATGGCAGGACTCAGTATTATCTAGACCATGATGATGACATTCCTTGGGTGCTGCCTTGATGGCTAAGAACTCCTTGTCCCGTTTACTATAATCCTTTTCTGTGGGGGCTAATTTGAAGTGTGAAAGGCACAGTGGCGAAATCAACCCTTAGGATCTCTTTGCTGGGACAGTACTTCACCTAATGTGATACTAGATCAGTTGGCTTCCTCCTTAAATGGATTTGTGGGGTCCGCATAGCTCAGGATGGGTTTTACAATGAACTTCTACTGTAGTCAACTGGAGGACATTTGGACCAGGTAAACTAGACTCTTTTTCCTACAAGTGCAGTTAGAGAAGTAATTAGACTTGAAAATTCAATGAACTGCTTATTTAACTTAATGAAGTCTAAAAAATGATATACCCTTAAATAGTGGATGATGGTGTTTGTGACTGGGGGGACTGGAGACAACCAGGCTGGCGGGGCTCAGAAGAGGGTCCTTTTTCTGGATGAAATTCTTTCAAGCAGTTATCCATCTGTATGCTAAGATTAATCCAGAAGTCCAGGCCAGCCTGGGAGTTCATCCATTCTACCTCATCTTTGATGTTGCCACATAGCCAGAGACAAAAATGATAATGCTGCACAGCCTTCTTCCACTTGGCGTCTGCTACAAAGCAGCGGAACTTCAGGGCATACTTAGCAACAGTCCAGCATCCCTGCTGCAACACTTGAAGGGCAGCTCTGTGCTTATTATTCAGGTCACTAGGGCTTACAGCCAGGGTTGAATAATGATCTCAAGCTTGTCCATGCTTGTTTTCTCTAGGAGACGGGACCAGTCAGAAGGCTGATAATTCCATTCTGGATTGGTAAGTGGAGAACGTCTGCAGGTTTTGAAGAAAGAGGAATTATCACTGATTTAGAAACCGTCAACATGTATCATATGACTATTACATGTGTCAGGCAGGGGAATCTGGTTTGCTGGCACTACAAATCAGAGTTTGAGATGATGCAGCTAGTTCTTGTAATATTGCATTCCGCACTTCCAGGCAGCAGCCTAGACCAGTAGGGTCTGTAAGCCACCCATTGTCTTTAGCAGGACAATAGTGGGATGGGGGATGCTCTTTGCAGCGATAGTTGCTCAAACTGACCAAAGCAGGATGCAGGCAGTTGTGAGTATATGCATTAGTGGTAGGAATTGGAACTCATAGCCAGAATCAGAGGCCAAATGTCACAGCCAAGGGTCACAGCCAGATGCATGAACCAGGAGTTGGAGTCCATGGTCAAAACAAGAGTCAGAAGTCAGATGCCAGAAGTAAGGGTCAGAGACTAAATCAGAAGTCATGAATCAGAGCAAAGAGTCAGAGCCAAGTTACCTGGAGTGAGGCAAGGCAGGGCAAAGCCAATGGCACTGGAATTATTTTTAGGGTGAGATGATGACCTTCACCTGCCCCCCTCTAATCCCTGTTCCCTCACCACCACAAACTAGGGTCACCCTTAGGGTTGCCAACTCTCTTGCACTGAACTGTGTGTCCAGTCCAAGAGAGCTGGCAACCTAGATAGAGCTGGAGGTTGCTGTGGAGCTCCAAGCCAGTGGCAGGACCCTGAGGGCAGTGGAGCTTCCAGTGCCGGTAGCCTGGATCATAGTAGGCTGCAGAGCTCACAGGGACAGTGGGTGGCAGGACCCTGGGAGGGTGCTGAAGAGGGTGGGGCTGGCAGGGCCTTAGAGAGGCTGCCTGGGATTCAGGGCTGGTGGAGCCAGAACTGGCAAGGCTGGCCCCTGGGCACAGGGAAGCCAGTTGCAAAACCTTGCCCATAGGCATGGGAAGTAAGAATGTCGAGGGGTGCTGCATCCCCACCTCCCGCACCCTTCATTTCTGTGTCTATGGGCAAGGCTAGGTGCCAGAGAGAGCCCATGCTGGAGCAAAGTAGAACAATGCAAAAGTGGGGCTTGGAACAGGATGAGCACAGGAAGAAGCATGGCTACAGACATGTGCTCTGTAGCCAGAACATTGCTGATGCTGCTGAATTCAAGAGCAAGCTTGCCAGCTTCCTCAGCCAATCAGGCAGGAAGATCTTTCAGGCTAATTAGGTTGTCAGAAAACTGAACAGGCATATCTGCATGGCTTTATTGTTGACAGTGCCTTGCAAACACAGCAAAAGGACTGCTTCTTCCTGTAAGACTTCACTTTACATGGGTTTGTACTCATATACGTAAAATAGCAATGGTTTATGTCAAATTGTAAAGGTAGCTGTGCGCTGCTTTTCTGCAATGTTTCTAAAAATAGTTATACAAATGGGTGAGCTATATTACTAGTGCTTGCTCTAAAGATTATATTTTATGTCGACATTACAGGATTGAAATCTGCATATCTGTTGCACCGGAGAAGTAGAGATGGTCAGTTAAGACTGTTGATTGGTTCAGGATAAGGATGAGATTTGTGGGCTGTGGGTTATACTTAGGTGGAAAAGCTTTGCTGAATGACTTAGTTGCTGTTTCCTCATTTGCCATGGTGAGGGTTTGTGTGGATGCACTCTAGAAACTTTAACTTAAAATTTAATGCAGTTTTATATATGCACACACACATACACAGTGACACAGCAAAAATTCCAAGTCTAGCTTCAGTTTTTTTTAGAGTGGGAATTGTCCCAGTTTTTAATACCCATGTTGATTGTTATTTATATGGCAAGTCATCAATGATATTTATTATCTCTTGTGTGATTGTGGATCTTTTTTGTCACAATAAGGCAAATGAACAAAACTAACAGTAATTAATACATTAAGTAATTCTTTGTTGTAACACAGCAGGAGAAAACATTATCAATTGTATTAAAAAATAGTCCCAATTTTGGAAAAAAGCTAAATACAATTGAGCTGACCCGCCCTCCCCTACCCCCATGTAAAGAGTTGTATGACCTCAGAATCAGGTCTCTTTAGTTCAACTTATTTTAGAGGAGAATTTCCTCTTAAATGCTGATGGGACAATATTTTTTCACGTCACACTTTCAACGAGTTAAGTAAAATCCTGCATACATTTGAGCACTTGATTAAGTTTACTCATTTGAATATTTCTATTGATTTAAATAAGACTATTACATGAGTAAAGCCATACACATAGATAAGTGTTTGCTGGTTCTAATTCTTAGAATGGGAGAGAATAGGTAGTACCTGTAATGAGATGGAGTCAAAATATCTATGAAAGAGATTAATATAAATAGATACAATGTGACATAGAGCATATTATTTTTAAGAGTCCCTCATGCTATTGTAAAGAAGATAGCTAGAAACCGAATCAGCACACTATATGTAAATTGCAAATGCTCTTCTCAGAAAACCATAACCATAGATCCATTTCAATCTGGTTTCAGGCCTGGTTTTGCACTGGTAGATGACCTACACTGGGAGATAGATAGGGAAAGTGTGTCCCTGTTGATTCTCTTGGACCTCTTGGTATCCTTCTGAAGCATCTGGAGTTAGGTATCGGAGGCACAGTTTTGTGGTGGCTCTGGTCTTACCTGTTGGAATGCTTTCAGAAGGTGGAGCTAGGGGGCAGTGCTGCTTAACCCCACGGTGACTGTGCTATGGAGTCCCGCAAGGTTCCTGATCTGAACCAGTGACTGATCTGAACCAGTGGCTGGAGGCTGTGATGGACTGGATGAGGTCAGATAACCTGAATCCAGTTAAGACCAAGGTCCTGTGGGTCAGGAAGCCATCTATCCGGGAATGTGATGTGTTACCTGTTCTGGACGGGGTCACACTTCCCTTGAAAGAACAGACACACAGCTTAGGAATCCTCCTGGACCCTTTTCTAACATTTGAGAACCAGATTTCCTCAGTGACCAAGAGCGCTTTCTGGCAGCTTTGGCTGATCCGCCAGCTACAACTCTTCCTAAATAAGAATGAGCTGGCTATGGTGATTTATGCTTTTGTCACATCCCGACTGGACTACTGCAATGTGCTCTTTGTAGGGATGCCTCTGAACAGTCTTCAGAAAATTCAGCTGTTCCAGAATGTGGCTGCTACAGTTTTAACTAACACTAATTATATGGAGAACATTGTGCCATTGCTCCACCAGCCACACTGGCTTCTGGTATGTTTCTGGGCACAATTCAAGGTCTTGGTTATGACCTAGAAAGCCCTAAACAGGTAGGACTAGGGTATTTAAAGGACCATCTCCTCCCAAATGAATCTGCCTGGGTATTGAGGTCCGTTTGGGAGGCTCTGCTCCGTGTTCTTCCACTTATGGAGATAAAGCTGACATCTACAAGGAACAGGGCCTTCTCAGCCTTTGCCCCCAGGCTATGGAATTCTCCCTTCCAGGACATTCACCTGGTGCCAATGCTGGTCATTGTTTTGGCATCAGGCTAAAGCCATCCTTTTTACCTGTGCTTTTATTGGTGTTTGAGTTGTGTATGTGTGTGTATTTGTGTGTGTATGCTGCTCCTCTCAAAGCATTTTAGCAGGTTTTATGCCCATCCCCCTTGGGGTCTTGTATTTTCCTTTTATATATATATATATAGTTTTAAAAATATGGTAAGCCACTTCAAATATTTTAAATAGAGAGGTGGGATAAAAATGTTTAGACATATACCAGCAGCTTGTAATTTAAGAGGTAACTATATCAGCATGAACATTAGCAAATTCACTGGTAAATGTAAGGTCCTTTGCAGAATTAATAAATGTTTCCATGAGAAGAAAAGACAGACTGAACTTTTCCAGCTTAGCATTTAACTATGATTAATTCAATTCCCTTGGGGCTCATGTGCTTTCATGAATCTAAACTTAACATAGTTTTTTCCATCTCTAAAATGTTTAGAAATTTTATCTTAACATTACTACTTGTCATCTGAACAATGAACCACTGTCACAAAAGACTGCTTCATCCTCAAATGAAAAACCAAACTGGAACCACTAATGACTAAACTAAATTAAAGATACAGAACTGTTATTTTAATGATAAAACTCATGAAATATATACTTTTTTAGTTCTTCACTGGTGATTTCAGGAAGCATGATTCTAAATATAGCAATACCCCCAGTAAAACACTTAACAGCATTCCTGCTCAGGTCCACTTCTTTGAAATATTACCTATAAATCTCAGGTGTTTCTTTTTCTTTCTGTGAGGATGGTTACAAGCAAAAGACTTAGGACAGTCTGGCAATATCTTTTCTTGTGTAGTTTTGCTGATATAAGTATTGTATTTTTGAAAAGATTAACATGGAGCCTATCTACTTTGTCTACTTTCATGGAACTGAAACAAAATATTACTAACCTCAAAATAAAGATTGGGCATATTAAGTATTCCAGTGTCATTGACAAATTTCCCACTGTTCATAGCAATATTGTACTTATCTATAGCTAACCAGTATAGTATTTATAGTAGTTCTTTTCCTCTCCGAATAATCTTACTAAAAAACAGATTTTCACAGACTAAGACTATGCATTCGCACTTTGCTTAAATGAAAATGACTAAGAATATAACGTTCTCAGTTTTAAACCATTTTCTGAAACACATTCACTGTAATGCCAAAGACTTTAGTGTTAAGTCTTGATATTTGTTATGGTGATATTCAGACCATTGTCCTCATTTGACAGTGGACCTCCCAATGATATTAATAAAAACATAAGAATTTAAGAATAGCCATACTGAGCATTAGACCAGGGGCTGGCAACCTTTTCAAACCAAAGAGCCAAACTACATAAAAATTCAGAACAAGTGGTCAATAAACAGTCATATAAGATTGCCCATTTCTATGACTGAAAATATGTAACTGAATGGTATTGAAAATTGACATAATGATTAATAATAGTATAAATGAAACATTGTACTCAGAAATGGCGAGGAGTCCTGTGGCACCTTATAGACTAAGCAAAGTGTTGGAGCATAAGCTTTCGTGGGCAAAGACCCACTTCATCAGATGCATCTGACGAAGTGGGTCTTTGCCCACGAAAGCTTATGCTCCAACACTTCGGTTAGTCTATAAGGTGCCACAGGACTCCTCGCCACTTTTGCAGATTCAGACTAACACGGCTACCCCTCTGATACATTGTACTTGCACACTTTATTTAATCGGACTTCAGCTACTACATCTTTTCACACGTTTCTTTGAAGTTTACATCATAATTGGTCAAATCCAGCATCGTGCACACATTCAGGCTCTCTTCTGTCAATCTTATGGCAGGGGGTTAAGGATGTAGGGCTGCAGTAGTCTGGAGATGTGGGAGTGCAGGAGTTTTGAGACATGATGGGCTCAGGGCTCAGGGCACAGTGTTCAGGTGTATGATGGGCTCAGAGCCAGTATGGGGTATGTGTATGAAGAAGTGTTATGATGCTCATGACCAGATGGGGTCTGGCCCCCAATTAGTGACTTGTTGGCCAGGCTTCATTTTTAAAGAAAGTAAAATATTATGTCTCACACAAAAGGTTTTAACATTGTCTATATTTATGTCAGGAGAGGGGAAAATATTTTGGGTTGGAGACCGCTTAAGAACATAGGATTGGCTATACTGGGTCAGACCAAAGGTCGATCTAGCCCAGTATCTACTGACAGTGGCCAATGCCAGATGCTCCAGAGGAAGTGAATAGAATAGGGAATCTTCAAGCAATCCCTCTCCTGTCACCCATTCCAAGCCTCTGACAGAGGCTAGGGACACCTTTCCTAACCATCCTGGCTAATATCCAGTGAATGTATCTAGCTCTTTCTTGAACCCTGTTAAAGTCCTAGTCTTCACAATCTCCTCTGGTAAGGAGTTCCATAGGCTGACCCCCCCTTAGACTCCTATTTTCTAAGTTGAAAGGTCCCGGTCTTTTTAATCACTCTGCAGATGGGACCCATTCCAAACCCCTAATAATTTTTGTTGTCATTTTCTGAAACTTTTCCAATGCCAAGATATCCTTTTTGAGATGAAGCAACCACATCGGTACACAGTATTCAAGATGTGCACGTACCTTGGTTTTAAATAGAGGCAATAAGATGTTCTCTGTCTTATTCTCTATCCCTTTTTAAATGATTCCTAACATTCTGTTTACTTTTTTGACTGCTGCTGAACATTGAGTGGATGTTTTCAGAGAACTATCTTCAAAGACTCCAAGCTCTCTCTCTTGAGTAGTTGTAACTAAATTAGTCCCCATCATGTTGTAAGTATAGTTGGGATAATTTTTCCAATACGCATTACTTTATATTTATCAACATTAAATTTCATTTGCCATTTTGTTGCTCAGTCATTTAGTTTTGTGAGATATTTTTTGAAGCTCTTCACAGCCTCCTTTGGTCTTAACCATCTTGATTAGATTAATATCATCTACAAATTTTTCCACATCACTGCTTACCCCTTTCTCCAGACCATTTATAAATAGGTTGAACAGGACTGGTCCCGACACGAACCTTGGAGGACACCACCAATTACCTCTCTCCATTCTGAAAACTGACCATTTATTCCTATCCTTTGTTTCCTGTCTTTTAACCAGTTATCAATCCATGAGAGGACCCTCTTATCCCATTACAACTTACTTTACTTAAGAGACTTTGGTGAGGGACCTTGTCAAAGGCTTTCTGGAAATCCAAGTACACTATATCTAATGGATAACCCTTGTCCACGTGTTTGTTGACCAGCTCAAAGAACTCTAGTAGACTAGGTCTTTATTTCAAAATAACCCCCCAAAAATTGAATTTATAAGTGGAGTGTCCACACTACCATGCCCGTTATTTCAAAATAATGGGCCATGGAATTTGAATCTGTACTCCTACTTTTCATCAAGAGTAACACTAATTAAGAAATAGTTATTTCAAAATAATGGTAGTGTGGATACTCCGGTGGTGCTATTTTGAAATAACTACTCCCAGAGTAATTTGAACTAATTTCTCCCCAGTGCTTCCTGGGGCTAAATCCAAAGTAGCGTGTCCACAATAACAAAGCCTACTTTGAACTAATTTTGAGGCTTCCCTGTAGTGTGCACACTAGGTTAAATTTGTAAATCGGGAGTTATTAAGTCAAATTTACTCATTTTGAAATAGTTTCCTAGTGTAGACTTGGCCTTAATGTCCAACCTAAATCACCCTGGCTGCAACCCATGCACACTGCTTCTAGTCCTATCCCCAGAGGTTAATAAGAACCATTCTTTTCCCTCTTCCTTGTATCAATTCTTAGGTAGTTGAAAGCTGTTATCATGTCCCCTCTTAATCTTCTCTTCTCAGATAAAGCAAACTCAGTTTTTTTCAATCATCCTTAATAGGTGTTTTCTAGGCCTTAAACAATTTTTGTTGCTCTTCTCTGGACTTTCTCCAATTTGTCCACATCTTTCTTGAAATGTGGCACCCAGTATTGGATACCATAATCCAGCGTGGAATAGAGTGGAAGAATTACTTCTTGCATCTTGCATACGAAACTCCTGTTAATACTTCCCAGAATGATGTTTTCTAATTTTGCAATAATGTTATATGGTTGACTCATATTTAACTTGTGATCCATGATGATCCGCAGATCCCTTTCTGTAGTATTCTTTCCTAGACAATCATTTCCCATTTAGTACACGTGTAACTGATTGTTCCTTCCTCAGTGCAGTATTTTGTGCTTGTCCTTATTTAATTTCATCCTATTTACTTCAAATAATTTATTCAGGTTGTCCAGATCATTTTAATAACAAATAAGTATCTATATATTATTATTATTATAAAATAAACATCTATTAATATTATTTACTGAACATGATGCTTCACTGTTCTTATCCCTTTATCATAATACAAACAGAGGTGTCTAATTGAAAAGGTAATTTCTACTACTTGAGTAAACTATTAAATAACACAGCTGTCAGACTAACACTAACTAAGAACTAATCAACATCAAACAGACTCTATACTGGCAGCTAAACTGTGAAGTGAGTTAGGGAACAACGGTAATGAAAAACTGAACCTGTGAAACCACTGTCTGTACAATGAAGATGACAGGCTTCAAATTGCATAAAAACAAGATGCATTTTAAAATAAGTGTTGGCTATAAGATTAATTGGCTAACACTGCTATGTTTAGTATTTAGAGATGGGTGCTGAAGTACTGTAATTGTTAGTAGTGAATCACAGATTTGTTTCATTATTACAGCAGAAGTGCATAAAACTGTACATATGGTGATACAATGCCTAAACCCAAATAGCACACTTGGCAATTACAGTGTGAACTTTTTAGAAGCTGTAGATGCTGCAAATTACTCAAACTATCAAATTATCTTCTGGGGTGTCTTTCAAACCCACTAATATGAATGTAATTGGCTCATGGTAGATTAAAAGATGTTTCAAACTAGATTATCTTAGTTTTAACTTGTATGAAGATAAATTATGGAATTATTAGAATGTATAATTGATGCTTACATTTGTATGCTTCAGTCTGGGAATTTAAAACTAATAATTTGGAAAAATTAGACCTAAACTGTCAATAAGATCAAAATTAAGTGACAGTGACTTTATGTCACATGATAGAAATTCAGGCTACTATATCATTATAGTTATGTCAGCATGATAGCTTGTGTTGATCCTTGTGAATACTTAATAAATGGGCAAGCTGACAAGATGAGAAAACCCACAAATAAATTCTGCTATCAACAAATCCTGAGAATCCTTGTTTTTTTCAAGCAACTTAAAAATGAGATCTACAGAGATTGATGGGGCCCTTTAATGACAGGCTGACATCTACATATTACACTATTTGTTTTTTCCTTATGGACCAAAAAGACTTGAAGCAATATAATTTAAATACTAAGAAAAAAGGAGATTTAAGATTGAATGGAACCAGAAGCTCTGTATAGATCCATCTTCCAGTGTTGGCAGTAGTAATAACAAAAGGAAGTTTTTCATCACTCAGCACACAGTCAACCTCTGGAACTCCTTGCCAGAGGATGTGGTGAAAGTTAGGATTTTAACAGGGTTAAAAAAAGAGCTAGATAGATTGATTCATGGAGGTTAGGTCCATCAATGGCTGTTAGCCAGAATGGGCAGGAATGGTGTCCCTAGCCTGTTTCTCTGGAGGTGGGTGACAGGGGATGAATCACATGAGGATTACTTCTTGTGTTCCCTCACTCTGGGGAATCTGGTCTTGGCCACTATCAGCAGACAGGATACTGAATGGGTTGGACTGTTGGTCTGACCCAGTATGGCCATTCTTAGGTGAGGATTAACACTTAGCACGTATGAGTGCACTGAATTTTAAAATGCTTGAAAGGTATTTATTATACCATGAAGACCTTCCCTCTTTCTTTATCTCAAAGGTCTCACTATCTATCAAATCCACTTTAAAACATATTTATTTCATACAGTTCTGCTCCACTAGCCTCTACTCCACCCCAGAGCTGGGCAAAATTTGTGGAAAGAACTTTGTGAAGAATTTCAGAATTTGGAAGAATTTTTCATTTTGCAGGATTCAGGGTAGAATACTTCCTAATTTTTTCATGAAAATTTCATCACTATTTGACACTGCAGTTTTATCAAAATTAAAAAAGCATTTAACACAAGTAAGACTTTCTTATGACACTTAGGGCACATCTATGCTTACTGAAATATTGAGGCCCCAAAGGTCAAATTTCTGGTGTTCAATTTAGTGGGCTTCAAATATAGACTCCTAAAGCGAATACTGAAGGAAGTTCCTGCTGGCATCCAGCAATCCTCCTTTTGAGAGGAATATGGGAAGCAGATGGGAGCAATGTTATGTGGATGCCTCCAAGTCTTGGCTTAAGATAAGCCATCTCCTGCTATGCATTTTGCATAGCTAGAGTTGCATTCCTTAAGCTGACCATCCTGGTCTAGCGTAGACCAGGCCTTACAGTTTAGGGATAAAAACAGAAATGTATTTTTTCTCCTTTTTTTGTCTTCCTGCTCTTCTTCTCCCCTCTTCTCTTGTCTGTCTATTTAAATGCTGCAGTAATAAGATGTGATCAAACACTCTGTGGAGGCCTGATGATAACCCAGGAAAAGGCAAAGTTAGTGGGGACAGACAGAGGGTATGTCTACACTATCACCCTAGTTCGAATAAGGGTGGTAATGTAGGCAACTGGAGTTGCAAATGAAGCCCGGGATTTGAATTTCCCGGGCTTCATTTGCATCTTGCCGGGCGCCGCCATTTTTAAATGTCCGCTAATTCGGACTCCGTGCCGCGCAGCTACTCACGAGGAGTAACGGTAGTTCGGAATAGGAAGCCTAGTCCGAACTACCTAGTCCATGCCGCGTGTAGCCGCGTGGCACGGGTCCGCACTAGCGGACATTTAAAAATGGCGGAGCCCGGCAAGATGCAAATGAAGCCCGGGAAATTCAAATCCTGGGCTTCATTTGCAACTCCGGTTGCCTACATTACCACCCTACTTATTCTGCTTCACAAGAAGGAGTTATTATTTTGAAATAAAAAGCCCAAAATTTCAAAATAACAGGCTTGGTAGTGGGACAATGCCCTAGTTATACTCCTAATGGCTTAAAATGAAAAGAACCCTTCATTTATTATTTTGATTATTCATGACATTAACATCAGTCTATGATTTCTGAGAGAGTGATACATGATTTTTGAATTCTTAGGATTCGTAGTACTTTGAATGTCATTGCTCCTATCTGACTGTCTGAGTGGCCACACAACTCTGCTTATAATTCCCAAACGGAGCTGATTAAGTAATTTTTTTTTGGTTCAATGGCTGGAAAAAAATCAATAAACTAAAACTGAATTATTTTGTTTCTTATAATTGAAACAAACATAACAACAAATTCATCTGAGTAAAGAAAACATTTCAAAATATTGATTTAAAATTAGATTTTGAAACAATAAAATTCATTAACAGTTAAAAATCTGAAGAGCAGCTAAAGGCTTGAATAAGGCCTGGTCTACACTAGAGTAGGCAGATCAGCTTAAAGTAAGCAACTCCAGCTATGCAAAATGCATAGCTGGATTTGGCTTACATTAAACTGACACATGGTGGTGTCTACATAGCAGGAAGCTGAATAGAGCACACATTTCCATTGGCTTTCCTCACTCCACTTAGAAGGAGGAGTACTAGACACTGGTGGGATCTGCCCTCAGTGTTCAGTTTAAGAGGTCTATACTAGATCTGCTAAATCGAATGCTAGAAGATCAACCTCTGGATTGTCAGTCTTCTTGCAAGTGTAGATAAGCTCTGTTAAAGCTTAAAAGCTTGTCTCTCTGACCAACAGAAACTGGTCCAGTAAAAGATATTACCTCACCCACACCGTCTCTCTAACAATTAAAAACAACATTTTATTTTGGAAATATCATGTTGAAAATTTTCATTTTCAAAATGTCAAACTAAAATTGAAATTTCCAATTTTTAAAAAATTTCAGCTGAAACTGTCAAATATTACTCCCAATGTCTTGTTTCAGCATGCATGAGGGCTAATGTTAAATCAGGACTGGATTTTTAGTTGGCAAAGTATTTTAGGTTGTTAAAAAGTCATAACCAGGGGTGCCAGAACAATTTGTATCATGGAGGTGCTGAGAGCCATTGATCCAAACCATAAACCCTGTATATGATGGAAACCATTTTAAGCCGGAGGAGGGATGGGGGAAGGAAGGGATGCTGCTGCACCCCCAGCACCACTAGTTCTATCACCTATGGACCTAATCCTGTTTATGAAGAGGATGTTCCTAGGAGGCCATTATACTGTGTTTTCAAGAAAATTAAAATGTTGCCTTTAATTTTTTCAACTCAGCATATATTTTGTCAAAATTTGACATGCTTCCTAGATTTCAGCAAAAATGTCAGTGGAGTATTTCATAGTATATGCGATGGGGGGGATCTACCCTTCAATGGCCCTTTAAGGCTAAAACCCAGCCCTGGGAGAAGGCTGAGAGCAAAGTCCACAGCTGAGGCTGATAATGCCTATTAGGGTCCATCTGGGGGCTGTATAAATAAGGGCTCCAGGAGGGAGGTCACACACTGTTGCTCTAGCTACGAAGTAGGAGAGACCTGGCTGCTAGGAAAGCTGGAGGTTTCCTGAGATATAGCATTGCTGGGGGGCTGTGGCCTGACCTCACTCCCAGGCTATAGAGCCTGAGACAAGGCTGGAGAATACTAGATCTACAAACAGTACTGGGGAAAGGCAGGCAGAGATGGGGAGCTCTGACCTGACCTTACTTCCAGGCTGCAGGGTCTGAGGCAAGGCTTAAGTGTACTAAGGCTGCAGAGAGGATAGGCAAAGGCAGCAGGTCCATGGCCCCTTGCCAGTGATGAGTGGCCATTTCAGACTGCAGTTTGCCCCCGTGGCAGAGGATAGATGAAGACTGACAGTGGGTCACTGAGGCAAGGTGAGCATAGGGGTATTCGGGGTTCTCTGGGAGGGGAGGACCCCAGAGTACAGAGACATTCCCCTCAGAAGGGGGACTGAGAGATAACGATAGTGGTTACTGCCAAAGGGTTCACTGTGGTCTGGGAGCGACATAGGCCTGGAACTGGAACGCAAAGTGAGGACCTGGGGAGACACCAGGCAGAGGGAAGTGCCCTGGTGACAAGTAGGGTTGCCAGGTGTCCAGTATTGAACCAGACAGTCTGTTATTTTCATCTCCTGTCTGGTAAAAAAATTCAGAAAATACTGGATACCTAAAATATCCGGTACTTTCTGAATTTTTTTCCCAGCCAGGAGGCAAAAATCCCAGGCTGTCTGGCTCAATACAGAGGCAGCCTGGCAACCCTAGTGTAGGGAAATGTGAATTTTGCTGAAAAGAATTAGTAACCAAATGCCATCATACAGGAGTTTGTGGCAGAATGTATTTGGCCTTTGAAAAGGGCATATTTACTTAACAGACATCAAGAAATAAAACAACACACCACTAGCAGACATTTTATTTGTTCTCCATGAATAAATGGAAAGTAACTTACTTCAAATGATTGTAATGCATCACAAATTAAAAATAAATTAATAGCCATTAAACTACTGGCTTTATGATCTATATTAAAAATGCTGCCTAGACATCAATCATTGCTGGAACCACCTTTTATCTGAGGATTTATGTTGATATTCTTCAGCCAGAACATATTAAAATGATCCAGTGAAATATATCAGCTTCTCCAAGAATTTAATTTATGTGCTTGTGATGAGAAAATTGTTTGGGTTTAATAGTAAACAAATTATTTTCTTTCTTTAGGAAAAAATGATTTTCTAGTAAAGTTAATGTGTCTCAATGAGGAATGACTAGAGAGTAACCTGGCTGAGCTATTTGATGCATGCACTTGAACAACTTGCCACTTAAATTTTTATAGCATGTATCAACAGGCAGTGATCAAAGCAAATTTCTAATTTGCCATTTTTCCTTAATCCTAAATAAATTCTGCATTCTCAATTGTCACAGAGCCTGAATCTCTACTGCCTTACACTTGAGACATTATTTACATCTGTGAGAATGACAGGCCTGCCAAGATCTAGCAATTCTAATGGGTCCAGAGCTCACAGAGATGGTGACTGTAACCCTGAGCCCTTTACATCACTGGTGGAATGCTGCACACTCTGGGAAGGAGGGGGCATGTTCAAGGTTGTGTTGAGCACAGATCCAGGCCCCCCACCACCTTGCCCAGGAGCCAGGCATGACTGTCAATTCCCCTGGATCTGGAAATATATGAGAAACCTTCTCAAAGATTGTAATTTCTGAAAACAGTTTTCATGTTAGAAGCATAATTTTAACTTTTGCTTGCTTATAACCCCTTCCAATTTGGCATCATTTCAACCTATGTCTTTTTGATTAGTAAATGTGTTTAACTTTTACTATAAACTATTTCGGTGCTTTGATTAACATAGAATGTTTGTTAACCTCACCCAAGGCAATGAGCTGCTTGGTCCTGCTCTTTTAAGAGAGCTGTAAATTTAGTGACTTCTGTAAGTGTTCAGCAAGACACTACAGCATAGACAGTTTGTGGAAATTCAAGACTTAGAGTCTGTTGAGGTCACTCTGCAAGAAGGACCTGCGCTGTGGAAGCCAGAGTGTGATCAGCATGATTTTATGTGATCTATTGGTATCAGGACTGTGGGACACAGCAAGGTTGACTAGGTAGTAAGCGTGAAATATCAGAAAAAAATCAACATAGGGGAGATATAGTTTCATTTACAAGACAAAGTCCTTTCAAGGCTCCCAGAGTTGCAGGGCAAGCAGTGACACAGTGCTTTACTGGCCTGTGCTGAAGCTCAGTGTATGCACTGCAGGATTCTTTCTTCCTTCTAAATCATAATAATAAATTTCATTATTTTATAACACAGTGCTGAAAGGAAAAGGCGATAGTGAGCAATCCCATTAGATAATGTAAAAATGTAAAGTACATTCCATGTGGAAAAGATCATTCCTTTCAAGATTTAAGACCTACATAAATGGGAGCAAAATAAGAAGCAGAGATAAGTTTAGCAGCAAATAGGTTTTATACTGAAGAGCTTAGTCAACTGGTTATCTAAATAAGGAGTTCAACCCCATCTTTGCTCAAATGCTCTACATCTTAGTGGTTAATCTTCTCTATTTTATTTATTCATATTTTTCCTGGGAGAGAAGTGATTAATACTTTATATACAATTTTATGTTACTTCATTTAACAAGTGGGAATAAATAACAAATTAAAGATGGAATATCAAAAGTGCCTAAGGGAAGTAGGCCACTGAAGCTAAACTAATTTAAGACCTGGTCCTTAAGAAACTAAGGGCTGGTCTACATACAGAGTTAGATCAACCTAAAGACGCTTGTATTGACCTAATTTTATAAGTGTCTACACTACAGCCTTCCTCCCAGAGATGTCTGTGTCCTACTCTACTAACATAATATCTCCAGCTCCATAAGAGGTGTAAGGCTTATGTTGCTGTAGTTAGGGCAATGCAATGCCTATGTAAACACTGCATAGAAAACATCAGGTTGCTGGCTGTATTGTCAATGTCTTATCTCCTGCAGTAAAAACTGACATGAAAGCTGGGCAGTTAGAGCTGTCCCCCACCTCCTGCTCCTCTGAAGAGCTGGGCAGCTGGACTCACTCCCAGCTGTAAGCCAGGAGACAAGGGACTCTGCTCCCAGCTGGAAGCCAAGGCAAGAAGCCCAGGCAGGTGGTGATCCCACTTGTGAGCTGGGAGGAAAAAAAGAGGGCCAGACCCCACTATCAGCTGGCAGCTGGTGTGGGCCAAGAAGTCCTGGGAACCTTCCTCCATTGCAGTATGGACATGAATTACCACAATAATTACTGCCATGGCTGTAAGTCAGCCTAATACTTGACTTAAGTTTCTAGTGTAGACATACCCTCAGCCATCTGTTTAACTTGATGTTCCTCAATAGTCCCTCACAGCTTTGAAATCAATGCGCCCACTTGCATACAGTTGTGGCCCATGTGCCATTCACAGGGCCATACATGTAGTATTGGACACAGCCCACGCAACACATCTTTGACCACGCATGCAGCCCATAATGGTAACTAGTTTGAGAAGCTCTGGTCTACACACATGCCTAAATATTAGTAGGATTAGAGGCATCATGAGCTCTGGATCAGTTCCGAGCTCTGGATCAGTTCCAAGGTCTGGATTTATTCTCAGGGGCTCTTTTACATGTCTGAAACACCAGCACAACTCTGCAGATGAAGATTGCCATTCATCTGTGCATGTCCCAATAGCTCCACTGTCTGATTCCCTATTTTCACCTCTCCATTTTTTTTTTTCAGTAGCAACTACTTAGACCATGGTGGCTTTATTTAAGGTCATCTCTACCCATGGCTACACCCGCACTTATGTCTGCAAAACTTTTGTCGCTCAAGGTTGTAAGTTAGTTTTATCATGTTGACAGGCTGGAGCTGGGTGGCTCCAGTTTACACTGCCACAGTGAAGCAGAGCAACCTGGCTGGGAGATGGGCAGCACAGCAAAGGAGGCAACTGGGTCACTCCACTTCCCACAGCCCAACCCCTGCCTTCACTCTGCACCAGGCCCTTCAGTAATTCCCCAGGTTGCATTGCTCAGGAGAAGGGGCTTTGGAGAAGGGGTGCAATGGAGAGGGAAAATGAAGAGCAGGGGTGGGAAGTGGCAAAAGACCAGGTCAGTCAAGACCTAGGATGAGCATTGCACAAGCTCCTCCTTTGTTGGGTGGCTGATTAGGATTTTTTTTCATCATCACCAAATGGCCACGGTGGAGTGGCCTTCCTCACAGTGGGTTTGGGAAGGCTTTGTTATAGTGAATAGGGAAAGGAGTTAACTATGATTTTGCACTAACTATATAATTATGGAAAGGATGTCCAGTGTGGATACAACATTGGGAAGACATACAGGCTACATCTAGGCTGCAGACTTCTTTTGGAAGAAGCTTTTCCAGAAGAGATCTTCTGGAAAATCTTATTTTGAAAGAGAGTGTCCACACAGCAAAAGCACATCGTAAAAGCGATCTGCTTTTTCAAAAGATAGCATCCACATTGATTGGATGCTATCTCGCATTTAAGTTGTGATTACTATGGACTGAGTGATCACAAGGGCACATGTGCTTTTTCCTGGAGGCCTCTTCTTTCAGGAAAGCAACCCTTTCTTCCTTTATAGCCCATTTCATCCTTTATTCCAAGGATAAGGGATGACAAGCTCCTAGCAATGGGTTAAGCTGGGATTTAAGAAAGAAAAAGGGGGTGGTAGTAGAAGCAACTAAGCTAATATTGAAATGATCATGGAGCTACATGCACTGTCCACCTTTATCTGCCAGTTAGTTCCAGTCATCTAATAATAAAGTTGTGGCTTGATTAAACTACATCCAGTGTTTACTCTCCTTTCGGTAAAACCAGATAATGCAATATTTTACATTTTCAGATGAATAAAACTATCATACGCATTCTGAACACATAAGAAGTGTTACTATAGATGTTTATTTAAAATTAACAAATTTACTAAACAAAGGAATTATCTGTAGTTAGAGAAGGGAAATGTTTGTTTCTGGTCACCGTGCCCTTTGAGGTTTCACAACTTGAAGATCATATCCTTTCACACTTAGTTTTTATTCATAGATTGATGAATGACAAGCTCATTTGCTTTTTTTCAATTCCTAATTTGTTACTTAACTTTGAATTAATTAGACATTGAATTGAAATACTTTGTTAACATGAAATGAAGAAAATATACTCTTTATATCTCAGAGGAGGCTAAAGCTGTTACAGACTCTGGTTCCACGCACTTAGCTGGTGATTATCACTAGTTCAGTGGTTTAACTTATTTAAAACTTAGTATAGTGTTCTTGTAGCTGTGTTGATCCCAAGATATTACAGAGAATTTAATAGTTTATAGTAAGTTTAGGCTTTAACTTAGATTGTAAATTTCAAATTTCATTTTAAATAATTTTATTTTTAAAAACTAAACTCATATTTAAATTAAAAAATCCAATTTCAACAAAACCAACTAATATATTTTAAATTGCTTTTTATCTACCCAGACCTAAATTAATATCCCAGAATGAATAGCTTTCAATCTGAATATTGCTTGAAGATTCTTCAGACATAGCAAATCCTCTCCCCTCATCGAAGCAGAATTTATACTCCAGAATTAGTTCTTTACTTTTACTGTACTTTGTCTGGCAGAGGACAAGAAATAGATATAGAATCTATGTGCTGAAATTAGAAAATTAATTCATAGTACTTGTCAAAATAAGAGCTATTTTAAGTAGCTGTATAAACACCAATTCAGGTGCTAAACTTTAGGCATTCTTGTTTGAAATATGTAATTGCAGGGATTAATTGTGACATTTAGGCATAGACGTACTGAAGGAACACTTCAGAGGAGAACCACCACGGGAGAAGTTCTGAGAGGAATTCTATCTCAAGGAGACATCATTCTTCCTTGGTTTCTCCTCTGCCTGGAGAGAGCACACCCACAGCTACAGTCCTTCAAGCTCAGTCTCTCAACTGTGTCAATCCTGGCCACTGAAAAAGTCTGTGCCACTCCCTCCCTGACCATTTATGGTAATATGTGCCCCTGGGAAAATAGGGATCAAACCTTGTGCCTCTATTGTCAGAGAAACCGTGGAGCCTGAGCCTTAGGCAGACTTTGCAAGGTGAGAAAATTCGTTTTGCCTTCCCCTATTGTTCACATACTTAAAAACCAAACACATTCTAGTACTAACAAAAACATACAAGGTAGAGATAAAATCCAAATTCAAACTAGTATTTCCACTACAGTAAAAAGCTTATTCTTATAAAAGAAGAAATAATCAATTCAACCCATTTCTGTTGCTGGATAGTCAAAGGAAATGTCACACAGAACTGCAAAGTATATGGTGCTTCATCCCATCAGAGAAGAACTGTTATGGCCAACTGATACTGGTCTTTCATATGAATTGTTTGGCAGCTCTGCTGAAAATAAACTATGTTCAACTTGGTTCACATAAAGTATGTTCCACTTTTACAGCACACAATAAGCAGAAGAGATGTCATGCTTCAGTTGATCAAGCAACTACAAGAGGGTAAACTTGGCAGAGCACTTGGATTAATCAGAGATATGTCCAGTTGAACTATTTTTAGTGGAGTGGATGATGTGATTTAGGGAAGTTTTATTTAGGGAAACTTTGTAAAAAAAACAACTACTCAGTGAACAACATAGATAGATTAGATTAGATAATTTCATGAGCTCCATCAAATTGCAATGGCACCATAAGTGGTCTCACCATTTAAAAAGTGTAGCATTGACAAAGAAACATTTGTATCCTGTAGCCATTTAATCTATTTGTGCCTCAGTTCTTTATTCATAAACTGCAGATAATAATAGATCCATTCAACCCCTCTATCTGTCTTTCCATGCTTAGATTGCAAGGTTTTTGACTATGAGACTTTCTTTTAGTGTACAGCATCTAGCACAATGAGACCCTGAGCTCAGTTGGGGTCCCTGTTTGGTATTGTAATATAAATCATCATAACAGCAGGAACTTGAAGAGAACAATTAAATTGTCAAATCAATGCATTTAATTATAATAATTTTAAAGCTTTATACAGAGGAATGAGAACAGAGCATATTGCTTGCAGAAGTTATCAAGAGGGAAATTGTTGCAAGGGGTGTTAGAATTAAGTGAAGAAATCAACATCTTTTTTCACAACAAAGTCGCCTAGTTTAATCACATTCTTTGATCTGGTTGTCAAAGTTAGCATAGCTAGAAGAAATATTTCTTCATCTGAATACACTTAATGCTAATCTGTAGTGCAACTGCGTCACTACTTTTTTACTTTGGGGAAGAGGGAGTAGCTTCCCGAGACTTGTGCGGGAAAACGAGCAAGAGTCTGGTCATGTTCCCTGTTACTCCTAAAATCCTGAGAGGAAAAAAAAAAGCTGCATAATTTGCTTTTAAATAAAGTTATAATTGATCATTTGTAAAAGGTAAATTTAAAAATGACAGACTACTAAAAAGGCCACAAGAAGGATTTGATAGTATTGAGAAACCTTAGGTGGTGGATATGGCATGGGATCTGCCCACAAAGCTTGAAAACCAGTTAATTAAATTAACTGATATACTACTCTCAGAAGCGAGGTCACTTGGGTCTCATTATTTGTGTTTTGGAGTTCCCTCAGGGTCAGTACCCATCTTTCACTAATTAGTCTATGATCTACTTATTTCCACAATCAACCACATATCTTTACAAATCTTAACTTGAATTCTTCTGAATAGTCACAGCTATTTGACTCTGGGACAAATGGAAATATCTCACAAATGAGTATCCATTCAACTTCAAAAATAAACAAGCAAATATTTCTTACAGATTTCAAAACAATGGAATAGCTATGCATTATAAAGGGTACTTTGTAATATGTGAAGTTTATTATTTCATTTAATGTGGCAATATGATTACAATAGTATACACAGCAGGACCAGATAGACTTTTCCTTCCCCTGGGTACTTTCTTGGGTATCTGCCTAAGTATCTCACAGTTCCGTATGTGCTAACCCATTGTTTCTCATCCTTTTTTGTCTCATGACATACTTATCTTAACTATATGCTGACCTATATGGGAACTAATCCAATATTATTAGCACACACAAAGTAAGAATGCTTTACAAGTTGAATGCACATATCAAAGGACATTTGTAAGTTGATATCTATCTTAAACAAACCAAAGGTTTCAGTCCTCAGAGACTGTATTTTATGATGATTCTATTTATTATTATTTTTCAATGAGTGGTTACTCAGAAAAAACAGGACAGGAATAAAGAATCTTTATTTTTGGATAGAAATATTGGTAGTATTACTACTTTGCTGATGTAAGTGTCCAGCTTTAAAAAAAAAAGTTTATTCAAGTAAAACTGGTAGTTAGGGATGAAAATAGTTGCTCTGCTGAATGATAAATAAAATAATTCATTTTACATGGATGTATGTAAATGTGAATGGTTTGAATAATTCATGCCACATACAAAATTTAACCTGAAAACATATTTTATAGTATACACTATATTGTCATTTATCACAATTTTGGAGTAGAGGAGGTTGAGGGACAGTTTTGTGACATTTTTAATATTTCTAAAGCAATTATTTAGAATTATGATAAACATTAGAATGTAAGATGAAATCAGATGGAATTTCTCCTCATAGCAACATATTCCTAACTGTTAGGAAGGCTTCCTGAGGGGAAGATCAGGTGACCTCCGGGAAGATATGATTATTATTGAATCTGAGCCCAACATGAAAATAAGCAAAGAAGGAAAAGTAGAAGAAATGTTTAGTCTACTTTGAAAACAGCAACATTTTAAAAAAGTCACAAGTGAAGTTTTTTTTTGTATCTTTCTTTCTGTGTCCAGTTTTAAGCTAGTTTTTTTTCTGTGCATTAGGTGAGCTTGAGGATTTAGGAGGAGGATTGCTATGACAGTACTTAGAAACCATCTTATATAGTATACCTTCAATCTTATTAGCAAAGTCTTGAAAGTGGCATAGAAAGAAAAGGTTATACTAGCCTATGAAGGATTTCTCAGGCTTCTTTAACATGCACATCTCTTTTAAAATTAAGCTACTGTACATTTATACTATTTGTGTTACTCTTGAAACTTCTTTTCTTTTATTTGTCTCAGTTTGCTAATGAGACTCACAGTTCTCTGTTCTTGTGTCATCTCATTATGACTCCCTTTCCTTTATCTGCAGTCTCAAATTAACTTGACATAGATGTTGTACATATATTTTAAACTAAATGTGAACTATTCCCTGATGCCCATGAGGCATTTGGAAAGTTGTTAAGTTCTGTTTTCAAGGACACTGTAAATTAGGTTATTAAAATTCATCATTTTACATATTCTGGTGGAGAATATAGCTTCGTCCCTCAAAACAAGGGATATAGGTCAGAACAAGAAAGTTTCTCAATCACATTCTTCATGTCCACTCTGATTTGTGTGACAAACTCTGTAAAACTCAGGACAAACCTTTCAGTACCTCAACAGAAAAATCATAGGGGCCTGATTTAGTGTAAAAGTTAAAAAATGCAGCCATGTATTGTTTGTGTTACATGAATTTTGCAAAATGTCATTTCTACAGAGCATGCCATTTCATCTTCACAGCAATATCAATGAAACTCCCACTGACGTAAAATTGCAAACATTTTGAACATGTCACGTGAAAAATTATTTTCCTGGTTAATATATAACAAAGAAGAGAGAAACTTTTTTATGTAGGTTATTTTTTAATTGTCCTCTGAACAAATCCTTTTCTAAGTTTGATGCTATATAAAAATAAGTATCATAATACACAGATAGCTTCAGATATGGAAAAAAGAAAGAAGAAAAAGTGAACTGTAATTTTTGTTCACCATATGAACCTATCTAATATAAAAAAGTCACAATTATTACTTAAGATTCTATAGCAAATTTCATTCCAGAAGAATCATAAATTTCTTTATAAATGATCTATTTAAAAAAAATACTTTGCTCATAATGGAAATGGATCTTTCTCTGGATGAACTATGGCAACTGTTAAGAGTCAGTCCTGATAGATTCTGGTTCCTCAACCCCCATTGAAATAGATGTTGAGACAGTGGGAATTAAGGGCAAGATTCCCTAGGGAGCTACCTGACTGGGGAGCTGCTGATTAAGCAGCTGCAGGGCTGTGCTTCTATGCAACTTAGAGGGAGCCTTGGTTAAGGGCACTCAGCATCATGCTAGTTTTCACTGACACCATGGTCTACCCCTAGTGCCATTCCTTTATATCATGCATGTGGGACTTTAATTTTAAATACTACCAGAACTTGTGGATGAGGAGGGAAAGAAGACTATTTTAATTAATAAAGACTATAATATGACACCATCTTATCTTACCCTACATAGTATTTGTCTGTTTCCTTGTGAAAAGTTATCAGACAATGGCAGGGGACTTTGAAGTTGTACAAGGAAATAGCATTTGTTTGTTTGTTTGTTTGTTTGTTTGTTTGTTTCTTTCAATCACAGATACCCACCTTTCTTTCAGAGAAATGTTCCATTCTGCAGTTCTGAAGAGTTGAAGGATTAGCTCTTAAGCTACGGCTACACTGCAGGCTTCTTTCAGAAGAAGCTTTTCCAGAAGAGATCTTCCAAAAAACTTCTTCCAAAAGAGAGCGTCCACACTATCAAAGCGCATCGAAAAAGCAATCGCTTTTTCAAAAGGTAGCATCCGTTCGTGTGGATGCTATCTTACATTTAAGCTATGATTACTATGGATGGAGTGGCCACCAGGGCAACTGTGCTTTTTCCTCTTTCCTCTTCTTTCAAAAGAACTCCCTCTTCCCCATCCACATGTCTTTTTCCAAAAGAGCTCTTTCAGAAAAAAAGGCTTCTTCCTCGTAGAAAGAGATTTACCAATGTTGGAAAAACCCCTCTGTTCTTTCCATTTTTTTTTCTGAAAGAACGTGATTGCAGTGTGGACATAAGTGAATTTTTTTTTTGGAAAAACGGCCATTTTTCCAAAAAAACTCTGTAGTGTAGACATAGCCTTAGTGATGTTATCTTTCTAAATCTAGCACCAAACCCAAATAATCATTATTGGGCCCCCATGGAAGTTAGCACTGAAAAATCCAATATTAAAACAGAGTCTAATGGTAAAAACAAATATTATTTCCAAAGGAAAACTAACACATAGGGTGAAACATGTCTAAGGTGAACTGAGATATCACATGGAACTGTCTTCATAGTTGTCACTAAGGACTCTACCAAACTTCTGTGGCAGAAAATGAGAATCTTTCCATTGGCTTTAATGGAAGGTTGATTGATCCCTCGGAAGGCAACCATTTGGAGGAAACCTTTTGTGTTGCTGTGGCTATGTTTTGGATGTTAATTCTGTGCAGAGTAAAAACATGAATTTATGAAATAAAGAGAAAGCAAGGATTTATCTATCTATATTTATAACTATAAAAGTAGGTCTATAGGTAGATAAAAATAAGTTGCATTATAGCCACTGACATCATGACGTTTTGTGTCTTGGCCTCCAGTAAAATAAGTTAGGTGGTCTCAATCTCAGTCCCTTATGATCAAGAATCCATCACAAAACCATCACCTTTAATTTAACACAGTTGACAGTTTCTGCTCAAGAGAGGCAGAAGAATGAGTTGCCATGGAGACTGAACTACTGCTCTTCTCTAGAGAGGATGATTCAGACTACACAGACTGAACAATATGGGTAGCTCTCACTGCCACTGGCTGCCCATTGTCTATGTACTATGATCACACAGAAGACTCTATTTTCAGCATTAGCAATTTAATCAGCTTGAACAAACAGAAAATAACTAAAAAACGATAAAGATTGCTCATATGTGCTCATTGTTAAAACCATATAAGTGTGCATTATATCAGATTGAAAGGGGGAAAAGATTCCATATTGATTTAATTCATATTGTTTGCCGTCTCTGCTTAGTGCTTTCCTAATGGGATGAACACCTTGCTTGACCTATTTGTTAGAATTCACCAGGACTCTGGGAGACCATATGGATTGCCAGATGGCCTGCTATACTTTAATGCCATTTATTCTAAGTACGAAGTAAGTGACAAACATAATTAACATTCTTTTTGCTCTTTGCTGAATGCCTTTTAATAGTTTCATTTTTTTCAAACATTGAAAGGTAAGTTAATATCTTGCTACTGCCACACAGATGCAATTACTGCAAGAGGCTGCAGCCTCTAAAGCAAAGAACCTCTGAAAAGAATCTAACTTACTCAGTGACCCCACTGAGGTGATTAGCAGATTGAAAGCTAAGCCATAATGACTGTCAGATCTTAAGGTTTTTTTTTCAAATTACCTTAATTAGCAGTATGATGAACAAAGTGTACCAGGAACCTTTTAGATATGCCTATTTCACTTCATAATAAACAGTGCAGCTTGTACCTCCTGCTTATTTCAGATTACAGTACATCAAATGCTAGAATGCAAATATGACCATATCAGAGAGGGGAAACAATAGAATGACTTCTTTCTCAAATATTTTTCTTAGGGATTGCCTATTTCATATTCTGCCAGTGATTGTCTAAATGGTTTATTTTTTAGGAAGTAGTTATACAGAAGCTGTAGCTTCAAAGAAAGGTTATGTTGGGCAGGGTTGACCACTCTTAGTATTGTAACAAGACATCAAAATAGCTTCACATAGCTTTCTTGTACTGACATTATTTACATTGACTGAGGTGTCTTTTGGTTAGTCTAGATTAAATGGGAAATTCGCAAATTGCCGGCTATCGGATTTGAAGAAATACTAAATAAAAATAAGTGGTAATATAAATAAACTGCTTTGTGGTCCACTAAAATGAATACTCACTTTGTTGAATATTACATCATTAGCATTTGTACTGGGAAAAATTAAAGGCCAAACTGACAGATTATATTGATGGTTTTGTAAATTAAAACATTAATCCCGGGGAACAAAACACTTAGCTCTGGTCTACACTAGGAAGTTATTTTGAAATAACAAGCAGAGTGTCCACACTACCAAGCACGTTATTTCAAAATAAGGGGCTGGTTATTTTGAAATAATAACTCTTACTTTCCTTAGGAAATAATCTTATTTCAAAATAGGTATCTCAGGAGTTACTATTTCAAAATAAATTATTTTGAAGTAATTCCCTAGTGGCCTTACTTAAGGTTTTTGGGAAAATCTACCTTTTACAAACCTTTGCAGGGAAGAGCATTTTAAAAACAGACTCCATGCCCTCAGTGGCCCTGCACAGAAGTCACAGCTAAGGGGAAAAGGAAGCAAAAATGGCTTTAAGACACTTTTATGCCTCCCAGATTTTTCATGGAGAAGGAGCTAATGCAAGAGCCTTCAGCCTTCCCCAGAACAGACATGGTACAAAGTACTATAGTCACTCCATTACCTGCCTTAGGACTCCTACCTCAACATCCCAGGCCAGGAGCTATGAGGTCTGTGTCTATAAGGAAAGGAGCTAGGATCTTACTTTGTTAAAAATGAAATCATAAGTCTAGCAATTATTTAATAGGCTATTTTTAGGTTTAAAGGGCCTGATATTAAAGCTTTATTTCTCAACAGATCCGCCTCTAGACTGCCGCTTTTTGCCGACAAAGTGCTGAGTAGGCAAAATGCAGGGCCATTTTTATGCCAATTAGGCACGGGATATTTAAATACCTGCCTCATTTGCAATGTCGACCTGCCTAATCTGCATCCCTCTGCCGACAGAGGGATGCAGTATAGACATACCTTTAATCTGCAACTGGCCTATTTTAAGTACAAATATTTGTTGACTAAACATTGTCCCTTGAAGGACCATGTGGAACATTCCAGACAGGAAGGTGATGTCTTATAATAGTCACATATTATCTTCCACTGCCATTGAATGACAAAACCAGAATTACTGTCTCTGATAACTCTGAGTTAATCCCCTGGAGAAACTATAGTACTTGTCTGATCAGGGGAGCCAAGCCCACCAACACTTAAAGAAGTTCCCAGAGAATGAAGAAACCCAACAGGGTTTTAAAATTGTACTTTCCAGGGTATGGAGAAAGATACTCAGACAGAACAGCTCATGGGGATGCCTGAAGAAGCAAAGTTTGCTTTGGCTGTCGTTGTGGGACTCTAGTACTTTAGGTAAGATAGATATGTGTACAAGTTTTATTTTTAGTCCTTTTTTACTAATGTGTAATAATTATCTGTTCTAGCCTTAAATGCAGTTGTTTGTTTGTTTGTTTGTTTGTTTGTTTGTTTGTTTGTTTTAAAAAACATGATATCTTGTAATATTTATTCACTGGCCTTTCCATCCTCAAAGGAAGGAACTGCAGATACCTGAAAACCAGTAGGACTTCCAGGGCAATAAGCATCTGGTATACATAGGTCTTGGTCTAAGAGTCATGAGATTCCACCGAAGACAGGTAAGAACAAGAAATCTAATATCTGAGGGAAAGTGCCATCAGAGAGACCACAGGGGGCACATACATTTGATATTAATATAATCTGAATTTTCTAAATTTAAGTTCAATCAACTAATACTTGGTACGGGGCACTCTTGTGAGGCTCTGAGCATGAAAGCACTCAGCACCCCACTGGTATGCTCAACACCTTGCAGTAAGTATCAAGACCTCTATCTGAACTAGATGAACCAGTGAGTGAGTGAGTGAGTAATTTTGGGAGGGCTTTTTGACTATAAAGTGCTAACATTAGAATCTTTTAGAAGAACCTTTTTGTCCAATCCAGGACAAGTATAACAACCTTACCTTGCTTCCAGACCTAGCCTTCACTGATATTACTTTTTAGAAAAAAAATAGATCAGGAGTTGGTTCAATATTCGGGTTAATGATGGAAACATAGATGCAACCTTAATTATGGAGTAGCTATAACTATGCCATGATAAGTCAGTGTATGGTGAGTATGTGCACAAGCAACAGGAATTAAGTTTACAATATTTAAAACTACACAAAACTCTAAATAGCTATACTATTTGGTAGTTTCTCAAATGCCTTACCTCCCGCATACATAACAGCCAACATAATTGATGATATCCAAGCTATTTCACTATATGATGTGTGGAAGATCTCCTGAATTTCCTTGAAGAACACTGTGATGGCTTTTGGGAATGCATAGGAAAATCCAATGGAGATAAAAGCCCCAAAGACCACAACCCAGCCCCATCCTCCATCTGGGGGAGTGCTTTGTGGTTCTGTTGTTGCTGGCGGCATTGTCAGGCTTTGTCTATTTTCCAGCTAAGCTGTAAATAAAAAGAAGAAACAATGTTTCAAATAGTGTCCTTTTTTGCTTTAGTACACTGATTTTAACAAATACATATTATCCTACATATAAATCATAATCACAATAGAGAACAAACTCCAACATTCTACCAGAAGACATTAGAAGACATAAAGGCGAGGTCTACACTGCAATGGTAAGTTGGTAAAAGAAACGCAATTTGCAGTATGCAAATGGTGTATCTTTTTCTGCTTTACTGTCAAAAGAGGCTTTTCTGAGATTTGGTTCATCTACATGGTGCCAAATTTTGGGGAAAAGTGCTCTTTTGACACATTCCTTTTGACACATCCCTAAAACGAGGTTTACAGGGACGGCGAAAGAGTGCATCCGCTTTTTCAAAAAATTTTCCAGTTCCAATTTCGCTGAGTTCCTTGGACTTGGCATTGCTTTTCTGGGATACCAGAGGTGCAGACTAGATGTAGCCATAGTACCGATACTTGCCTTAAAGCCGTGTCTATCCTAGAGGGAGAGGGAGTATTACTTCGCAATAGTTATTCAGGGAATAAAATACAGTATCAGATACAGAACATTTAAACCAATCACTGGAGTTATATTTAGCAATTAATTACTTATAGAGATGTGACATTTTGGGACAGATTCTCAACTGGTGCACACTGACATAGCTCCAGTGTCTTAAGGATGTGTCTTTTTAATTAAAACACAGCTTTAAAGTAAAGCTTGATTTTACCTTTTGATAGTGAAAAGTTGCAGTCTACTGTTTCTAAAAGCTATCAGTAATATCTACTTAAAATTTACTAATCTTTGGGCAAGTAATTATGAAGCCCAAGAATTCATAAGCAAATCAAATCCACCTCTGTTGGCGTCTGTCTAATTAACGTTTGTATTCTGCTCATCTGGTTTCTGAAAACCAAGACCATCGATATCCTGCATAGAAATCAACTGGTGTCAATGGAAAACATATTGGCTAGAGTGTCCACTTCCCATTCCTGCTATCCTCCCACCATGGAGCATCATTCATTCGGGGCTAGTCTATACTACAGAGAAAATCGAAGCTACCACAGTCAATCCTCTGGGGTTCAAATTAGCATATCTGTTGCAGACATGCTAATTTGAACTGAGAAGGTGCTTCCGTCAGTGCCAGTAGTCTTGCTCCTATGTGGAGTAAGGTAAGTCGAAGGGAGAGTGTGCTCCCTTTGACTTCCCGCAGTGTGGATGGCACCAAAGTGCAATTTAAGATACTTTGACTCCAGCTATGTATTTAACATAGCTGGAGTTGCATACCTTAATTCGAATTTATCCCCTAGTGTAGACCTAGCCTCAGTATTTACTTCTATGCATTTCCAGAACATGTGCAGAGAATGCAATAAAGCCTCTGACCTCCCTTTCTGTGCCTTTTTTGGGCATTTCAGCTCTGTTTTAAGCTCAAATGGTAACAACAAACCACAGTTACAAACCCAGAATTATGTGTATATTCCCATTAGGCATACTTTTGCCAGTGGGGCTTCCTGTAATTGATTTCTCATAGCAAATTGTATCAGTGGTGTCAATGATATGACTAGGATTGGCAAGATGTAAAAAATGAACTGTGTTATCTTAAATTAATTTCTCCAGACTGTGCTCTGAGTATCATCATAGTAAAGTGTATCTAGCAAGGCATGCAATATATGCTAGAAAACAAGCATAAGGGCTGGCTTTATGATTAGCTATTACCAGCCTAGCCCATGCATAATATTGCTGCACTCTGATTTTCTAAGAAGTTTGTAAACATCTCCTTTATCAAGGCAGACTTCACCAGGCTAAACAAAACAAAACACAAAAAACATTTGGCTCCTATGCAAAGTTGAAGAAGCCCAAATAATTTGGCTTTTTTATCCCACCAAACATGACTGGCTTTGGCAGGAATAAGGGATCTGTTGCATACATATAACACATAATATATGCGATATACAAAAAGAACCCTTATCTCTTATTCTGATTTCACTTAGCTTGTTTTCTTTCATGTAACTCCACTGAGTTTCACAGATGTGAGGGGAGAATCAGATCTTTTATTTGAAAGAAATAAAGAATCTAGACAATGGGAACAAAGATTGCTAGCTGAGAATTGACTTCTGCATAGCACTTAAGCCCGTGATTAAGTGCATTGCTGAATCAGGGCCTGAACTGCTAAAACTAAAAAAAAAAAATCCCCTCTGGCCATCCAAAAGACATGCTGATTCATTAACCCTTCTTGTAAGCATCCAGAAAAAAAATGTTGCTTAGCATGAAATACATTACTTCATTCCTGTGGGCATACCAACTGAGGGTGAGCTACAGGGTAATTGCAGAGATTCCTACCAACCACTGATCAGAATTTCCTTAATCTGCTGACACACCTTTTGGACAGATACAGAAAATACATATTACAAAAATTCAGACATGAACCTATTTTTCTATATTTCAGCAGTTTGAACTGAAGATATTTCAGATTCATGCATCAATATTTTAGACCCATTACGATTATACCAATCCAATGTATACAATACCAACATTTAACTCTATAATGTAATATAGTTTAAAGTAATAATAAACAAAGTAAGTCCTGCAACTTAAAAAAATAAAGTATATCTATTTAAAAAATAACTACCATGAAAGAAAGAGAGAGAGAGAGAGAGAAAGACCCATAACTATCGGCAAATAATGCATCTTGATACAAAGCTCTGCAGCTTTCAGTACATTGTAAAAAAAAGAAACAGAATCTGATTCTAGTTATACTAGAAAATATCTCCGTAAAAATCATTTCAGGTATTCTATGCTTATACCAGCATAACTGAGATTAGAATCCAGTCCATTGTCTCTCTTTTATTTTCTTATCAAACATGGATGATTTAACACATTTTCTGTATGTTTTCCTACCAAAACCCCATATGCTTACCTGAAAGTATCAGTTTCTGAACGGAGAGAGAATTTTTCTCCCTATTCATTTAGTAATACTCTTATGGGCAATAGTACATTGTAATGTATATTGTCTAAGTCTCAGTGATGAGTCCTCATATTGTGTAATAAAATGTAAATTGAGACAGATTCTCTCTCTCAGGACATATGATTGGATTCAAATTATAGGCTAAAGCTGAAAATCAGTTCCAAACTACTGAACTTTACATAGGGGTCACACTTCAAATATATCTACTGGCTTGAAAGTTATCCTTTCAAGAAATCTTTCCAGTACTTGTAGGACCATGTCTAGACTGAAGTCTTCTTTCTGAAGAAGCTTTTCTGGAAGAGATCTTCCAGAAAACTTCTTTCAAAGAAGAGAGTGTTCATATAGCAAAAGTGCATCAAAAAAACGAGCTGCTTTTTCGAAAGATAGTGTCCACATTATTTAAGTTGTGATTACTATGGATGGAGTGGTCACCAGGGCATCTGTGTTAGATGGACCTTTGGTCTGACCCAGTACGGCCATTCTATGTTCTTATGTGCTTTTTCTTGAAGGTCTCTTCTTTCGGAAAAAAAAAAACCCTCTTTCCCGTTCACACACGCATATTTACAAAAGAGCTCTTTTGGAAAAAGGCTTCTTTCTCAAAGAAAGAGGTTTGCCACTGATGGAAAAAACCCTGCGTTCTTTCAACTTTCTGTCAAAAGAACACAATTGCAGTGTGGACATAAGTGTAGTTTGTCCAGAAAATGGCAGTTTTTCCGGAAAAACTCTTCAGTGTAGACATACCCTTGAAGGGAAAAACTGTAGAAATAGTAAGAACTTCTGACATAGTAAAAACTCTCTAACCCCTGGTCTATACTAGGGAATAAATTCAAATTAAGATACACAGCTTCAGCTACGTTAATTACATAGCTTAAGTTAAAGTATCTTAACTCAATTTTTGGCATTGTCCACATTGTGGGAAGTCAAAGGGAGCACACTCTCCCTTTGACTTCTTTTACTCCTCATAGAAGCAGGACGTCTGGAATTGTCCGGAGTGCCATCTCAGTTCGAATTAGCATGTCTTCACTAGACTTGCTAGTTCGAACCCCGAAAGATCGACTGCAGCTGCTTCAGTCTTATCTGTAGTGTAGACATGGCCTAAGTGTGCCCTGGAAAAACCAATCAATTATAATTACAATAAAAGGAATTGACATTAATGCTACATTACACTGAAAAGTAGGCAAGCAGTAAGTGTTTAAAGAGACACTGAAAAAAGTTGTAAAGAAACTTAGAAAAGTGGAAAGTAGGCTTGAAAAATCAATTACTTGAGAGTTACTATAACTAAGGAGGGGAGGAGAAGCCCATCAGTCATTTGTGTCCAGTCTGAAAATAAGAAAATGTAAGTGACATTGAAGAGAAGAGAAAAATTCTCTGGATAGTGTATATTTTGTAATATCAGAGAAATATAAGAATAAGATAATTTATTGATTTGAAAACTAAAATTAAAATTACATAGATAATTTGAGCGGAAAAATCAAAACCAATATATAGATCTGCTAAGAGAGGGCAAGTATGTTGTTTCTCTGTACTAATAAAGCTCACACTAGGAACTATTGAGTTCAAAACACACTGAGATCATATGAGATTTACAATACTATATTATTCCAGTAAATAGAATGGGTATTTCAGCCATCTTTCTTGACATGGTATTAGTGGAGGTAGGAAACATTCTTTACATTAAAAAAAAGTTGATAAAACAACAAAATTACATTTCTTACATTTAAAAACAAGTAGTTGATAAGAGAACTGAATTGATGTGGCCTCACAATCAAAGAAATATTAAAATTCTTACATTTTATTACAGGAGAGGCAGGTGTTTGACTCAAACTGAAAGTTTTCTCAAGATGTACCTACATAATATAATAACTGCTTATGACACATTGCTATTTTTTAAATCTCTTGCCTGGCCATCGTAAAGTCTGCCAGCCATATAATAATGCCTAAGTGGATTTGCTGTTTATTATGTCCACCCCCTTTAATTTTTAGTCTCTGTCATATTTGTGTTTGTTTCAATATTTCTTACCTAACTTACATCAATAGTAAAAAAATGACTTCTATTTGCCTGGTGTATTACCTGGAACTGGTAACTGAATACAAGAACATTTAAGTAAATGTCTGTTTGCAAAATGTTTGTCTGTCTAAGCCATGAGAATAAAAAAAATCACTTATTCACAAAAGAACAGTATGTACCAAAACTAACATAATTTGGAGAAAGAAAAGACTTTAGCATAAACAAATTCAAGGAAGGAAGAATTTATGATTGTGCTTGACTTCCACAGGAGAAGAGAGGAAGTTTAATAACAAATTTACTATGTACTTTGGCCAAGCGTTAATGAGCTGACACAGCGATGTATATACAAACTTACTTTAAAGTCTAAGATGATTTAATCAAATTCTAATGTGTATTTTGCCACCCATTGTAAAACACTAGACCTGGGGAGATCAAAAACCTCCCTCTTCCTTAATGGAGGAAGTTTTTACTAACACAGGACATATCCTCCTATGAGGATATCACATTGCTGTATCTCTCACAGACATACTTCTACAATGACACCAAAAGGAGCCTATGGAAAGATGCTTATCATATTATTTATGTAGGTACATTCCTTTTCTTTTTTTTCTGTAATTTGCCATAGATTCAAGTGATGCAGAAGAAAGTGATACAGAGAAACCATGCATAGTATGCTAAGGTTGTGGTCTTCCTCTAAAGCAGTGCCACTAAATAGCTGAGAAGAACAAGAGGGTTCAGACTAACCCACTAAAGTGTCAAGAGGCATGTTATATCACTCCAAAATGGGGACCCTCCCAGATCAACTCCCATGCACTGAATACAACTAACCTCAAATCTTAAGGAAACATGTATTTTAATTATTTACATCCCTGAATCCCCATCGTCACCCCTCAAGAGAAACTTCTGTCACACCTGGCACTGTTCACTGATTGACCTCCAATACCTGAAGTCCACAGTACTGACAATTGCAGAGCTCTTTCTAGAGTTCTTGTTTATCACATCAGCCTTTTCATTAGAATTCATAGGACTCCCTCTATAGCTTGTTACAAATTTTCTTTGGAACATTTAGACAGAGGGAATTACTTTACATAACTCAAAAGATGGTTTTAACATGCAGTTGTCTCTAAATGTAATTCTAACCGAAAAACAAAACTTCAAATTGAAGTTCTGATGAGGAGCAGACTGATAATTATGTGACTGACATTCATTCATTACTGCAATGTTTTTTTAATCTAATAAAATACTCATTTTTGGCAAAGTACAAAATGAACAGAAGATAACATTGATTCATTAATAATAATAATAGGCCTGTAAATCTGCATTAATCAAAACTTATCATGTGTTAATCTGTTATTGTAACATTGTCACATATAGCAATCATGAACAGAAGTCTATACTGATAGTTGAATTACTTTATTCATCGTAAGCTTTGTTTGTCAATAAGTAAAAAACCAAAAACAAAAAAATAAATATATGCATTTGTTGAAGGTATCATTCTGTACTTCTACACCATCAGAGAAAAAGTTTAATACTCCAGAGTAGCCTTCTGTTAAGTGTGATAAAATTTAGCAAAACAAACATTTTCCATCATTATTAGAAAATATGAATCAAAATAATTAAAATCACAAAAACAATGACTATAATAGGAAATGAAATACATTTTGGGTTTTTTTACATATAGTAACCTTGGAGGGAACAGAAATATAAAGGCACTGATAATCTTTCTACTATGCCAATTACCAAAAAGCACAGAAAAAATAGGTGCACAAGAAACTAGGTAAATCATGTTTATCTAGAAACTTAATAAATCAAGAGTAAACTCTATTGAATGTAGGACATTGAGAACATCAATCTGATCAGTGACTCTCCTGTCAGTTTAAGTTTAATCAGTTTAGTAGCAAAAAGTCATGAGTCATGCTTTTCTAAAATGACATATAGATGCATATATGAGTAGACTGCTGTCATAGAGTCTTTATAATTTCTATTGAAATTCAGCTTATACATAAAAACTAGATTTTATCAAAATATTTTTATACACAAAATGTTGCATAATGTGTTAAAATATATAAAGTACATTATATAGGTTGAACCTCTCTGGTCTGGCAGGAAGGAGCACAGACGTTGCTGGACCAAAGAGCTTCTGGACTAGAGAGCCGCGGCTCAGCGCAGCAGAGGCCTGGAGTCCTGGGGCACCCTCAGGGATGCAAAGTGCTGGCAGTCCCATGGAGCTCCGGTAGCCCCTGGGACAGCAGAGCCCCAGTGACTCCAGAGCAATGAAGTCCTAGCAGTCCCAGGACAGAGGAGCCCCAGCGGCCTTGGGGCAGCAGAGCCCTGGTGACCCCTGGACAGTAGAACCCCAGGATCCCTGGAGTAGCTGGGCTTTGGCGGCCCTGGAACTGTAGAGTCCCTGCAGGGCCAGGGCTGGCTGAGGAGCTGGGAGGCCCATCCAGACGCAGAGCAGTGAAGCCCTGGTAATTCATGACAGCAGAGCCCTGGCAGCCAGGACAGCAGAGCTCTGGTTGCCCCAGAGCAGCTGAGTGTGGCATCCTTGGAGAAGTGGAGCCACAGCAGCCCGGGGATGGCCAAAGAGCTGGGAAGCCAGTGGCCCAGGGGCACTCTAGAAGCCTGGCAATTTGCTGACAGATCCCAGAAAAGCCTAGAGTCTATCAGCAGAGGGGCCAACCTCCCTTGGTCCAGCAAACTCCCTCTTTCAGAACCAGTCAGATCCTCAGGGTGCCAGGCCAGCAAGGTTCAATCTGTACATGTATATACCTTATGTATATGAATTAGAGACAGAGAGTATGTGATAGAGGTTTAAAGAAACTCTTTTGCATTTGGAAGTATCTGATAATACAATACAATGCTGGAATCACACCTTGAGAGCATCATTGTCCATTCTAGGTCACTCTTTCAGCCCACCAAACAATATTTGATGTCTATATATACAAAAATCTTATCACTAGAGCATCTATGTATTATTATAATTGCTACATGCAGCATACCTTTTTGCCTTTAAACTTCCTGAAGGCTTAACTCAATATCTTGTAGTAAGTGTGCATGCATTTCTGCTCCTGTACTTAGCCTAACTGATATCTATGGGATTCAGTGTGTGTGGGGGGGGAGGGGTGATCTGTCATTGCTCATCAATTGGATCCTTAATACCATCTCCTATACAGCCAAAAGCACAAGTCAATAGCACAGGTCCAGCTGAAATACCAGTAATCATATGGAATAGCAGGACATAAGTGAGTAGCTCTCCCATTACCAGTTCCCACCACTCACACATATTTTAAATGTTTATGCTTACTCACAATGCTATTGAGCACTGATCTTGGTCTTTCTGGAGGAAGTTTACACATGTTTTAATTTCTTTTATTTTTTATCTGTTCTTCTTTCCCTTGATATTTTGTTTCCTATAGTCTTAATAACTTGAAAAAAAAAGAAGCAGAAAAGCAACACACCATGAAAAGCAGATGTGGGAAAGGCCTACTAAGTCACCAGCCAATCTCCTTGCTAGTATAGAATTCTTCCCTAGAGCACATTCTGAAGTAAATTAACATATTCTAAGACTCTACAGTGAGTTACAGGGACTCTACTGACTCATGGCAGATAGACCCAGTGGATTTAATCAGTGAGTCAGAACAGGTGAAGCAAAATGCAGGACAATGTAGCACTTTAAAGACAAACAAGATGGTTTATTAGATGATAAGCTTTCGTGGGCCAGACCCACTTCCTCAGATCAAATAGTGGAAGAAAATAGTCACAACCATATATACCAAAGGATACAATTTTAAAAAAATGAACACATATGAAAAGGACAAATCACATTTCAGAACAGGAGAGGGATGCGGGGGGAGGGGGGAAGGAAGGTAAGTGTCTGTGAATTGATGATATTAGAGGTGGGGAGAGTGGGATGTCTGTGAGCTAATGGTATTAGAGGTGATAATTGGGGAAGCTATCTTGGTAATGGGTAGGATAGTTTGAGTATTTGTTCATTCCTTCCCAGAGAGTGTCGAATTTTAACATGAATGACAGTTCAGAGGATTCCCTTTCAAGTGCAGATGTAAAAGGTCTTTGTAGCAGAATGCAGGTGGTTAAGTCATTGAGAGAGTGTCCTTTATGGTTAAAATGGTAAGAAACTGTTTTTTCTTTGTGATCTTGTCTGATATCTGTTTTGTGGGCATTAATCCTTTGGCGAAGTGTCTGAAATGTTTGTCCAATGTACATAGCAGACGGACACTTTCGGCACATGATAGCATAAATTATATTTCTGGATGCGCAGGAATATGTGTTCTTGATCTTATAACTCACTTGGTTAGGTCCAATAATGGTATCAGCAGAATGAATATGTGGACAAAGCTGGCAACGGGGTTTATTGCCAGGGAAGGTACCAGGGTTGGTATTAGTGTGGTATGTCCTGTGGTTGTTGGTAAGAATCATCTTGAGGTTAGGTGGCTGTCTATAGGAGACTCTGGGTCTGTCTCCCAGAGCCTCTTGGAGTATGGTATCCTGTTCCAGTATAGGCTGTAGTTTATTGATAATGTGTTGGACAGGTTTGAGTTGGGGGTTGTAGGTGATGACAAGTGGTGTTCTATTGTTGGTTTTCTTGGGTCTGTCTTGAAGTAGATGGTTTCTAGGTATTCGTCTGGCTCTTTCAATTTGCTTATTTATTTCTCCGGGTGGGTAGTTGAGGTTTATAAATGCTTGGTAGAGATCCTGAAGCTTCTGGTCTCTGTCAGTGGGATTAGAGCAGATGCGGTTGTATCGAAGGGCTTGGCTATAGACGATGGATCGTGTGGTGTGTTCTGGATGGGAGCTGGAAGCTTGTAGGTAACTGTATGAGTCGGGTTTTCTGTACAGAGTGGTGTCTAATTTTCCATTGTTGATTTGTACTGTGGTGTCCAGGAAGTGGATCTCTCGTGTAGAGTGGTCCAGGCTGAAGTGGGTCTGGCCCACGAAAGCTCATCATCTAATAAACCATCTTGTTAGTCTTTAAAGTGCTACATTGTCCTGTATTTTGCTTCAGCTACCCCAGACTAACACGGCTACATTTCTATCACTATCAGAACAGGTGGTATTCCGGTTCAGGAGCCTAAAAGATTTTGTATGTCACTCTGAATCACCTGGGACTTAAGTAGTTCCCACAAGACTTCCTCTTTTACTCCTTAGTTCTTGCTGACTAAAAGAGAACACAGGACCATTTTTACTCTTGGATTGGAGCTAATGAGACTTCCCTGGTTTGGCAGATGAAGACAAACTTTTTGTTTAGAGAGAAGCTTTGGTAAGAGGTTAAACTAAATTGATCAAATGACTAGAAATTAAAGATATTGTGAAAAACAGCAGGGCTACTGATTTAAACCATTTATGCTGTGTAACTTACTGTATATTTAAATGTACGTCAAGAACAGCCAGGGTATGTCTACACTACCCTCCTTGTTCGAACTAGGAGGGTAATGTAGGCATACCGCACTTGCAAATGAAGCCCGGGATTTGAATTTCCCGGGCTTCATTTGCATAAGAGGGGAGCCACCATTTTTAAAACCCCACTGGTTCAAACCCCGTGCAGCGCGGCTACACAGGGCTCGAACTAGGTAGTTCGGACTAGGATTCCTATTCCGAACTACCGGTACACCTCGTGGAACAAGCTGGTTCCATCCAAAGCTCTGGGGGTATGTCTACACTACCCCGCTAGTTCGAACTAGCGGGGTAATGTAGGCATACCGCACTTGCAAATGAAGCCCGGGATTTGAATTTTCCGGGCTTCATTTGCATAAGCGGGAAGCCGCCATTTTTAAAACCCCGCTGGTTCGAACCCCGTGCAGCGCGGCTACACGGGGCGCGAAGTAGGTAGTTTGGAATAGGAATCCTAGTCCGAACTACCTAGTTCGAGCCTCGTGTAGCCGCGCTGCACGGGGTTCGAACCAGCGGGGTTTTAAAAATGGCGGCTCCCCGCTTATGCAAATGAAGCCCGGGAAATTCAAATCCCGGGCTTCATTTGCAAGTGCGGTATGCCTACATTACCCCACTAGTTCGAACTAGCGGGGTAGTGTAGACATACCCCCAGAGCTTTGGATGGGAACCAGCTTGTTCTAACAGAAATTCCAAATGCAACTGAAATCAATAAATAATTCCATGCAGGGTGCTGGAACCAGACATCTTATCACATACAGTTACTTGTCTAATAGCAAATATATCACTGGAAACATTTGACGGGTGATCACTGCTCACTATGCAAACCCTATCATTTTATATATTTGTGTCCTGTGAATCAAATGTTGCACATATGTTTAAACTACACAAATAACTGTTATTTTTATTGTTTGAAAGTATTTTCCATTATGAACAATAAGAGTACTATCTGAGGAGAATAATAAGCAGGGAACTGTTTTGTCTAGGTTGGGAAAATAAGCAGAGATTGTAGGCCACCAGTGGCTGATGAAGCTAAACTATATCAACAAAGCTTCCATTATCAGTCATATTATACATACAGGAATGAATTCCGATTCCATTCCAATTTTACACTATTTACTTTCATTAAGTTAGTCCAGATTTACATCAGTGTAAGTGAGATGAATATTTAAGGCCATGTCTACCCTAGGAATCTATTTCAAAATTAGTAAATTCCATTTAATAACTCCCAATTTAACAAATTCAAACTAGTGTGTTCACACTATGGAGAAGCCTTAAAATTAGTCTGAGGCAAGCTCTGATAATGTGGATGTGCTGCCTTGGACTTAGAGCCCCAGAAAGCACTGGGGAGTAATTAGTTCAAATTACTCTGGGAAAGATCCGTAGGTATATATTTACTACTATGGAACATTTGTTCACTAAAACTGTTTACCAGCATTCTGGAAGATTTCTCATAGAGGATTGAAGTGAAAGATGGATTTCTGATTGATGGTGAGGTTCTTCAAATGCTCCTTTTCACAGATGACAGCGTTCTAATTGTGTCAAAACCTGAAACATTGCAAATTCTCTTCAATGACATTGGTAAGAACATAAAGGAGATTGGTCTGATTATCCACACAGGAAAAACAAAGTGGATGAAAAATGCATATTATTCAGAGTATGTCATGCAGTTGGATGGACAGTCCGTCGAGCTGGTGGATAAATATGTATATCTTGGACGAGCATTGCAGATGGATATTGAGTTGGGCCCAGAATTGAGCAGGAGGAAGATGTTGGGTTGGGAATCTACGCAGTATTTTTGCTGATTCCCAACTTACCATCACCGCAAAAGCCTGTCTCTTTAACACCAGTATCCTTCCAGTAATGCCGCATGGCTTCAAAACTTGGAAAAGAATGCTTACAGACAGGGGCAGATGACAGTTTTGCGGGGCCCCGGGCAGCGTGAGTCCGCGGGGCCCCCCACTTTACCACGGCGTATGCGCAGTGACGCCATGTGCATGTGCAGCGGCGCCACGGCGTATGCGTGTGGCTTTTTGAAGAGCGCGGCCTGGGGCGGCCGCCCCGTTCACCCTGCCCTATACCCGCCCCTGCTTACAGAAGAATCAAAGCTGAAAACCACCCAAAGAGCAATGGAAAGATGTATCATGGGTGTAAGTAGGCTGCAGCATATTACCATTGACAATCTGCATGCAAGAAGTGGTGTCAATGGTATCATCCAAATTATGTATGACTGGAAAAGGAGATGGGCTGGACATGTATCAAGACAGAGAGATAAAGATGGACAGCAGATATACTCCATTGGTATCCACGAGATGTGAAAAGAACAAGAGGAAGGCTTCCAGCACATTGGGCAGATCTTTATGGAAGATTCATGGAAGGAAATGGATGAGAATCACACCAAACAGAATGGCATGGAAAAGTTGTGATCTGCATCGGTGGCGAGACTATTCACATTGATGAAATCACGTATCTTCCACGTAAGTCCAAGTATTACATTGAGGGTATATCTACACTATCAAGTTAATTCGAACTAACAGCCATTAATTCAAATTAACTTTCATAGGCGCTACACATACAAACCGCTAGTTCGAACTTAATTCGAACTAGCAGAGCACTTAATTCGAACTAGGTAAACCTCATTCTACAAGGACTAATGCCTAGTTTGAATTAAGTAGTTCGAATTAAGGGCTGTGTAGCCACTTAATTCAAACTAGTGGGAGGCTAGCCCTTCCCAGCTTGCCCTGGTGGCCACTCTGGGCCAAGCCAGGGAAACTCTTATGCCCCCCTCCTGTCCCCGGAGCCCTTAAAGGGCCATGGTCTGGCTATAGTGCCCGTGCCAGGTGCAAGCCAGCAGACCCTGCACCTGGCACGGCATGAGCCAGCCACCCACTGCCACCCAGCCCTCCGCCTCTTCCCAGGACCAGGCTGGCAGCTCCCAGGAGCCTGTCCGGGGCCGCAAGAGGCAGGCGCCCACCTGGTCTAGTGCGGAGATTGTGGACCTCATCTAGGTTTGGGGGAGGCCTCCAACGTTCACAATCTCCGTACTAGGCACAGGAAAGTGGCCGTGTAGGGCAGGATAGATGCCATCCTGGACACCAAAGGCCACATGCGAACCCAGGAGCAGGCTTGCAAGAAAATCAAGTTGGTCCAGTGAGACCCCCAACACTGAGCCCTGAGCTTAGAACATAAGAACGTAAGAATGCCCGTACTGGGTAGACCAAAGGTTCATCTAGCCCAGTAGCCTGTCTGCCGACAGCAGCCAACACCAGCTACCCCGGAGAGGATGGACCCAAGACAATGACCAAGCCATTTGTCTTGTGCCATCCATCTGCAGCCTTCCACAAACAGAGGCCAGGGACACCATTTCTACCCCTTGGCTAATAGCACTTTATGGACCCAACCTCCATGACTTTATCTAACTTCTCTTTAAACTCTGTTATAGTTCTAGCCTTCACAGACTCCTGCGGCAAGGAGTTCTATAGATTGACTATTTGCTTTGTGAAGAAGAACTTTCTTTTATTAGTTTGAAGCCTGCTACCCATTCATTTCATTTGGTGTCCTCTAGTCCTTCTATTATGGGAACTAATGAAGAACTTTTCTTTATGCACCCTCTCCATACCACTCATGATTTTATAGACCTCTATCATATCCCCCCTCAGTCTCCTCTTTTCTAAGCTGAAAAATCCCAGTCCCTTTAGCCTCTCTTCATATGAGACCTGTTCCAAACCCCTAATCATTTTAGTTGCCCTTTTCTGAACCCTTTCCAAGGCCAAAACATCTTTTCTGAGGTGAGGAGACCACATCTATACACAGTACTGAAGATATGGCGTACCACAGTTTTATACTTCCCCTCCTCCTTCCCCTGTCTTCCCCCTTCCAGCTCCCTCCTCCCAGGTTTCCTCCTCCCCTCTCCCACTCTCTCTCTTTCCCCTCTCCCACCTCCTTTCCCCAGTCTCCCCAGAGGTTAATCCCCCTCACCTCCAGTTTTGTTAAATAAAGAGAGTTTCTATTTTTGAATACACATGTCCTTGATTTTTTATATCAGGAAAGGAGGCTAGGGAGGGGTAAGTGGAAGGAGGTGAGGGAGGAATGGGGCACGAGCCCCCGATGGGGAGGACTGGAGTGGCTCTGTGGGCTCCTCGGGGTAGAAGTTCTCCTGCAGGGCCTCCTGGATCCTGACAGCCCCCCGATTGACTCCCCCGGATAGCAGCCTGAGACAAGTGCAGCTGGGCTGATGGCTGAGTGCTGTGATGTGCCGAGTGTGGGCACTCAGGGCACTCCAAGACAGGACTGCTTTGCTGTCCTTCATCGAGGTAGACAAGCAGGTGGAGAACCCTGAGAACTGTCTGTCCAGGGTGGGGGTCGGGTCCCGTTAAGCACAGCCCTCAGATAGCCTGAGGCAGCAGCTCCATACTCTAAGTCCTAACCTGATGCCCTGCCGGCACTGGTTCTGGCCAGTCTTAACTTCGGTTCAAGGTCCACTCAATGTGGACATGCTAGTTCGAATTAGCAAAACGCTAATTCAAATTAGTTTTTAGATCTAGATGCACTAGTTCGAATTCGCTTAGTTCGAATTAACTAATTCAAATTAAGTTAGTTCGAATTAGTGCTGTAGTGTAGACATACCCTAAGCTACTACTATTTAATCTCCTAAGGAGTCAAGGAAAATTTCTTATGCTCTATCCTAAATAAATAATATAGTAGACTATTTTACATGCAATTTGTCTATTTTTATACTTGGTCAAATGAAAACAATCTACAAAACACTCTCTTAAATGCATCACTACACTCTAAAAAAGCAGTAAAAGAAAGTTTAAAAGTATTTTCTGAATTAGTCCCTGGAAAAAAATCTGATTTCTAAGCCTATAACTGAAGCAATGAAGATTTTTAAAATTATAAACACTGTAAACACTTGGAAGTTGCAAGGTGATAGGGAACAGCCAGCATGGATTTGTAAAGAACATTCTTTCTCCAGATCATTTATAAATATGCCTCATTCCCCAGCCTTCCCCAGCTTATTTTGCCTATGTTGGGTAGCCTAATCTACATGCCTCTGTCACCAGAGACATGTAGTCTAGACATACCCATAGAGTTACACCCTTTCGACAAGAGATTAAGCCTTCTTTGAAAATCATTCACAGTAACATTATACTACAATATTCACTGTCTAATATTACTAGGATTGAATTATGCACTCAGTTATAATACTTGTGTCAATATACTGTGTCAATGTGGTTGCTCTAGGTGCACCTGAGGATTCAATATGGCACTTGAAATATATTGAATATGTATCAACGTACCTATAGATAAATCTCACATCAATTTAGGTAAGAGACTGTAGTTTGCTGAAATGTATACATACTGTGTTAACCCAATCAGAGCACTGTTCTATTTTGTAGAATCATATTGTCTACAGCTTTTATCCTCTAGATATCCACAGTAAGAGCTTTCTTAATTTGAATTTTTATGATGAAAACCACCATTGTAAACAAAAACCTAATACAGTACTCACATAATTAAACTGGCATATCTTTTCAATATACAGTTCTGTAAAATGGAGAAACAAACACTGAAAATCAAACACACAACTCCTTTGAGGGATGTGGAATAAAGCTAAGTGCAAGACAACTATTCACCCAAGATTTTGATGTGCTCACGAGTAAATCTAACAGATTTGCTCACAATTTTTACTGGTAGTATGTAGATCTCTGCCACTTTGCCATGCCACTTCACAATTAAGTATCTCTAAAACTACAATAAAATACCTCATTATGAATAATGGGGAGGGGGGAATTTTATAGACAGGAACTATCAGCATAATAACTCATTTCTATGGGCTGTTAAATTCTAGTTGGATAGAGCTACTCATTGTTTCTAATTATAAAATGCTAAGTTGTCCATTACAAGAGCTACAGTCATCCAATCAAACTTTTTCAGTCACTCACTGCCAGTTAGTATAGTCTGTTTCCTATCTGCATTTTCAACAACGCTCAGGTTCATTATAACAAATTATTTAATATGTTTAATCAAAAATTGCTTGACTTACTAAAAAAGCATAGCAGACATGTAATTATCTGTGAATTAACATAATTTGGAAGGAAAATATGTTTATGTTCTACTAGAAAAATATTATCCTTTAACTACTCTTGAAAAACAAAAAGGATTAGGCCTTGAGATTCTTCTTATAAATAACATTCACGTAAAATTGAAAGACTTTTGAAAAGCAATAAATATGCCTTAGAAATAGCAATGTTGTTTCCTTGCACTAGAGATTGAGATTGTACTTGTGATTCCACTATAATTAGAGAAAAATGATAAATGATAGTTAAACAGCCTAGATACACAACATACGTAAAAGCTTTCATGGCAGATATTTGTTTAGCTGCACATCACTAAATGAAGATCTTTTATTTGCCTATAAGCCACAGCAAAGTGTCTATTGATTTGTTCTAAGTGACCATGCATACTTGCTCTAATGTGAAACAGCTCTTCCATATGATAACATGTAACAACAAATTCATTAACTGTCAATAAAACACTTGAAATTGAGTGCTTCTTTAAACAAAAGATAAAGAAGTATAGCTATATGGCAGCTTTGCACCACAGGGACCATAACACAGCTACATATGAGGACTTTATTCTTAATAATAAAAAAGAAATGTATATTTCATCCTAACAAAACAAACTTAAATTTGATTCCAAAATGGTGATTTTTAATAGCACTATTTTCATTATCTTAAATGTTGTATTCTAATATTTTCTTTTATGGGACACTGCTAAGTAGGAAATACCAACTAATGTATTAACTGATAATAGATTTTTGCTATTTCTTGATAATATTGCTGTTTAAATGGTTGAGTTTAAAAAAGCATAAGGCCCCGTTGAAGTACATGTCTAGGGCCTTTCTATGATCATCTTACCTGAGCATTTCATCATTATTAATATATTTGTCCTCACCACATCCTTGTAAGGTAGGAAAGCTCTGTTATATATGTCTAGATAAATGCGGTATAGAGAGACTATGTAACATTGTTGAGCTCACACAGGAAAACTGTAGTAGAATAAGAAAATGAACACAGCTCTATCATATCCGAAGCTAGCACCATAATCACAGGCCCATCATTCCTCTCAAGTATAGATGTTTCTACATGAAGCTGATATGTGTCACTGATATGCATATATATTCTTTTCTCTTTTCACAGTCTTTTTTCAGAAGTGGTTCGCATACTGTGTATAATTCGAGATTCCTGGTGAAATAATAGTGTCAATTATATATCTGTTTAATATTGCTGTATTGTAATGAAATATGTATGTCTTTGTTTTTTATAAAAATTATGAAAACTTTACTCATTTGTATGCTTTTAAGGACTTTTTATTTGAAAGTCATGTGAGATGGAAAGGCAGTCTTGTGGTTGAAGGCATAGACCTGGGACTCCTGACTCTGCTACTGCCCTTCTGTGCAATCTTACACAGCTCATTTAAATCTCACTAAAGCACTTGAACATATGGTTCAGTTCATTCATGTTCACCTTTAGGTTTAAATACTTTGTAGAACTGAAGCCTTTTCGCCTCAGGTAGTCATTTGTATAATAGAGTAGTAATATTTTATCCACCTTTGGGGGGAGTCTAAGGCTTTGTCTACACTACAGGGTTTTGCGCAAGAAACTTTTTGCAGAAGAGATCTTTTGCAAAAACTTCTTGCACAAAAGTGCATCCACATCTCAAAAGCACATTGCAAAAACGATGCGCTTTTGTGCAAGAGAGCATCCACAGTGCATGGACGCTCCTGCACAAGAACATTCTGATTGCCATTAACAGAATGGCCATCAGAGCACCTGTGCTTTTTCTGATAGGCTCTTTTTGTACAAGAAACCCCTGTGGAGCATCCATACTTGCCTTTTTGCGCAAGAGCTATAGCACAAAAAGGAGTTATTCCCCATGGAGAGAGGAATAACTCTATTGGCAGCCCTCTGTCCTGTAGATTTACTGTATTTTTTTTTTTTTGCACAAAAACACGCTTGAGGTGTGGATGCTCCACCAGTTTTTGTGCAAAAACAATTGTTTTTGCGCAAAAACCTTGTAGTGTAGACATAGTCCAAATGTATTAGTGCTCACATACATAAGAACATAAGAACGGCCATACTGGATCAGACCAAAGGTCCATTTAGCTCAGTATCCTATCTTCCAACAGTGGCCAATGCCAGGTATTTCAAAGGGAATGAACAGAAGAGGTAATCATCACACGACTCCTCTCCTGACATCCATTTCCAGCCTCTGACATACAGAGGCTAGGGACACCATTCGTACCCATCCTGGCTAATAGCCATTGATGGACCTAACCTCCGTGAATTTATCTAATTCTTTCTTGAATCCTGTTAAAGTCCTGGTCTTCACAACATCCTCTGGCAAGGAGTTCCACAGATTGACTGTGCGCTGTGTGATGAAATTCTTCCTTTAGTTTGTTTTAAACCTGCTACACATTAATTTAATGTGATGACCCCTAGTTCTTAGATTATGGGAACAAGTAAATAACTTTTCCTTATTCACTTTTTCCACACTAGTCATGATTATATAGACCTCTATCATGTCCCCCCTTACTCTCCTTATCTAAGATTAAAAGTCCCAGTCTTTTTAATCTCTCTTCATGTGGGACCTGTTCCAAATCCCTAATAATTTTTGTTGTCCTTTTCTGAACCTTTTCCAATGCCAAAATATCTTTTTTGAAATGAGGTGACCACATCTGTATACAGTATTCAAGAGGTGGGTGTAGCATGGTTTTATATAGTGGTAATAAAATATTATCTGTCTCATTCTCTATCACTTTTTAAACAATTCCTAACATTCTGTTTGCTTTTTTGACTGCTGCTGAACATTGAGTGAATGTTTTCAGAGAACTATCTGCAATGACTCCAAGATCTTTCTCTTGAGTAATTATAGCTAAATTAGTCTCCATTGTATTTTATATGTATAGTTGGGATTATTTTTTCCAATGAACATTACTTTACATTTATCAACATTAAATTTCATTTGCCATATTGTTGCCCAGTGACTTAGTTTTGTGAGACCTTTTTGAAGCTCTTCACAGTCTGCCTTGTACTTAACTATCTTGAGCAGTTTAGAAGTATCTGCAAATTTTGCCACCTCACTGTTTACCCCTTTCTCCAGATCATTTATAAATCGTTTGAATACGATTGGTCCCAATATGGACCCTGGGGGAACACCACTTGTTACCTCTCTCCATTCTGAAAACTGACCATTTATTCCTACCATATATTTTCTGACCTTTAACCAGTTTTAATCCATGAGAGGACCTTTCCGCTTATCCCTTGACAATTTACTTTACTTAAGAGTCTTTGGTGAGGGACCTTGTCAAAGGCTTTATAGAAATCTAAGTACACTATATCTACTGGATACCCCTTTTTCACATGTTTTTTGACCTTCTCAAAGAACTCTAGGGGTATGTGTACACTACCCCCCTAGTTCGAACTAGGGGGGGTAATGTAGTCATACGGAGTTGCAAATGAAGCCCGGGATTTGAATTTCCCGGGCTTCATTTGCAACTCCGTATGACTACATTACCCCCCCCCTAGTTCGAACTAGGGGGTAGTGTAGACATACCCTCGTAGATTAGTAAAGCATGATTTCCCTTTACAGAAACCATGTTGACTTTTTCCCAACAAATTATGTTTATCTATGTGTCTGTACCATAAACATGAGGCTCATAAGGTTATGAATGATAGCTGTAGCTCAATCTACGTCAGAACAAAGTAATGATGGCGTGGTGAGGCAAGTAGCTGAGGAGATGGTGGAGGTAATATCAGTTACTTTGATTAAGAACATGTTTGCCATTAGTTAATAGGTTTCACAATTTAGGGGTTATTTAGACTGTGCACTAATCTCCAGTGGAATTCAAGGTGTTGGTTATGAACTATAAAGCCCTAAAAATTGAGGTTTATGAGTGATTGCCTCTCTCCACATTTCATACTGCCACAGTAACAGTCAGCAGAAATGATCAAGATATATCCTCTTTTTTATTAAAGAGAGGGAATGGATGGCAGGACAATCTCTGTGAGATCTCTGAAACTCTGGAACTTGCTCCCCGTAGCTGAAATAGCACAATGTGGTAACCTTGCAGAAACATGAGAAGCATTTTGGAGCATGCTGAGGTTTTGCATCCCATATTGATAAAGAGGTGAAAAAGTGCTTCTGTAGATGGCTAGTTGGGTGAAGTCCCATTGAATTGTTTTAATTCTGTTGAGATTTAAGTGTGATGTTAATGTGGTATTAATGTCCTGGGGGCCTTGTATAGGCATCATTAGAGTTATTTAAATCTAAATAAAGAAAATTGCATAGATAATTGATAATCTAGCAGCCTTAACCATGTTTAAAAAAAAGTTTTGGGATTGTTTTGATTGTTTCTGAATTCCCCAGGGATGTTTTTGTCAGTGTCAATTATGTAAGTAAATGAAGATAAAGTTATCTGATATGTTATGAATAGGGGGGGGCACCCTATCTTTATATTAAAGGCTGGGCTGGGCTGATCTGACCAAACTAATAATGGCTATGAAACAAAATCCATATTCCTCTATCTATTTGGAAATTGTGGGCAGAATGTGTCATTGAAATCCACTGCCTACAAGGAAAATATCACCACAGCATGTATTCAAAGGTCATGAAAAGCTTTCAATGAGAGTGTATTTTATGTAAGCAACTCTGGCATCTTTGTTTTGGCCACTGAAATAAATCACTTATGAGGGGAGCTATTGTAGAATATATTCTCTATAGGCTTTTTCTTTTCTTGATCAGTTTTCAGTGATGGAGAGTTGTGTCTAGTTTTTCCAATGGAAAATCCTTAAACATTTTATTATTTCTGCCCTTGAAAACTGCATGTTACATAAGCCAATGTCAAAATGTGTCTAATCTATCTACATTTTTAAAGTGCTTCTCACTCTTGTACTGTATAAAGATTAAAAAGTGACTGTAAGATTGCCTGGAGACACTCAGTAAAATCTATTTATTTTTGAGAGCTTTGGTATGGGATTTGATTGGACTGGTAAAGAGACACAAGAAGTACTAGACACTACACAAAACTTTCCAAGAGTGGTTTGGAAGGCTTAATTTGAAAAGAAGTATTTAGTTTATTCAGTGTTTTCAGAACAAATTCAATATGACTTAAATCTAAAAAAGAAGAAGACATCGCATCACGGTTGTTTTATGCTGGAGACTAAAAAATTGAGACTACAAAAATGAGCTTATGTTTTTGGAAGTTTAGGCCATACTTTCTCGCTAAAGTAAATAACAAGAAAAAAACCCTCCTATTGAAATCATTGGGGAACAGAATTGGACCTAAAACTATCCAAAGTAAATGAAATTAATAATTTGATTAAATTATAATTTATTTTCTTCATTTTTGAATCCAAGACATAAATTTTCAAGATTTATGCAAGTGGAAATTTTGAAGGCAGAACAATAACAAGCCAATTTTGAACTACAAAAAGAGACAGAGAAACCTTATGTAAAGTGAACATTTCAGATCATGAGAACTGTTAATAATATAGCTCATACATTATTAAAGCAAATTCTTCAGGCTTTGCAAAAATATTCTCCTGTGTCTTCAAAATAAATCTGACAATTTCCAAGCTGATGAAATTTTCCAAACCGAAGTGGAGGGCAGCCTAGTAGCAACCTTGATAATGCAAAGCAACCACCTCTGTAAAATTCATCCCACTGTTATTTCCCTAATGGAAGTAAACAGATGAGCTTTCCATTATGTTCTGAAGGTCAACAAATTAGGTATTCAAGAGACCAACACTGAAAGCAAATTGTAGTGCCAAGGGACTTCTACCAAGTGTGCCCTGCATCTAGTTCCCCAAAGCTCCAGTCCAGGATGCAGAATATGCTTCAGTGATTTTAAGTGCTACAAAGGACTGGAAAGAGAAAGGTAGGTTGTAAGTCAGCCAGGGCTCAGTACCCAAACTAAGTTGGGCTTTACACATGATATGCCAGCCAATGACTTATCTGGAGCAGTAGTTTTGTGCTTTTCAATTTCCTAGCACAGATAAACCAAAAAAAAGCATTAGACACAAGCCCAGTTATTGTCTGCTCATATTCTGCAGTATGAATGTGCAGAAAAGAGAAGAGGAAGGAAGCTAAAACTAATCCTAGGGTACGTCTAAACTACATGGCTCCGTCGACGGAACCATGTAGATTTGTTGTTTTGGCAAAGGCAAATGAAGCCACGATTTAAATGATCGCGGCTTCATTTACATTTACATGGCTGCCACGCTGAGCGGACAAACAGCTGATCAGTGGGATGAGGTTTACCGGGGCTGCCGACAAAGGGCTTTGATGTCGGCAGGGGAGTGTCCAGACTAGCGCGCTGAGCGGACAAACAGCTAATCAGCTGTTTGTCGGCTCAGCACGGCAGCCATGTAAATGTAAATGAAGCCGCGATCATTTACATTGCGGCTTCATTTGCCTTTGCCTATGTGTCTAATCTACATGCCTCTGCCGACAGAGGCATGTAGTCTAGATACAGCCTTAGTGTCAACACAGAGTTTGTTCAAAATGAAAAAAATCAGAACTATTGCAACAAACAATAAGAAATTATTTCAGCAATACATTATTTCAGCAATATATCAGAATGCTGTGCGCATAAACACTTTTTGAAGCCGAGATTACATTTTATCATTCACTCTGCCCATTGAACTTGTTAGACACTTCTTATTTAACCTCTATCCTTCATGTTTCCAGTATTTTAATATCAGTGCTAGCCCTCTCAATGATATATCTGGAGGAGTCGATTGAGTATTCAGATAAAATATCTGACATCATAATAGAACAAGGTCACCTTTGTATCCTTGTGACCAGAGCTTTGGTTCACCCTCATTGACCCTACATGCATTTATGCCCTGTGTTACAATAAGCAAGGGTAGGAGAAGGAGAGTTGTTTATACAAGAAAAGTCTAGGCTGATTCATGTTAAACCTTTAACACATGTTAAACCATTAACACTAGTAACAAAATAAGCAATCAACTTTCACCTAAGATTTTTACTTCTTACTTAGCTTATGGATTACTTGGCCTATATTATTTGTTCATTTTTGTTCTCTCCGAGAAAGCTTTATTCACAATCTAGTGAAGGTAGGGTAGGCTTCTTTTGTTAGTGTACAATAGATAGAAGTCAGAGGGTATTTTTAAAAAACCACTCATAACAAGTCCTCAGATGATGATGATAATCTGAGACAAGCAACCAGAAATCCTTGAAAACTTTAAGAGTTCCACAAGAAACCTTTTGAGTCTTTCAAGGAACAACAGATAGTGTTATTCATTTTTCATGAAGCTGAAAAGTGTGGACAAGACCTAAATGCTTTTTTAAAATTTGCTGAAAATAGCTGATTTTTCTATGTATTTCAGGAATAAACTTTTGACCTGATCATATTGGATGCAGCCTATTGAGCATCATCCAATGGCCACTGAAGTCAATGGGAGTTTCATTAACTTTAGAGAGAGTCAGAAAGATCCAATAGAATATGAAGTTGCAAGTTTTGCACTGTAGTATAAAATAGCCTTTTTTATCCTATTATTTTTAAAGCTCTGTACGAATATAGATAGGGTCATCCCTCAGTTCTTCCAATCTCCATTCTCTCCTCAAACTAAACTGTACAGAGTGCAAAAGTGTTTCTGGAAAAGAACTGGAGCATATAACAATTTTCAACTGTGAAATCATCCAACAAATTTTGGAAAGGGCAATAAATATTTCTGGGACAAACTGCTGAGTTTTATTTTATAGTGCTTCATCAATAAAGAATTGCACAGAAATTTCACCTTAGAAGCAGATCTTTTAGTCCCCTGTAGGTTTATGATTCTTGAAAACTTTTAAGGTGCTGCTATCATCATTTAAATTCTTTTTACTGCCTCCCAAACCTTAACTTGTTTTCTGTGTATTGAGCACAGACAAAAAGAGCTGTGGTTCCCTTATTGCTTTGGTGAGATTCACTATTTCCTGCTAAATATGCCATCTGATGGGCTTGGTGCCATGTAAGATTCCCCTTACTATAAATATAGCTAGACAGTAAGATCATTGTAGATACTACAGGAATTAGAACCAATTCAGAGAATTTAGCAGCCAAAAGAGCTTTTATCTTATAGCAAAGCTCACCTTCTTGATAAAATTACTTAGGAGAGACCAAAAGCTGTTTACATGTAGAATTCAAGGAGCTGCATAATCTCCCATAAACTTTTTCCCCCTCTCTAATTTAAAGTTGTCAGGGTTCTAAATGTAGGTAAAGAAAGGGTTCTTGATTGCTCACGAACTATAACAAATTATTGATAAATCTCCTTTGTTGTAGTTATAAGCACCTAGCTGTGTGAGCCCCTCCCCTTGTAACCATGACTCGTGGAACCAAAATTATATTAAATGTTAATGTGAACACCACTATAATGAAAGAAGAGGTAGAGAATAGAGGAAGGTGAATTAATGACTGCTTAGGTGATGGATGGAAATAACAGAACCTTAAAAAATCACTGGGTGCATCTAGACTGACAAGATTTTGCACAAAATCTTGCCACCTGTCTATACTAGCCATGAGTATTTGTGCAAGAACACTGACTTCGTACTGTATAAAATCAGTGGTTCTTGCGCAAATACTTTGACACTCCCGCTCAGGGATAAGCCCTCTTGCGCAAATATTCTGGGGCACAGGCAGGTGAGTGGCACTGGTGAGGCAGAGAGCTTGGCTGCCCGCTTCCCCCTCCCCCTGTGAGCGGCTCCTCTGCCGTCGCCAGAGCCGCACCGGAGACGGCGGCCGGCATTAGGGGTATAAAGATGGGGAGGGGGGGCCTACAGGAGGGGAGGAGGAGTTGCGGGGGTGTGCAGGGGAGGGGCACTCACCCGAAGGCCTCCCGCATCCTCCACCAGCTTCATCGTGTGCGGCCCGGCTTATGAAGTGCCTGGGGCCGCCGGAGCATGCACAGCAGCCTCGAGGCGCGCCAGGCTGCGCAGCTTCTGATTTTGCGGCCGCCGGCATCTTCTTGCGGGGATGGGCTTGCGCGGTCACACCCCTCCTCCTCCAGCAGCCTCCAGCCAGCCAGTCTGCCAGTCCGCCCCACATTAGGGTGTTCCCAGGTACACCCAGCACACCCTGTGCGCACGCCAATGTTTTGCCTTACCAATTTTTGAGCAATATCATAAAAATAAAGAAGTGGGCTGGTTTAGAAAGGAAGAATGATCTTGTTATTAAAGCACTGAAATGGGACTGACATGCCAAGATTTTCAAAACTCATCACTGATATTACAAAATTCTGTTGAGACAACTTAAAGGGTCTTATTTTCAGAAAATATTAGGCATCTATACTCTGACTCTGTCCTGCTCTCATTTGCTTTTCAGATGTGTAAATGACACCATAAAGTGGAGGACAATGAAGCATCAGGACTTGTGTTTACAAAGACAGTTAACAAAAACTGAATACACAAAGTTGCACTCACCAAAAATGGAAACCGGAAAATGATTTTTTGAAAATATGGCACTTGGAGTTTAAGTCTACATCTATTTATATTGGAAGTCGAGACAAGGCCATAATCACTCTTATTTTGTACAGCTCCCAGCATCATGGACTTCTGATTCTAATTGTGGCCCTTAAATATTTACCAAATATAAATCTTCCAAGTCTATGGTTCCAGACCAATTCCCATTGAAGCCAAATGAAAAATTCCATTGACTTAAATTGTAGCAGAAGCAGAGATCCCTTGTTAATAACATGAACAGTGATTTTAAGAAAAGGTTTAATATTTTACAGGTAATATATCAGAACTCAGTCAGTATAGCAAACTATATAAAAATGGACCTAAGCTATTTGATAGCCAGCATATTGAATTATAATTTACAATTTGAAGATTTTTCCTTTAAGCTCAAAGTTCCAGCTTTGAAGGAATTCTGAAACCATCTGTAATTTTTCATCTATATTGTGTAACATGTTATGAAAGATGTACCAACAACAAAGATAATGCTAAAGTGCAGTGAAAACATTAGAAATGAAGCCACAAATATTTTTAAAACATCCACATCCTCATTTTAATTTTTTTTTCTGTTGGAAACCATCCCATACTTTACACAAACTGCAAAGCACTTTGCTTACTACTTAAAATTAGTGACTAATGGTCCACAAAGCCAACAAGGAAGTCAATTTATGCCAGTAGAGTAACAGGCTGAACCTCTCTCAGCCAGTTACATCCAGATAAATTAAGCATGCCATGTGATACTATGTCAAAGTATAATTTTCCTATTTCCATTCAGGTGGCATGCATGTGACAATCACGACTTTAAGTTTCCAACAACAGACGTTGTTATTATAGCAACTGAATAGGGCACTCAAAGATATGATGTGAATGTCACAGATGACAAAAGTTATAGGGAAAGACTTGATTTATAATTATTTCATAGAACTTTAACTCTTGGGATGTTTTGTAAGATGAATTCTATTCAGTTTCTGAATCTGCCAGGGAACATTAAAACTGCTACTGTAAAGTAAATAAAGTAAAAGTATATTTACAGTCAGTGGGAAAGGTGTCAGAAAAGAAATGCAGATTTTCAAAAACAAGGTTAGATCTAGAATGGAATATAGACCTTATTCTTATATTATTGTAATTCAATAGTTTTCAGTGTAGTTCCTCCTACTTTACAGAGATATAAGAGAGATCAGAATCTGACCCTCCATGAACAAAGATTTTAGGATTAGTGGAATGGAAGAAAAGATTAACGTCTCCTAAAATTTTCAAGGAGCAAAATTAGATTGTCTGGAGCCATATATGTTTTTAAATAAGCACAGTCATTTTAGTTATGAATGTGAAGCAGCATGTGCTTGCAGGGAAGGGAGGAATGAATAAAAGAATAAAAAATCATAGAGTTCATGATTCTAAGGAATGGTACAAGGGAGAACTGCAAAATAGAGAGAATGATTTCGGGAAGGCAGATTTTAGTAAGCTCAGAGAGCTGGAAGATAAGGTCCCATGGGAAGCAAGACTAAAAGAAAAAACAACTGAAGAGAGTAAGCAGTTTTTCAAAAGGACATTATTAAAGGCCCAAAAGCAAACTATATCACTGCATAGGAAAGACAGAAAGTATGATAAGAGACCGCCTTGGCTTAATCAGGAGATCTTACACATGATCTAAAAATCAAAAAGGAGTACTATAAAAAGTGGAAACTAGCTCAGACTACAAAGGATAAATATAAATACACAAGTATGCTGGGCAAGGTTAAAAAGGCAAAAGCACAAAATTAGCTCAATCTTGCTAGAGACATAAAGGATAACAAAAAGACATTCTACAAATATATTAGGGTATATCTACACTTGCCCCCTGGTTCGGACTAGGGAGGCAAATGAAGCATACCGAAGTTGCTAATGAAGTGCAGGATTTAAATATCCCACGCTTGATTAGCGTATTCGCGGCCAGTCACCATTTTAAAATGCCGGTCGCCTGATTTAACTTGCCGCGTATAGACGTGGTAGTCTGATCCAAAACCCTTCCCTCAAATTAACTGTTACTCCTCATTGCACGAGGAGTAACAGTTAATTCGAGGGAAGGGTTTTGGATCGGACTACCGTGTCTACACGAGGCAACTTAAATCGGGCGACTGGCATTTTAAAATGGCGACTGGCCGCGAATACGCTAATCAAGTGTAATATTTAAATCCCGCGCTTCATTAGCAACTTCGGTATGCTTCATTTGCCTCCCTAGTCCGAACTAGGGGGCAAGAATAGACATACCCTTAGAGACAGAGAAAGACCAAGGACAGGGTAGGCCCATTGCTCAGTGAAGAGGAAGAAACAATTACAGGAAACATAGAAATGGCAAAGGTGCTTAACGACTTCTTCATTTCAGTTTTAGTCAAGAAGATTAATGGTGATGGGATGCCTAACATAGTGAAAGCTAGTTGAAATGGGGTAGGCTTAGAAGTTAAAATTAAAAAAGGACAAGTTAAAAATTACTTAGAAATGTTAGATGTCTTTAAGACACCAAGGCCTGATGAAATGTAGACTAGAATACTCAAGTAGCTGATAGACAAGGTATCTGAGCGTTTAGCTATCATCTTTGAAAAGTCATGGAAGTCGGAAGAGATAGCAGAACACGGGAAAAGGGAAAATCAAGTGCCCATCTATAAAAAGAACAACCCAGGAAACTATAGACCAGTCAATTTAACATCTGTCCCAGGGAAAATAATGGAGCAAGTAATTAAGGAATTAATCTGCAAACATCTGGAAGAAAATAAAATGATAGGGAACAGCCAACATGGATTTGTAAAGAACGAATCATGTCAAAACAATTTGATGGCTTTCTTTGATAGAATAACAAGCCTTGTGGATAAGGAAGAAGCTCTGGATGTGTATACCTATGCTTTAGTTAAGCATTTGATAGGATCTCACAAGGCCTTCTTATCAATAAACTCAGAAAATACAACCTAGATGGGGCTACTGTAAGGCGGGTGCATAACTGGATGGATAACTGTTCTCAGAAAATAGTTATTAATGGTTCACAATAATGCTGGAAGGGCATAATATGTGGGGCTCTGCAGGGGTCTATTTTGGGACCGGATCTGTTCAATATCTTCATCAATGATTTAGATGATGGCATATAGAGTACGCTTATTAAGTTTGCAGATGATGCCAAGCTGGGAGGGGCTACAACAGCTTTGGAGAATAGGATCATAATTTAAAATGATTTGGACTAACCAGAGAAATGGTCTGAGGTAAATAAGATGAAGTTTAATAAGAACAAATGCAAATACCCCACTTAGGAAGGAACAATCAGTTTCACACATACAGAATGGGAAGTGATTGTCTAGGAAGGAGTACTGCAGAAAGGGATGTATGAGTCAGAGTGGACCACAATTCAAATATGAGTCAATACTGCTGCATAAAAAAAAAGCAAACATGATACTGGTATGCATTAACAGGAGTATTCAGAGTAAGACACGAGAAGTCATTCTTCTGCTTGACTCTGCACTAACTAGACCTCCAATGGAGTATTATGTCCAGTTCTGGGCACCACATTTCAAGAAAGATGTGGAGAAATCAGAGAAGGTCCTGAGAAGAGCAACAAAAATGATCAAAGGCCTAGAAAATATGAGCTATTAGGGAAGATTGAAAGAATTGGGTTTGTTTAGTTTAGAAAAGAGGAGACTGAGAGGGGACAGTTTTCAAGTATTTAAAAGGGTTTTACAAGGAGGAGGGAGAAAAACTGTTCTCCTTGACCTCTGATGATAGGACAAGAAGCAATGGGCTTAAAATTGGAGCAAGGGAGGTTTAGGTTGGACATTAGGAAAAACTTCCTAACTGTCTGGGTAGTTAAATGCTGTAATAAATTGCCTAGGGAGGTTGTAGAATTTCCATCTCTGGAGATATTCAAGATCAAGTTGGATAGACATCAGGAATGATCTAGATGCTGCTTGGTCCTGCCATGAGGACAGGAGACTAGACTTGATGATCTCTCGAGGTCCCTTCCAGTACTGGTATTCTATGAATGTTGGAAGGCAAGTTTAACATGCTGAACTCAGCAAAGAAATTCGGGGAGAACAGAAGGAGTTGAAAAACAGTAAGAACTTTAGAAAGTCATATGAAAATAAGTTAATGAAATATTTTTGATTAAAAAATGGAGAGTCAGAGCTTTAGATTCTACAAGGTGCTGAGCATTCCTATGCACAATGAGGGTATGTCTAGACTAGATGGCTCCATCGACAGAGCCATGTAGATGAGTTTACTAGACATAGGAAAATGAAGTGGCGATTTATTGCTCTCCCCCGATCTAGTAAAATGGGTTGGAAAGACATCCTAAAAAGTGGTTGGGTAAAATACACTGGGGACAGGAGGATTTTATTTTTGCTAGAGAGCCAGAAAAGGCCAAGAACTGAGAGGAAAAGTAAAGGCAGAGTCAAAGGAATTGCCCTTAGGGGAAGATAAATGGGGAGAGCTGGTGGTCTCATAGCTGTAGTATGTGTTTTTGAGCTCCATTCTAACAGTGAGGGCCACCAATGGCATGTTGGAGTGATACTTTGGGTGGGTGGGAGATTTCAATGAGGGGTGTGACCCAGAGAGAGTTAATAAATGGATGAGATACAATTATACCTGGAGAAAGAAGAAAACTAATAAGATCCTGATAGGGAGCTGCTGCCCAAGGATAAGACAGAATAGAAGTTTTATATTTGTATTACCCTGGAAGAGGAAATTCTTAGTTTCGCTGAAAAACTAAATTACTGTTATTAAGGGGGGATAAGAGTGGGTAACTGAGGTATCCATACCTTTTTATGATGGAAGGGTTGTTTGGGGATTTCTCTCTCTTTGAACTTAGCCCTCCTATGGAGATGGCACCAAACTGTCACTCTATATTGTAGGTTAAAATGCATATTAAAAATTCACTTTAGATCCAGTTTTGTGAATTGGCTATGAGGAAATGTAGTAGAAGAGAGATCCTGAGGTAGTCTGGTCTAAGGTCTCAGGCCTCAACTAAAATCAAGTCCTGCTGAGATAAAGAAGGGTTAGCAGAAGTCAGGTCAAATCAGGCCCTATCATGTTACACGCTCACTGTCCAATTCATGAACCTGCCAAGAACAGGGCTGGTGTTGCAAATACACACATAAACATGTTGCAAAAAATTACTAGGAAAAGGACACTCATGCAAACACATTCCAGAAGGGTGGTACCAAAATACTCCCCAAAGATAAGGAGAACACATTGACCCTGCTAAAGATAAAGCCAGGATGACAGTGTGATGGAGAGAGATGTTTTGATTAGATCAACATGGACAAGTTAATGGGTGGTTAAAAACCACGTCAGGGGGCAGTACACAGCTTGTTTGTATTAGGGTACGTCTAGACTACCGCGTTTTGTCGACAGAAGTTTTGTCGACAGATACTGTCGACAAAACTTCCGTCGACAAAGAGTGTCCAGACACATTGAGTTCTGTCGACAAAGCAAGTTGCTTTGTCGACAGAACTCCATAGTCTGGACGCAATGTTACAGGCAATAACACCTTCTGTCGACAGAGTTCTGTCGACAGAAGGTGTTATGCCTCGTAAAATGAGGTATACCAGCGTCGACAAAACTGCTGAGTTCTGTCGACGTTATGTCGACAGAACTCAGCGGTAGTGTAGACGCTGGTATAGTTTTGTCGACAAAAGTCCACTTTTGTCGACAAAACTAGGTAGTCTAGACACACCCTTAGAGTATAAACAGGTGTCTGATGTGGCTATGTATCTTGTCACAAGCATATTTGTGCTATTGTAACTGTAACTGAGTCTGTGGATTTGTTGAGCAGTCTGACTGAGGTCTGCTGAACCCGCTATCTGATTCTGCACTGAACTGCGCGACCAGGAACAGCTAACAGGAGAGTTTGGAGAGGGAGTTCTCCAGGTAAAAGAGGAGTAAAAACGGGACCCTTGTGGTAAGTGGCTTTCTGAAGCATGTGTTTGTGTGTGGGGGAGTTATTTTCAGTGTGCTGAGCTTGTGTTTGTCTGTTTGGTTTGGTTTGTTGGTTGGTTTGTTTGTTTGAAGGACCTTCTAAAAGGTTTGAAATCTAGAAGCCTCTGTTAATTGGCTGAGCCTCAGTCGGGGGAGGGGCTACCAGAGCTATATAAGCCTGTGACTCAGTGACCAGGGAGAGCGCGCCCAGGAACAGCTAACAGGAGAGTTTGGAGAGGGAGTTTAGAGGGGGAGTTTAGAGGGCACTAGTGACTTCTGTCCTTCTTTAAAACCTAACTCTTAGAATAATCTATACTCCAGAAGTTTAAAAAGAATCCCAGTTTATACTTAAACTTATTCATTACAAACATGGAGACAGAAGCCCAGCAGCAGAGTGGGGGCTATCCTGTTTATTGCGTCGAGTGTAACATGTATGATTACCTGCCCTTTGGGCAGGTGGTGTATGTGTGCACCTGTTGCAAGGAGCTCCTGACCCTCAGAGACCGAGTTCTGGCTTTGGAGGACAGGGTGGCTGAACTGGAGGAGCTAAAGGAGGTAGAGAGCTATGTTGATGAGACTTTCCGGGACACTGTAGTACTGTCCCACCTCCAGTCTGAGAGCCCCAGTGTTCTTAAGGAGGATGAAAGTCTCAAGGGAACAGAGCATTTAATGGGAGCAGAGGGAAACCATCCCGTAGTTGGGACCCTCCTCCCAGAGGATGTTGTGGTATCCTCTCGCACTGAGGATACCTCTGATGGGGAGGGAATGCCAGTTAGGAAGAGGCAGGTGTTAGTAGTGGGTGATTCGATCGTTAGAAACATAGATAGTTGGGTTTGTGATGACCGGGAGAACTGTATGGTCACTTGCCTGCCTGGTGCGAAGGTTGCGGATCTCTCGAGGCATCTAGATAGACTTATGTGTAGTGCTGGGGAGGAGCCGGTGGTCGTGGTACATGTAGGTACCAATGACGTAGGGAAGGGTAGGAGACATGTCCTGGAGGCCAAATTTAGGCTGCTAGGAAAGAGACTGAAATCCAGGACCTCTATGGTGGCGTTCTCGGAAATGCTTCCAGTTCCACGAGCAGGGCCAGGTAGGCAGGCAGAGCTTCAGAGTCTCAATGCGTGGATGAGACGATGGTGTAGGGAAGAGGGGTTTAGATTTATTAGGAACTGGGGACACTTTTGGGAGAGGAGGAGCCTATACAGGAAGGATGGGCTCCACCTAAACCAGGGTGGAACCAGACTGCTGGCACTAAACATTAATAAGGCCGTAGAGCAGTTTTTAAACTAAGAGATGGGGGAAAGCCGATTGGTGCTGATATGCACGTAAATCGGAGAGAGACTTCTCTTAGAGGAGAATCCGTTGATAGAGATTCTCTAAGCTGTAGTTGGAAAGAGAGGAGGGGAGAGGGCAAACCATGGGCCAGAGCTTACAAACAACCGCATACAAAGGAATCCAATTCATCAGGGAAGGGCAGACAAATAACCAGTGGAAAATTTTTAAAGTGCTTGTACGCAAATGCTAGGAGTCTGACTAATAAGATGGGTGACCTAGAGTACCTCATCTTATATTAAATGAGCAGATTGACATAATAGGCATCACTGAAACCTGGTGGAATGAGGAAAATCTGTGGGACACAATCATACCGGGATATAAAATATATAGAAAGGATAGAGCAGGCCGGGTGGGTGGCGGAGTGGCACTGTATGTGAAAGATAATGTAGAATCAAATGAAATAAAAATATTAAGTGAATCAACATGTTCCATAGAATCGCTATGGATAGAAATTCCATGCTCCAATAATAAGAAATTAGCAGTAGGGATATATTACCAACCACCTGACCAGGACAGCGATACTGACATAGAAATGCTGAGGGAGATTAGAGAGGCTACCAAAATAAAGAACTCTATAATAATGGGGGATTTTAATTACCCCCATATTGACTGGATACATGTCACCTCAGGAAGAGAAGTGGAGATAAAATTTCTCAATGCCTTAAATGACTGCTTCTTGGAGCAGCTAGTGCAGGAACCCACAAGGGGAGAGGCAATTCTCAATTTAGTCCTGAGTGGAGTGCAGGATCAGGTCCAGGATATAAGTGTTACAGGACCGCTTGGGAATAGTGACCATAATATAATAACATTCAACATTCCTGTGGTGGGAAGAACACCTCAGCAGTCCAGCACCCTGGCATTTAATTTCAAAAAGGGGAATTACGCAAAACTGAGGAGGTTAGTTAAACAGAAATTAAAAGGCACTGTGACTAGAGCCAAATCTCTGAAAGCTGCATGGAAACTATTTAAAGACACCATAATAGAGGCCCAACTTAAATGTATACCCCAATTAAAAAACATAGCAAGAGACCTAAAAAAGAGTCACCGTGGCTTAACCACCATGTAAAAGAAGCAGTGAGGGACCAAAAGGTATCTTTTAAGAAGTGGAAGTCCAATCCTAGTGAGATAAATAGAAAGGAACATAAACACTGTCAAATCAAGTGTAAAAATGTAATAAGAAAAGCAAAAAAAGATTTTGAGGAACAGCTAGCCAAAAACTCAAAAAGAAATAACAAAATGTTTTTTAAGTACATTAGAAGCAGGAAGCCTGCTAAAAAGCCTGTGGGTCCCCTAGATGTTCAAGCTATAAAAGGAGCAATCAAGGACGATAAAGCCATTGCAGAGAAACTAAATGATTTCTTTGCTTCAGTCTTCACGGCTGAGGATGTTGGGGAGATTCCTGAATCTGCACCGTCCTTTGTGGGTGATGAATCTGAGGAACTGTCCCGGATTGAAGTGTCATTAGAGGAGGTTTTGGAACAAATAGAAAAACTTAATATTAACAAATCTCCGGGACCGGATGGCACTCATCCAAGGGTTCTAAAAGAACTTAAATGGTAAATTGCTGAGCTATTATCTGTGGTTTGTAACCAATCCTTTAAATCGGCTTCCGTACCTAATGACTGGAAGGTAGCCAACGTGACACCAATATTTAAAAAGGGCTCTAGAGGCGATCCTGGCAATTACAGACCGGTAAGTCTAACATCAGTACCGGGCAAATTAGTCGAAAAAATAGTAAAGAATAAAATTGTGAAGCATGTAGAAGAACATAATTTGTTGGACAAAAGTCAACATGGTTTCTGTAAAGGGAAATCCTGTCTTACCAATCTGTTAGAGTTCTTTGAAGGGGTTAACAAACATGCGGATAAGGGGGATCCAGTAGATATAGTATACTTGGATTTTCAGAAAGCCTTTGACAAGGTCCCTCACCAAAGGCTCTTGTGTAAATTACATGGCCATGGGATAAGAGGGAAGGTCCTTTCTTGGATTGAGAACTGGTTAAAAGACAGGAAACAAAGGGTAGGAATAAATGATAAATTTTCAGAATGGAGAGAGGTAACTAGTGGTGTACCCCAAGGGTCAGTCCTGGGACCAATCCTTTTCAACTTATTCATAAATGATCTGGAGAAAGGGGTAAGCAGTGAGGTAGTAAAGTTTGCAGATGATACCAAACTGTTTAGGATAGTCAAGACAGAAGCAGACTGTGAGGGACTCCAAGAAGATCTCACCAAACTGAGTGATTGGGCAACAAAATGGCAAATGAAATTTAATGTGGATAAGTGTAAAGTAATGCACATCGGGGAAAAAAACCCCCAACTATACGTACAATATGATGGGGGCTAATTTGGCTACGACAAATCAGGAAAGAGATCTTGGAGTTATCGTGGACAGTTCTCTGAAAACTTTGACCGCGTGGTCAAAAAGGCAAATAGGATGCTAGGAATTATTAGGAAAGGGATAGAAAATAAGACCCAGAATATCTTACTGCCCCTGTATAAAACTATGGTATGCCCACATCTTGAATACTGTGTACAGATGTGGTCTCCTCACCTCAAAAAATATATTTTGGCCTTGGAAAGGGTTCAGAAAAGGGCAACTAAAATGATTAGGGGTTTGGAACGGGTCCCATATGAGGAGAGGTTAAAGCGACTGGGACTTTTCAGTTTAGAAAAGAGGAGACTGAGGGGGGATATGATAGAGGTCTATAAAATCATGAGTGGTGTGGAGAGGGCTGATAAAGAAAAGTTATTTATTAGTTCCCATAATAGAAGAACTAGAGGACACCAAATGAAATTAATGGGGAGCAGGTTTAAAACTAATAAAAGAAAGTTCTTCTTCACACAGCGTGTAGTCAACCTGTGGAACTCCTTGCTAGAGGAGGCTGTGAAGGCTAGGACTATAATAGAGTTTAAAGAGAAGCTGGATAAATTCATGGAGGTTAGGTCCATAAAAGGCTATTAGCCAGGGGATAAAATGGTGTTCTTGGCCTCTGTTTGTCAGAGGCTGGAGAGGGATGACAGGAGACAAATTGCTTGATCATTGTCTTCGGTCCACCCTCTCTGGGGCACCTGGTGCTGGCCACTGTCGGTAGACAGGATACTGGGCTAGATGGACCTTTGGTCTGACCCAGTACGGCCGTTCTTATGTTCTTATGTTACTGAGATGGCACACTGAGGGCATGTCTACACAGCAGGGCAAAAGTCCAATTAAGGTACGGAACTTCAGCTATGTCAATTGTGTATCTGAACTTGAAATAGCTTAATTTGACTTTTGGCACTGTCTACACAGCAGGAAATCAAAGAAAGAATATTCTTCCTTCGACTTCCCTTACTCCTTATAAAATGAGGGTTACAGGAGTTAGAGTAAGAAGTCCTCAAGCTTGACATTATCTCAAAATAATGGCTTGCTGTATTGATGCACATTTTGTTATTTTGAAATAATGTCAGTTATTCCAATATAATGCTGCTGTGTAGACATACCGTGAGAGAAGGTATAAATACATAGCAAACACTCATCATAAGGACAATTGTGGAGGCACATGAAATTCATTTCTCCCCTTGAGACTATGCTTTGTGACATCTGTGATTCAGCAAAGATGGCTTTGCCGTCTTAATTTCCTCTCTAACCCAGACATTCCACTGTGCAATACAGAACAATATGTCTGCTAGCAATCTCCAGCACTACTACTGGACCAGTCAGATTATGCAGTGATAGCACTATTTCCTCAGTTTATATCCACTTCTTGAATTGCTGTAACTTTTATTATGAAGCTAATTATATTTGCCTGTATTAACATCTCAGATTCACTGCTTTGCCAGTATGCTTAACCAGCTTTGTGCAAGGAAACTGGGCCCTTGAGCCTAAAATTATGTACACAGCTTGCCATTTTCATCTAATGCTGCTATTGCACAAGTAATTCAGCCAAACTATGAAGCCAGATGTTAATACATGCTGTTGATCTAAATCATCTGTGCCAAGTTAGAAATGAGTAACATGAGATCATTGTGGACAAACAGGCTACTTACCAAGAGACAAAAAATAATGTATGAAAACTAAAACACATCTTAGAAGGCTTTTTTTCATATACTGTAATTAACCCCTTAACATATTCACACAATATCACACCCCATCATCAAGGACTATTGGTGAGGTATTAATTAATATAATGTTAAACACCATTATTATTTAGTTATCCTAAAAGATATAGTATACAGCATCTGGTAAAATGATAGGTTGTTACAAATAAATCTCATAATAATATCTGGACTATTTATTGTACTTATTGCAGACATTGCCTATCAAGAAATTTACTTTCGTATTTTTATTACTAATATTCCCAGATTTTAAAAAACTAAATTAAACTGTAATTAAAATTAAACTGGAGTGTGTATCAGTTATTTAAAGGTTAAAAACCATTTGAGACATAATGTAATTATTCTTAAAACAAGTTTTACAACTCCAGGAAATGCAAAGTTCAAAAGAACCTTAAAAGAAAACTATACCATATTAAAATACACATAATGCACCCAAACACCATTAACTCCATCCTGTACTGATGCTGTGCAATGAATATACAATTATTATTAGTGCATATTTAATTGTGTTTGTAGTCCAAGAGTAGATTAGATAATTTGTAAAGTCTCTTTTTTTCCCATTTTTCCTTCTTATAGCATTACTATATGTATTTGGGCCAGGCAATATGTTTATCCCAGAAACCATATTTACTCTTAAGATTTAAAAAAATACATCAGTTTGTTCTCCTCAAACAAATTTATAAAGGCGCCTGCTTTCATGGGTGGATATTAAAGTTGTCTTGGGATTTGGATATACAGGCAGTCCCCGGGTTACATACAAGATAGGGACTGTAGGTTTGTTCTTAAGTTGAATCTGTATGTAAGTCGGAACTGGTGTCCAGATTCTGCCGCTGCTGAAACTGACCGCCAGTTCTGACTTACATACAGAATCAACTTAAGAACCCCAGGCGTCCCCAAGTCAGCTGCTGCTGAAATTGATCAGCAGCTGATTCCAGGAAGCCTGGGGCAGAGTAACTCTGCCTCGGGCTTCCTGTAGTCAGCGCTGGTCAGTTTCAGCAGCGGCTAAATCAGGACGCCTGGGGCAGAGCAGCTGGGGTGCTGCTGGGTTGCTCCAGTAGCGCCGCTCCTCCGCACTACTGGACTGCCCCAGGCTCTGCCCCAGGCGTCCTGATTCAGCCGCTGCTGAAACTGACCAGCAGCGGCTGAATCAGGACCAGAGCAGCTGGGGTGCTGCTGGGTTGGACCAGTAGCGCCCAGAGCGGCACTGCGGGACCAACCGGCAGCACCCCAGCTGCTCTGCCACAGACGTCCGGAGAAAAGCCTAGTCTGCTGGGGGGGGGGCGTACTAGCTGCGCCCCCCCCCCCCCACCCCAGCAGACCAGGAAGACACGGGCGGCAGACCGAGACGCACCGCGGTCCCGCCGCCTGGGTCCTCCGCGGCTTTGCTCCCCGTCTCCCTGGTCTGCTGGAGACCAGCAGACCAGGGAGATGGGGAGCAAAGCCTCTGAGGACGCCGGCAGCAGGACAGCCGCGGGGCGTCTGGGCTGTCCCGCTGCCGGCTTCCCCCGCGGCTTTGCAAAGCCCCGGGGAAGCCGGCAGCGGAGCAGCCCAGGCGCTCCTGGGGTGCCCTGCTGCCTGAGCCCCCCTGCGGCTTTGCAAAGCCTCGGGGAAGCCGGCAGCGGAGCAGTCCAGGCGCGCCTGGGCTGCCTCGCTGCCCGAGCCCCCCCTGCGGCTTTGCAAAGCCCTGGGGAAGCCGGCAGCAGAGCAGCCCAGGCGCGCCTGGGCTGCCTCGCTGCCTGAGCCCCCCCGCAGCTTTGCAAAGCCGCGGGGAAGCCGGCAGCAGAGCAGTCCAGGCGCGCCCGAGCCCCCGCGCAGCTTTGCAAAGCCGCGGGGAAGCTGTCAGTGAAGGCAAACAGTAAATCGTATATGAAAACTAAGTCCAATATGTGGGCTGAGTACCCTCCATATACAGGCTGCAATAGGAATTGTTTATAATTATTTTACGTGATGAATTAGAGATTGTGTTCACTCTGTTTGCCCATCAATGTATGTGATTCCTACTGTCCTGTGCTGCTGTACTGTAACTTTCTGTGTGTGTCTGAGTTTCCCTGGGCACTGCATCCAGTGCCTGTTTGAGGATGGGAGTTTTGGGTGTGATTCTCACTGAGGGGGAAGATGCCCCAACTTAGAGTGTACACAACAATATCTCAGGCTGTCTTGTAACCTGAGCCTAGGTGAGGGGAGCAACCAGGTGACACCTTGCCCCGGAATCTGAACAGAGGAGGAGGAGAAGCTGCCTGCAGGACTGGGACCAATTGGGGGCGGGTGAGCCCTCTCGTCTGTCTTAGGATGCAGGGAGGGGACCTAGGGCCCTGGCTCTGGGCCTCCCTCTCCCCCAGATGGATTGTACTGACTGCTTCTGGTTCCTGTGTTAACATGTCTGTGCTGTGCTGTATCCTTGTCAATGAATAAACTGTCTGTTCTACTTGCTATCTGAGGGTACGTCTAGACTGAAAGCCCCTTTCAAAAGAGATTGTCTAGACAGCCACAAGACTTTCAAAAAAGCAATCTTCTTTTTCAAAAGAGAGCACCCAGGCAATCGGATGCTCTCTGTCGAAAATGCCCTGTTTGCATTCAAGAACACCTTTTTTCAAAAAAGCTTTTTTGAAAAAAGGCGTTCTTCCTCGTAAAAACAGATTTACCGCTGTCAAAAAAAAGGCTGCATTCTTTCAATTTAATTTCAAAAGAACATGACGACAGTCTAGACGCAGGTGAAGTTTTTTTTTTAAAAAAAGGACACTTTTTTTCAGAAAAACTCTGTAGTCTAGACATAGCCTGAGAGTCCCATCTGGCTGTTGATGGGGGTGCAGGACCCAGCTCCCTGAATTGTATCCTTCCTGTTTTAGGAATCTATCTATTGACTTTGATTTTTATCTGCTTAGGTTTAAATACCCATTCTCCAGATACTTAATGATGCTCTGTCTCCCATCCCCCTCCCTTTTTTTCTCTCCCCACTCCTCTTCACCTCTCCTATTTATTTTGAGTTTTCATATCCCTAACTCATAACTCCAGTCATCTGAAGAAGTGGGCTATGCCCATGAAAGCTCATGATACCATGTACATGTCTCGTTAGTCTATAAAGTGCTACCAGACCATTTGTTGTTTTTTTCTTTTAGGGTACATCTAGACTACAGGCTTTTGTTGACAGAGGCTTTGTCGACAGATACTGTTGACAAAGCTTCTGTCGACAAAGAGCGTCTAGACTACAGTCAGTTCTGTCGGCAAAGCAAGCCGTTTTGTCGACATGAGAGTGCAGACGCAAAGAACAATGTAGATGCAATAGCACCTTCTGTCGACAGAACTCTGTCGACAAAAGGCATTATTCCTCATAGAATGAGGTTTACCACCATCGACAAAACTGACGAGTTCTGTCAACGTTATGTCGACAGAACTCAGCGGTAGTGTAGACACAGGTATAGTTTTGTTGACAAAAGTCCACACCCTAAGGGTGTGTCTAGACTACAAGGTTTTGTCGACAAAAGTCCACTTTTGTCGACAAAGCTATACCTGCGTCCACACTGCCTTTCAGTTATGTCGACATAACGTCGACAAAACTCAGCAGTTTTGTCGACGTATGTAAACCTCATTCTACGAGGAATAACGCCTTTTGTTGACAGAGTTCTGTCGATGGAAGGCTTTATTGAATCTACACTGTCCTTTGCGTCCACACTGTTATGTCGACAAAGCGGCTTGCTTTGTCGACAGAACTGGATGTAGTCTAGACGCTCTTTATCAACAGAAGCTTTGTCAACAGTATCTATCAACATAACTTCTGTCGACAAAACCCTGTAGTCTAGACGTACCCTAACAGACTAACTCAGCTACCCCCTAAAGCTCCTCTTATCCAGAATGCCTCATTCTCTGACTTAGCAAATACTTGCAATTTTGCAGAAATCCAGAGCACTGTTGATGTCACGTAATGATGTATTCTTGTATATCTTAACTACAAGTCTTAGACAGAAGTAAATTAGTATTTAAACTAGAATCCAAACTGATTCAAAGCTACACTCATGTATTCCTCTTAAATTCTGTTAAAAAGCTCAAGGAGACTCAATGAGAATGTCAATATTGTTTCTATTATAACATTTCCTGAGACAAGTCTTAAAGGAAGAATATTTGCATATATTTTTTACTCTACACCAGTGGTCACCAACCAATAGATCTGGATCTACTGGTAGAACTTGGAGCCTCTGACAGGTGAGCCTGACTCATTTGGCCAAGAGGCTATCAAGTGCAGAACTTCAGCTGACCCTCCCACCACTGCTGCGCAACTCCTGCCCTTTGCCTTAGAGCTGCCCCCCAGGAGCCGCCAGCCTGTGGTACAGAGCAGGGAAGGGAGAGGAGGGGAAGCTGATGTAAGCGTGCCCCTTCTCCCACACTGTATTCTATTGCTACAGAACTGGGGGGAGGGAGCACAACAGGGTTTGGGATGGAGGGAGTTTGCTGACTGCTTTTGAGAGCGGTGCAGGTCCAGGGCAGGGGTGAGCCTGCCTTAGCCCCACTGCACCACCACATAGAAGCCACCTGAGGTAAGCAGTGTCCATCTGGAGCCAACTCCAAACCCCTGCCCCAGTCATGAACCCCCTCCTGCATCCAACCCCCTGCCCTAGCCTTGAGCTCCCTGAACTCAAATTCCCTTACAGAGCCTGTACCATGATCCCACTCCGGCGACCCAACTCCCTGCCCAGGCTCAGCTCAGAGCCCTCTCACACTCGAATCCCTTAGCCGAAGGCCAGAGTCTGTGCCCCAACCATCTGCCCCTGCCTGGTGAAAGAGAGGCAAGATGGAGGAGGGAGGAAAGGGAAAGGGAGGACCAAGTGAGCAGGGTTAGGGACTCGGAGAAGGGGCACAAAGGAGGCAGAGCAAGGATATTTGTGTTTGAGGTAGACCTTACATTGCACTTATATTCAAAAAGTGATGTTGTGGTTGAAAAGGTTGGGGACCCCTGCTCTACACTGATAAGTCTGTGGTTTCCCTAATACTTTTAAGTCTGTAGTTTCCCCACTGAAATGATCATGATTTTGACAAAGATGCTGTTTAATATATTACACACTGTGTAATTTTCAAACATAACAATGAAACTTCTGGCTGAGTTTTGCTCTTTTGGAATGTCCCAGTAGAAAGGTAATCATAAATCATTATATGATGGGTAGGATTCAGGTTGGCAGCTCACCAGAAGAAAGAACTATATGATCTGGAATTACTAGGAAGAGCACATAATGGTTATAAGGCTGTAAGTTTTTTGCAGCAAGTGCAGTGCCCATAACAGGATATGGACCAGCTGTGTAGCAATGTGGCAGGGAGAGATCCTCATTGTGACTATCAGAAGATGCCCAGAATACCACAGACCAAAGAAGAGTAGGCCTGTGCGACCAAAGGCCTTAGACTATGTCTCTTCCCTGAGAGGTGCACATAATAAACAACTTGGATCTTAGACCCAACGAGCTCTAAGAGATAAGCTTATATGCTTTATCTGGATGTCTCCCAGTCTATATCTGCACTACTAATCACTGGTAGCAGCATGGAGCATACATGTAGCTACACACTACAGTGAAAAACAGGCTGGGTCCACATTGCCACAGGTAGCTAATTACGGATATTAGTGAAAGACTGTGACAGAAGAGTCATAGTGGCAAAATGTTTGAACAGCTCTAAACTGCAGAGCTTTCCACTGCAGTGGGGAAAGGCTCTGGCTCAGCTATTCCCTGTTGCTACCCTCCGGCAGAGCCTTTTCCCCACTACTGGAGTACTACTGGAGTTTCTGCCTGCTACAAGAGAAGGCCCCAGCTATGGTGGGCTGTCAAAGCCTTTTCCCATTGCATTAGTCTTTCCTTGCTGCTGGAGTCTTTTACTGTTGTAGGGCAGAGAGCTGCCAGAGAGAGAGCTGCCAGATCCTTTCCCCACTGCCTTTCTTGCTGCCAGAAAGGGAAAAGTGCCAGCAGCAAGGCAAAGGCTGGAGCTTTTCCTCTCTGCCAAAGTCTTTTCCTGTTGTGGGCAGGCTCCAGCAGTGGGGAGCTGAAGGAGCCTTTCCTTGCTACCTGCTCTCCTTCAGAGTGTGAATGTGAGAACATACTCATGCCCTTTAGGCATGTCTTATTCTATTTGCTTAAGCCCATATCTAACTGGCTACACTGTTAGTTATACCCATGGGGGGGGGGGGGGGGCAAGGTGGGTATGTCCTCTACATGCTGCTGAAAGAAATGTGCAAAGTACATACCTTTGTGGCATAGTTTAGAAATTATTTACTTTCCTTTTGCAGCCAATGTGTGAGAATCCTTCCTAATAAGTTTGTTCCTTTTCTTTCCTGTCAACTATAATAAAGATTCCTCTTTTAGAGCATCCTAACAACTAACTAGATGGAATTGTGTGCTGTAATAGTCAAAATGACACCTTGCAGTGGGCTCAATAGAGGACCCTCCGCTCCCCTTTTATTACTATGGCTTTTATTGTTTCTACAAATGTGTTACAGATAAATGAAAATCATAACTTCTGCCCTGAAGAATTTACAGTCTCAATCTTGAATTTACAATCAAATGACCTAAAGGTAACATACAACAGAGAAGAGAGGCAGGTGAGGAAGCTTGTAGGTTTAGACTAAATACAATCATGTGCTCTCTTGTGTTTGCAGTGAATCCAGGAATTATACTAGTTACACTTTATTTATAGTTTTTAATATACGTTTTTATTAATTTGCTGCAGGAGCATGGGCAGAGGATTGAGCAGGCTGCCTCCCAAAACAGCCAGGCATGACCATGCCCAAGCTCTGCCCTACTCAGGCTCCCCTCTCATGTGGATCCTCTCCAGTCCTCCTGTGCTCTTGCCAGGCTCTGGAGGCTGTGGCCTCACGTTGTCCCCCCTCACTGTGCTCCTTAGTGGGGCTTTGGGTGAGAGGGGGAGGGTTCAGGGGTAGGGGGAGTTAGCCTTCTCCAGCCAGGGTTTTACCCACTGCCCATGTGCATCACTTGGTCCTCCCTTTTGCTTTCCCCCCCTGAAGATGAGAGAACAAAGAAGTGATATTTTACGAGGGACTTGTGGAAGCAGGGCATAATTGCACAGTATGCAAGATGACGTAGATGGCAGTACAGGAAAAAGTACAGAGGAACTTGTATTAAAAGAATGTAAAGAAAGCATAAAGGGAGGTAGAACTGAACTGAAAGACAGCAGGCCATGAGGAGGTGGCATGGTAGGAAAAGAGATGAGATCTAAGTAGGGTCAGAGACATATGAAGACATATGAAGATGGGACTGAAGAGTTTACTTTGATATAGCAGAAGACCCACTGAAAAAGGAAGTGTTTGGAATGCGGAAGTGGGTCAAGAAAGAAAGAGTAGAAGATAAGGTTAGTCATGGCATTTTACAGAGACAAGGGAATGCAAGGTGTGAGTCAATGTATAAGAGGTTGAAACAGTATAGGCAGAGAATTACCAGGTAGCAGACAAATGTATCTACATGTGGGATAGAATGACTTTAAAAAAAAATTTATATTGATATGTAAATCAAGCATATACACAGTTGCTTGATTTGCACATACTTAAGATGTGCCGGGTATACTGAAGAATCCTCTTTCCCTAATGCAGAGCTTGAACTATCAGATAAACATCATGGAATTGACATAGAGCTTTGAAACTGGAACAGGAGAAAAAGCCAAGGTAAAGATATTGATATGGGAGTGTACTTATGATATGTGTAGATGAATACTCTTATAAGCACTAGACTACCCCAAGAATGGATAAAATCACCCAGGAATAAGATTTAATAGTAAGAAAAAGGGGATATGCACAGAAAGAGGTACACTGATAGAGGGGAAGGAAGAAGGAACCAAAAAAGGAGACACTAAAGCATTGGTCAGAGAGTTTTCAGAAAGAGAACCAAGATGCAGTAGCTGATTATGTAAAAGAGTAGGGTGACTGAGGGTATGTCTACACTACCCTCCTAATTCGAAATAGGAGGGTAATGTAGGCATACCGCAATTGCAAATGAAGCCCGGGATTTGAATTTCCCGGGCTTCATTTGCATAAGCGGGGCTCCGCCATTTTTAAATCCCCGCTCGTTCGAACCCCGTGCCACGCGGCTACATGGGGCACGAACTAGGTAGTTCGAACTAGGCTTCCTAGTTCGAACTACCGTTACTCCTCGTGGAATGAGGAGTAATGGTAGTTCGAACTAAGAAGCCTAGTTCGAACTACCTAGTTCGTGCCCCGTGTAGCCGCGCGGCACGGGGTTCGAACGAGCGGGGATTTAAAAATGGTGGAGTCCCGCTTATGCAAATGAAGCCCGGGAAATTCAAATCCCGGGCTTCATTTGCAATTGCGGTATGCCTACATTACCCTCCTATTTCGAATTAGGAGGGTAGTGTAGACATACCCTGAGGAGGCTAGTGATCATCCAGGGTATGTCTACACTACCCCGCTAGTTCGAACTAGGAGGGTAATGTATGCATACCGCACTTGCTAATGAAGCCCGGGATTTGAATTTCCCGGGCTTCATTAGCATAAGCGGGGAGCCGCCATTTTTAAATCCCCGCTGCTTCGAACCCCGTGTAGCGCGGCTACACGGGGCTCGAACTAGGTAGTTCGGACTAGGGTCCTATTCCGAACTACCGTTACTCCTCGTGAAACGAGGTGTACCGGTAGTTCGGAATAGGCACCCTAGTCCGAACTACCTAGTTCGAGCCCCGTGTAGCCGCGCTACACGGGGTTCGAAGCAGCGGGGATTTAAAAATGGCGGCTCCCCGCTTATGCTAATGAAGCCCGGGAAATTCAAATCCCGGGCTTCATTAGCAAGTGCGGTATGCATACATTACCCTCCTAGTTCGAACTAGGAGGGTAGTGTAGACATACCCCCAGTTAGTAGAATGGAAGGGAGCAAAGAAAAATATGGCTTAAAAACTGGACGTGGAAGCCATGGGGGAAGCAGCACTCCCACACCATGTTCTTCCCCTTCTTGAAACCACTCAGACTCATGATAGTCCCTTTTGAACTTAAAGTCATGAGTCTATGAATTACCAGGTCTGCTGTTCCTGAAGGAACAGAACACACCAGCTTGTAAGTTTCAGTTCAGTCCTATCACATTGCTTTATTCTGAAACAAAAATATTTGTAATAAAAAATGTCAAGATCCAGTTAGAGTGAATAATATAATTGGAAATAAATAGTTACATGTAAATCAAACTAATGATACATTTTCTAGAGAGTAAACTTAACTAACAAATGATTCTTTTGTCTAAAGAAGTTCTCTTTCACCCAAAGTTCTCTTCATTGCTTTCAAGTAAGCCTGTCCCAGACCTCTTTTTCATGATCCAAACTTTTTTTTTCTCGGTGAAGGATGCCTTTGTGTCTTCTTTGACTTCTCCCAAACATAGTCAAACAAACCTTTCAAGTGTTTCTACCAGATAGCAATCACTTCCCTTGCTATTCTTCTCTTCCTATTAGATCTTCCTGTATTCCGCACAAACCTTAATTTGCATTCAGTTTAGATTACTAATAGGAAGCCCATTGTAAACAAGACAATACTCAATTTACATATCAACAAGTAGATTAATTAACATTCCTTGTATATCAGAAATCCTGTTTTTCACCTTTGGTGGAGATGAATATCTACAGACTTTACCATATTTTCAGGGAAATACATAACTCCTTTCACAGTGTTTGTACATACATCCCACAATGATACTGATGACCAGTGTGACACTAGCATTTATTTAAGAAAGGGATGAGGAACCTATGGCCTGCAGGCTTGTCTTGTTCCAACCTATAAGATTTAGGGATCCCCGCCTCACATGGCTGGAGGTACCACGAGCCTCACAGTCTGGATCAAGGCGCACAGGCTACATCAGGCTCATGGGAGTGGGAAGTGGCTTTGTTATTCCTCCTCCTTTCCCCCAGCTCAAGGAATGACAGCACAGAGAAGTTCTGTCCCTGTGCTCACTGGCAGGTTCCACCGCCATTTCTTCCACTGGCCAGAAATCACATTCAATGGGAGCTGCAGGGTGTGGTGCCTGCAAGTGCGGGGCAGCACAGAGGCACCTATGCCCACCCCAGCAGCTGCCCCAGATAGAAGCTCCAATCCCCTGTCCGCTCCCACCCAGACCCCACATCCCCAGCCTGCTGTTGAACCCTACCACATACCCGGACCCTCCACTCCCACCCTGCTCCTGCACTCTACCCTCCACCCAGATCCTGCATCACACCCGCAGCCTGCTCCTGCACCCTACCTCCCGTCCAGACCTCAGACCTCACATCCCTTCCTTGCACAGAGAACCCCTAATTTCTTGCTTCACCTGAGCGTGTAGGGGGCCCCATAAAATGTACTAGACACAGGTACACAGAAGAGTTAATCCACATGTGCGTGGCTCCTTTTCAAGGGGTTAGTGGCCTCTGTTACAGACATCACATGACTTTCTTTGGTGAACTAGAAGGCACATATCAGAAAGAGGCAATTTCTGGAGCCCCTCTGTCAGTTGGTAGTAAAAGCTTGATGGGCCATAGTGACCCAACATACTCTTGCACCTGTAGCAGAAGTCCTCAACATTTTATTTGTAGTATAATACCAAATTAACCAGCCAAGAAAGGAGAAATTAATTTATTATACCCAAATATTTCTTTGACTCAAGACAACTGTAAACTTAGGGTAAGTCTACACTAGCCCCCTAGATACATCTAGGGAGGCTAATGAGGGCGACCGGACCTGCAAATCAAGCCCAGGATTTAAATATCCCGCGCTTGATTTGCATGTTCCCAACTGGTCGCCATTTTAGAAATTGACTAGCCCAAAGTAACTGCCTGCGTCTACACGTGGCAGTGAAACGGGTTTCTGATTTAAAGCCCCTAATTTGAATTAGGTGGCATTCCTCCTGGAATGAGGTTTACCACCTAATTCGAATTAGGGGCTTTAAATTGGAAGCCCGTTTCACTGCCGCGTGTAGATGCGGGCAGTTACTTCGGGCTAGTCAATTTCTAAAATGGCGACCGGCCGGGAATATGCAAATCAAGTGTGGGATATTTAAATCTCGGGCTTGATTTGCAATTCCAGTCGCCCTCATTAGCCTCCCTAAATCAATCTAGGGGCTAGTGTAGACGTACCCTTAGTTAAATGTAAAATATTTGTATAAGCCAAATATTGTAAAATGACAGTTAATAGATAAAAGTTCAAAAATAAAAAGCAGTCAAATAAGAAATATCACTTTGTTTTAAAAAATCTACCCATTACTAACTACACTGAATAAAAAAGGTTCTGGCTATGGCCAATCAGGCTGGGAGCACAGTTGTTCAGTGATTCAGTGGTTCTGGATACAATAACAGTTCATCTTAGAGGCCTTCTGCTGTTAAGCATGTGTTTAAGTGCTTTGCTGGATCACAGCCAGACGGTTCAGAATCTTAGGGTACGTCTACACTACAGCGCTAGTTCGAACTAACTTAGTTCGAATTAGTTAATTCGAACTAAGCTAGTTCGAACTAGCGCATCTAGAACTAAAAACTAGTTCGAACTAGCGTTTTGCTAGTTCGAACTAGCGCGTCCACACTGATTGGACGCAGGGGGGCATTTAAGGGCAGCTGAAACCGGTTCTGGCAGGGCATCAGGTCAGCAGTTGCTTTGTGTGGCTGCTGTCTGAGGCTATCTGAGGCTCGTGCTTAAAGGGACCCCCCCTGGACAGCCGGTTCTCAGCTTTTCCTGCTTGCTTGCCAACCTCGCCGAGGGACAGCAAAGCGTCGGTCTCTGTGCCCGTCTGTGTCGGTGCTTCCCTTCGGGGGGGCCGCCGCAGGTGGCAACATGGAGCCACGGCTCGCCCTGCACCTTCTGGTGCACGTTCTGGACTTGCTGCTGCAAGCCTGCCAGCAATGGCTCGAGGCTGCCTGGCACCACCTGGGGAACGTCAGCCCCCTGCCTCTCCGCCTGGCCGCCCTGGGGGCCGTGGAGGAGCCGCGGCGGCGCCCCGGCACCGGCGTGCCCCGCCGCATCTGGCGTCTGGACACCAGCAGCGACTGGTGGGACCGCATCGTCCTGGAGCACTGGGATGACCGACAGTGGACCCAGAACTTTAGGATGAGGAGGGACACCTTCCTGGAGCTCTGCGAGTGGCTCGCCCCTGCCCTGCAAAGAAGGGACACTCGCATGAGGCCCGCCATCCCCCTCCAGAAGCGGGTGGCCATCGCCCTCTGGAAGCTCTCCACGCCGGACAGCTACCGATCCGTCGGGAACCAGTTCGGCGTGGGGAGATCCACTGTCGGAGCAGTGCTCATGCAGGTACGGCGCTCGTCGGCCACCGAGCCGGGGGGGAGGGGGGCTGCGAGGAGGGGATGGGCCGCCCCAGGGACAAAGGGGGGGGCGGGAGGAGGCGAAAGCGCCCCGCACCGGAGGGGTCGGGCTGTCCCGGCCGTACTACACGCCGCCAGGGGGGTTGCTTCCGGGAGTGGGGCGCGGGGCACTGCCAGGGCACGCACGCTCCCAGCCACCCGGGCGCCCCACTGATTGACGCTTTGCTGTGTCTCTCTCCGCAGGTGGTCAAGGCCATCAACCGGGTGCTGCTCCGCAGGGTGGTCCGCCTCGCCAACCCGGATGCCGTCATCCGGGGATTCGGCGCCCTCGGCTTCCCCAACTGCGGGGGGGCCATCGACGGGACGCACATCCCCATCCGTGCCCCGGAACACCAGGCGTCCCGGTACGTGAACCGCAAGGGGTACTTCTCCGTCATCCTGCAGGCCGTATGTGACCACCGGGGACAGTTGACGGACATAAATGTGGGCTGGTCCGGCAAAGCACACGACGCCCGGGTGTACCGGAACTCCTCCGTGTGCCAGCGGCTGCAGGACGGGACCTTCTTCCCCGACCGCCACATCAGGGTCGGGGACGTGGACATGCCCGTCTGCCTGGTGGGGGATGCCGCCTACCCACTGCAGCCCTGGCTCATGAAGCCCTACACGGGACACCTCAATCCCTCCCGCCAGGCCTTCAATAACAGGCTGAGCAGGGCCCGCATCGTGGTGGAGGGGGCCTTCGGGCGACTGAAAGCCCGCTTTCGATGCCTCCTCACCCGTCTGGACCTGGCCGAGCACAACATCCCTCCCGTGGTGGCGGCATGTTGTGTGCTCCACAATTTGTGTGAGCGGAAGGGGGAGGCTTTCTTGCCAGCCTGGATGGCTGAGGCTGACCGCATGGCTGGACACTACGGTCAGCCCCGCACCGCCGCCGTCCGGGAAGCCCAGCGGGGGGCCATCCGGATCCGGGAAGCCCTGCGGGAGAGCTTCCAGGTGGAGGAGGAGGAGGACTGACCTCTCCCTGCATGCCCCACCGGGGCCTTCTTCCACCCTACCCCCCCCCCCTTCCCCTTTCCCCTCCCTATCTACTGTACAATAAAGACACCTGTTTTTCAAACAAAAACGTCTGTTTATTTCAGAGAACTGGGGTGGGGGAGGGAGGAATGAAGGTGGGAGAAGGGAGGGGGAAACCTGGGACGAGGGAGCTGGAAGGGGAGGGGAGGGAAGGGAGGAAGGGAAAGGAAAGCTCAGGGGTGGGAGTCTGGGTGCCTCTCCCGTCTCGCCACACTGCGGGTCCGGGGGCGTCGGTGGGGAATGGTTGTGGAGGGGGGGGCAGAGAGGACAGGGGGTGTGGAGGAAGCAGGAGCGGAAGCAGGAGCGGAAGCAGGAGGAGCAGGAGGAGCAGGGGGAGCAAGAGGGGGAGCAAGAGGGGGAGCAGGGGGAGCAAGAGGGGGAGCAAGAGGGGGAGCAGGGGGAGCAAGAGGGGGAGCAAGAGGGGGAGCAGGGGGAGGAGGAAATGGAAAGCGGTCTAGCAGGCTCTGGAGGTGGCCTCGCAGGGCACGGCCCTGCTCCTCCAGGGCCTCCAGACTCCTCTGGCGCAGCCTGAGGTCCTCCTGGACCCAGTGGTCCTGGAGACGGAGCTGTCGGTCCAGGAACCGGAGATGCCGCCTCTGGTAGTCCTCCTGGTTCCTGGCTGTCCTGCTTGCCCGGGCGCGGGCGGCTGCTGCAGGCGGTGTGGTGCGCCCTGCAGTCCCCGGTGCTGCAGCTGTGGTGCAAGAAGACCAGCGGTCAATTACCCCAGGGGCCCAGGTGTGTGAAACCCAGCTCCCCTCTGCAAGGCCAGGGCCCCTGCAGGATCCCCAGCTGCTGCTCCGTAGTGGGCAAGGCCCAGGCGCACGGTCCCGGGGCTCCCTCTCGCCCCAGCCCCCCGTACACATAAGGGGAACACGAGGGTACTCACAGGTGGATGCCTCCCCGGCCTCTGATGATGCAGGCGAGCGGCTCTGTGGGGTGCCTCGGGGGTCCCGGGTCCTGGGAAGGCTGGCAGCAGGCTCCTGGCTCTCAGAGCCCTCTTCCTCCTCCTCGGTGTCCAGGAGCGGTCCCTCTGCCCCGGGGTCAATCACGTCCCGGGGGGCAGGGACGGCATGAGGCCCCAGGATGCGGTCCAGGGCATGGAAGTGGGGGCAGGCCTCCGGGTCAGCCCCTGGCAGGCAGGCCCGGGAGTAGGACTGCCGCAAGTCTTTAATCTTGCAGCGCACCTGCTCCCGGCTGCGCTGGTGGCCCCTGGCGGCCAGGCTGGCAGCCATGCATCCATAGACGGCCGCGTTCCGGTGGCTAGTGCGGAGATCGTGGACATTTGAGGCTTCCCCCCAAACCTCGATGAGGTCCACGATCTCCGCACTTGACCAGGCGGGCGCCCGCCTTTTGCGCCCCCGGGCAGGCTCCCGGGAGCCGCCAGGCTGGTCGTGGGGAGCAGTGGAGGGCTGGGAGCCCTCGGATGGCTGGCTCATCCTGTGGCAGGTGCAGGCTGTGCAGGCACGGGTGCTGGCAGCCTTGCAACTGGCACAAAGTGAGTAGCCAGCCCGTGGCCCTTTAAGGGCTCCGGGGCCGGGAGGGGGGCAATAGAGTTTCCCTGGTGTTGGCCAGAGTGGCCACCAGGGAAACCTGGGAAGCCTTAGCCTCCCACTAGTTCGAACTAAAGGGCTACACAGCCCTTAGTTCGAACTAGCTAGTTCGAACTAGGCGTTAGTCCTCGTAAAATGAGGTTTACCTAGTTCGAACTAAGCGCTCCGTTAGTTCGAATTAAGTTCGAACTAACGGAGCGCTAGTGTAGCGCATAGGAAAGTTAGTTCGAACTAACGTCCGTTAGTTCGAACTAACTTTCTAGTGTAGACATACCCTTAAAGGGTGGGACTCTACGGGTGTGGCATGACAGGGTTGAAGATCACATCCTCCTTTTTTTCTCCTGTGAGACACCATATTGTGTCTGGTGAGCACTGTTTTTGACACAGGCATCTCCCCAAAAGAAGTAAGGTGGTGGTACAGCAGCTAAGGAAACATGCTGTTCCTTTCCCAGGGTAGAAGAGCTGCTGCTGAAGCATATGTTGTCCAAGAGGAATTCTAAGTCAATGTAGTCCATCCAGGGGGTCTTCTGGCTTTAGGCCACAGACTAGTCATAGAGTTATAAATGCTTCTTAAGTAGATTACCTGTTCCTTAAATAGATCTGTTGCCTATCGTTTAAATCCATTAGTTGTGTAGGAAATTAATTAGACAGTTCTTTCCATGCCTTTCTGTTTTAGAAGTGGAGGATGGAATGCCTGTTGACATGACACCATAATGTTTCATGGTTTTCTGAACAGAACCTGACACAGCTGCTGATAGCTTCTCCCTAACTTCTTGCCCTTGAAGGAGAAAGTAGTTTGCATTTATAATCAGAGGAAAAATGCAAAAAAAAAAAAAAAAAAGGCCTCCATTATAATACCACTGAGGGTATTGCTCTTAATTATTCTACATTCCTGTCACAGTGCTTTGACCATCAATTGACTTTTGAAAAGGTCAAGCTATTTCAAATTTAAAGGTTTATTATTAGGAGAAATTGGCAATAAATAGTATTTCCAGTATAACTGAAATATATGCCTTTCCATTTTTAATTAAAAGAATAATTAATTTCATAGGGGTTTCTGTTTCATAGATTTATAGCGTGCTCTTTATTTTATTCCTATTTTATTGCTCTTAATAAGATTGAAAGGCGTGAACAGGTAGTAAACAAGCTCTTATTGTGTCTGTTGTCCAGTTGTAAGAATTTCACGCCATGGTGGCTATCTTTTTTGCCTAAAAGATTCAGTCCTGTAATTCTGCACCCAAACCTCCTGTTGCTGTTAAACATCTCATTACAAATGTTAATAAAACACTGACAAATGCTTATCCACATAGAAACTTCAGGATTCCAGTGGAGGTCTGACCTTGCATTCTTTGTGCACTCAACCCTGGCCTCCAAAAAACTATTTTCACTGGAATTCCCTAATTAAAGGGATGCTGTCTTGTCAAAGTTGAGCCACAATTTACTATTTGTAAATGTACTTTTTACAAAGCCGAGCAGCATTATTTTGGAATAACTAATGTTATTCCGAAATAACATAGACCGCGTCTACACACAAGCAGTTATTTTGACATAATGTCAAAATAATGTCAAGCTGGAGGAATGCTTACTCCAACTTCTGTAACCCTTATTGTACAAGGAGTAAGGAAAGTCAGGAGAAGAGTGTTCTATCTCAAAATAACCGTTGTGTAGACAGCACCAATAGTCGAAATAAGCTATTTTGACTTAAGCTACGCAATTAGCATAACAAATTTTATAACTGATTTTGAGTTTAGCCCTGCTGTGTACATGTGCCCCAAAACAAACAAACAAACAAACAAACAAACAAACAAACAAACAAATCAACCAACCAACCAACCAAGAGAAATGCTATTTGGCATTTTCTCCCATTATGGAAATGTTTTAAAATAAACTATTAAAAATCCATACACCTGTGGTACTTGCCACCCAACTATGCAATTTTTTTTATAAAGTTTATGTGATCTGAAAGAGTTCACATTTGTTGGCCTTCACTGCCTGCTATAAGGATCCTCTATTCTCTTGGGCTATGTCTACACTGAAGGCTTTTTGTGCAAGAACACCTGTTCTTGCGCAAAAACTTGTGAAGCGTCTACACTACACACGGGTACTTGTACAAGTAAATTTACAGTAAAGCATCAGAAGATAGGGATTCTTGCACAAGAGTAATTCCTCTCCTCACAAGGAAGAAGGCAGTGTGGACAGGCAACAGGGGTTTCTTTCGCAAGAAACCCCTATGGCTAAAATGGCTATCAGAGTTTTCTTGCACTACCACACTACCATGGATGCTCTTGTACAAAAGCACACGGCAGTGTGGATGCACTCTTGTGCAAGACCTTTTGCACAAGAACTCTTGTGCAAAACAGCTCTTGCGCAAGAAGTCTGCAGCATAGATGTAGCTTTGGGCTTTTTCTGAGTGGCTTACACATCTTGGGTTGCTGGTTGCAGGCTGTTAATTTTTACGGGGTTCTTAATTGTCAAGTTGGCAGTTTGCAATATTCGTGGGTTGCAAAAGAAGAATGTCTTTCTGAAGAAGAATCTTTTATCTTGATATTAGTTACAGCTGATCAATTTTTGTACAAGTGTAGCCCATGGTCCAGTGTGGTCAACAGCAGGCCTCGGAACTACAAGCTGTGGACTACAAACTGTGGCACTTTCTGGTTCCTGCCACAATGTATCCTCTGCCCCCAGCAGGGTCTCAGTAGGGACTGAGCTAGAAGCAGCATGCAGGCTGCATGCAGAGAGGAGGGGCTGCTGAACTGTGATCCTGTTCTATGTTTTTTTACAGAATAAAGCCTGTTCCTGGTGGTTTGTCTGTGTGGGTCTGGTCTGAGGTGCACACACATAATACACAATGCAGAGCACACCAACGAGCCTCAGGCCTAGCCTCCGACAAGTGTGTAAGAAGTCACAAGGCTTCCCCTATGCTGAATAACCTCACACTGGCCTAGTGAAGAAAGAGTTACTCACCTTGTGCAGTAACGGTTGTTCTTCGAGATGTGTCCCTGTGGGTGCTCCACTCTGGGTGCTGGTGCGACTTTTTCTTGCTGTTTCTGCCATGGCGCGTAGGCGCCGTAGCGCCCTCTAGTGTCGTTGGGACTGAAGGGGCGCCTGCGCGCGCGCGGCTCCTCCGGTCCTTCTCTACCCGCCAGAGTATCAGGCTCCAAGCAGGGGAAGGAGGGAGGGTAGTGGAGCACCCACGGGGACACATCCCAAAGAACAACCGTTACTGCACAAGGTGAGTAACTCTTTCTTCTCCTTCGAGTGGTCCCCGTGGGTGCTCCACTCTGGGTGACTACACAGCAGTTGTCGGCTCGCAGAGCTGGGTTTGGAGCCGTGTGGTAGTAACTGTGGATAGCACTGCTTGTCCAACCACCATAGAAGATGCTATCAAGGTGGAGAGAGCATAGTGTTGTGCAAACAAGTGGTCAGATGACCAGGTAGCAGCATTGCAAATGTCCTGCAATGGAACATTACGAAGAAAAGCGGTCGTGGAAGCTACCGCTCTAGTGGAATGAGCTGTGATAGGTCCAGGAAAGTCTTTGTTATATAGGGTATAAGGGGTTTTAATGCAGGATGTAATCCATTTAGAGATTCTCTGAGATGAGACTGTTTGTCCCTTAGGGTATGTCTACACTACCCTCCTAGTTCGAACTAGGAGGGTAATGTATGCATACCGCACTTGCTAATGAAGCCCGGGATTTGAATTTCCCGGGCTTCATTAGCATAAGCGGGGAGCCGCCATTTTTAAATCCCCGCTGCTTCGAACCCCGTGTAGCGCGGCTACACGGGGCTCGAACTAGGTAGTTCGGACTAGGGTACCGTTTCACGAGGAGTAACGGTAGTTCGGAATAGGCACCCTAGTCCGAACTACCTAGTTCGAGCCCCGTGTAGCCGCGCTACACGGGGTTCGAAGCAGCGGGGATTTAAAAATGGCGGCTCCCCGCTTATGCTAATGAAGCCCGGGAAATTCAAATCCCGGGCTTCATTAGCAAGTGCGGTATGCATACATTACCCCGCTAGTTCGAACTAGCGGGGTAGTGTAGACATACCCTTAGATCTTTCAGCATAGGAGATGAAAAGTCTAGGCGAGGCTCGCCAGGGTCTCATGCGATCTATGTAAAACGCTAATGCTCGTCGGACATTGAGAGTGTGCCACACGGTCTGGACCAGTTCCGTGTGCGGTTTCGGAAAGAAGGCAGGTAAGTGTATGGGTTCATTCACATGGAAGGGGGAGGGTACTTTAGGTAGGAACTTAGGGTGGGGTCGGAGTATCACCCTGTCCTGTAAAAATACGGTGTATGGAGGGTCAGCCATTAAGGCTGCAAGCTCACTCACCCTCCCACTGGAGGTAATGGTGACGAGAAAAGCCACTTTCATGGACAAGTGAGACAAAGAGCAGGTCGCTATTGGTTCAAACGGGGGTTTTGTGAGGCTCTTAAGGACATGGTTCAGGTCCCAAATGGGGACAGGTGGCTGGACCAGAGGGAAAGTGTTCTGCAGGCCTTTGAAGAAACGCTTGGTCAGTGGGTCAGCGAGAAAGGAAGTGCCTTGTTGAGAATGGTGAAAGGCCGCTATGGCTACAGCATGGACCTTGATAGTACTGAGTGCTAGGCCGGAGTGTTTCAGAGAGAGTAAGTAGTCCAATAAGGTATGTACAGGAGCAAGATGTGGTGGGTTTGCATGGGTTTGAGCGTACCATTGAGAGAAACGTGTCCACTTGTATCGGTAGGTTTTCCTGGTGGAACGTCTCCTACTATTAATTAGTATGTGTCTCACTTGTTCTGAACAGGCAGTTTCGGCATCTTGGAGCCATGAAGGAGCCAAGCGTGGAGCTTCAGCTTGGGGATGTCCGGGTGAAGGGTTCAACCATGGTTTTGTGAGAGGAGGTCGTGATGTGGAGGGAAGGGATACGGGTCCGTTACCATCATCTTGAGGAGGTAAGGGTACCATGTTCGTCTGGGCCACGCAGGTGCCACTAGAATAACCCGTGCCTGGTTCGATCTGATCTTGCCCAGGACTCTGTGTAGGAGTGGGAGAGGGGGAAAGGCATACAGGAGGGAGGCGTCCCATGTGATGGAAAAGGCATCTCCGAGGGAACTTCTCCCCAGGGCTCCCCTGGAGCAGTAGAGGTGGCACTTTCGATTGCTCTTTGTGGCGAAGAGGTCCACTTCCGGTTGGCCCCAGTGACGAAAGATCGGAGTGAGGGCGTATCTGTCGATCTCCCACTCGTGCTGGTCCATGAACATGCGACTTAGGGCGTCTGCTGTGACGTTGAGTATTCCGGGAAGATACACAGTGGAAGGGGTGACCCCATGTGAGAGGCACCAGGTCCAGAATTTGGTGGCTTCCGAGCATAGGGAAGGGGAACGGGCGCCACCCTGCCGGTTGATGTAGTACATGCAGGTGGTATTGTCCGTCATAATGGTGATGGTCTTGTGGGCTATATGCTGAATGAAGTATTGGCATGCATATCTGACTGCCCGTAGTTCGAAGAGGTTGATGTGGAGTGTTTGCTCCAGAAATGACCATTTGCCTTGGGCTGTGATGCTTCCTGAATGGGTGAGAGTGGAAGTTGGATGTTGAAAGGGAACGCCGTGTAGCATATTTTGAGGAATTGTCCACCAGAGCAGGGAATTGATAATGCGTGGTGGGATAGCGACATACTTGGAGATTTGGTCCCTGAAGGATCTGTATACCGTAGCGAGCCAGGACTGAAGAGGTCTCATGTGGAGTCTGGCCAAACTGACAACGTAAGTCGTAGAGGCCATGTGTCCGAGGATTTTGAGGCAGTGGCGGACCGTGACAATAGGTACCGCTTGTGTTGCTCAGACAAGGTCGCAGATTATCGCGAACCTGTGTTCGGGAAGAGTGGCCCTTGCTGCGATTGTATCGAGGAGGGCGCCTAAGAACTCCAGTCTCTGTGTTGGGCGTAGAGTGGATTTTGCATAATTTACATGAAACCCAAGACTGAGTAAAAGGGCTACTGTGGTATCTGTCATGGCCTTCATTTCGTCGAAAGATGCAGCTTTTATGAGGCAATCGTCCAGGTATGGGAATATTATGATGACTTGGTGTCGCAGAAAGGCCATTACTACCGATAGGGTTTTGGAAAATACCCTGGGGGCTGTGGAGAGACCAAACGGGAGCACCCTGTATTGGTAGTGTTGGGTACCCACTGTAAATCAGAGGAAGCGTCTGTGAGCAGGATGAATTGTAATATGGAAATATGCGTCCTAAAGGTCGAGAGCCGAAAGCCAATCATGTTGGTCGATTGCAGGAATGATAGTTGAGAGGGTAACCATCTTGAAACGGTGGTATGCAATGTATTTGTTGAGGCGCCTGAGGTCTAAGATGGGGCGCCAACCTCCTGTCTTCTTCTAGGTTAGGAAGTACGTTGAGTAGAATCCCCAGCCTCGGAATTGTGTTGGTACATGTTCTACTGCGCCCAGTTGAATGAGGTGTGAAACCTCTTGCAGGAGTACGGCTTCGTGAGAGGGGTCCCTGAAAAGGGATGGGGTAGGAGGGTGGTTGGGCGGGGTAGAGGTAAAGGGGATGACATAGCCATATTGGACTAAGTTCAAAACCCACTTGTCCGAGGTAATGAGGGACCATTGGTGGAAAAACGCTCGGAGGGGGTGGTGGAACTGAAGGGTAGCAGTTGAGAGGGTCAGCGGATTGGCTTCCTGGCTCTTGACCAGGCCTTCAAACCTGCTGCTTGCCGGATGGGAGATGGGGTGTGGCATGTTGTTGTTGTTGTGGTGGTCTACGACACTGGGATCTCTGTTTGCGGAAATCATATTTGGGTTGTTGGCGGAACGGTTCTCTCGGTCGTTGGTAAGGCTGGTATCTGGTTCTCCTAAATGGAGGAGTATACATTCCTAGGGTCCTAAGGGTTGTCCGGGGGGGGGGGGGGGGGGCTGAAGGCTGGGATAATCCAGGATAGGGAGCACACCCTCAGCCAGCCCTTTTCACATGCCTGTTGATTCTGTCTCTTTTCTGTGTTGTTTTTTAAGAAGCAATCCCATTCTAGGCACATCCCCATTTTCCTAGCATAATAAAACCCTTACCTTGCTTTATGTTATGACAAGAAGCTTTATGCAGAATTTGGTGGTCCTAGCCTTATTGTTTAGGAGGAATTCTTGAACAAACAGCTAGACACACAGATGCACAGACAAATTCTCTCAAATATACAGTACATTTGGCGAGGTGTAGTGAGACCATCGTAGTTTGAAACCACCAATGACACTTTTCAGAAGGGGCGCACAAGTAGCTGCAACCAGCCAGCAAGTCAGAATGAAAATGCTCTCAGAGCAGTAGGGAGTATAAAGCACGGTCATGTGGCTGTGGCTGGTATTGGTTCAGATGTACTCAGAGCACCCAGGATCTCTGTGAATGAAATTTGAAAGGCAGCTATTTGTTAAGCCTTCCCTGCCCCTCCTTCCAGAGTGGGGCTTGAAAATCAATCATTCCCTCTCTCTATCCTCTCTTGCTACCTTTAGCCCCTGTGATTCCCCTATGAATCTAGGGCTACATTGTCTCACAGGACCCAGGAAAAAAGGCTGTTCCTTGTGTTCCCAGTGCCCTTGCTTATGGATACTGAAATGGCTATCCACATCATTCCAGAGCCTCTGTCTATAGCAGAGAGGCAGTTTTCAAAAGAGCTATGTCACTTAGGAGCACAAGTTCCACACAAAGCCAATGTAGATACTTTTGAAAATCTTGCTTCACTTTCTCTGCTGGGCACTGAATAACGAAGGACATTTTCACATCTCACCCAAATATACCTGCATGTAATTAAAATTCAGGGGCCAACCTAGAGCCTACACTTGAACTAACAAAAACATAACAGACATTTACAGCAAGAGAAGGACCTTTTTAGGAGGAACAGGAAGAGCCATAAGACTCACCTGAGATCAGAGATTATCTAAACTAAAATCAAAGATCTAGGTTTCAAGGGCACGAATATAATCTCTTACCACAAGTGTGTTTTCAGCCTGATGCTCAGTAGAATGTACAGATTTAAACTTCATATACTTTTAAAAATCTAGTGTGCTACCACCACACCACAGCATGGAACACTGCAGTCTTCATTATGCGGCATTGATTCCACCGCAGATACCACAACAAAAACTTCATTTAAGCAGTCTTCATAGCAGGTGTCAGAAGCAAGGCAGTTTCTAATGGAAACATATATTTCCTATCCAGTTAAGAACAAACAAAACACCCTGCCCCAACCCAAAATGATCTAATTTATATCAGTGATTCTCAGTACAGAAGCAATAATGATCAATAAAAAAGTGTAATGCAAGTTTAACATCATTATAATTAATTGCCTTACTTTTGCATACTGTTCAGATAGCCATTGAAGTCACCTATATTTTCAGTTTTCTTTTTTTATATATTTAGTATTACCTCTTCAGAAGGCATAATTGAGCACACTTTTATTGACTTCAATCCAGCTGTGTCATACAACCTGAGGATCTGCCTCTCAGGCCCTAATCTTCCACTGTAGAAGTGAATGGGAGATTCAGCATCAGGCTTTCTGTCTCTAAACTGTTATAATATGGCTGGCTCTCACAAGGACAACCCTACCAATCATAAATTTGTCTTCATGGAAAACTTACCCAACATTTTGCCTTCAATTGTGCATAAACAGCTCTTTGAAAATTACTGGTGCCTTAACTATTAGCAAAATAACTTTTTTACATAATGAATAAAAAGTTGAAAACTGCTGTCACTTGTGCTTTACTCAAAACCAGTCTATTAATTTTAAAATGCCTGAAGCTAAAGCTAGTGGTGGGAGACAGTTTCATTAAAACAGACTGTCATATTGTTTGCTTTGGAGAAACCTATAGTCCCTTATTTTAAAAAAACTTTAAACATTGCAAAATGAACGGAATGTGTAACTGCCCAGTGCCCCACATTTCACTCACTATGTTTTACTATGTTTTACATTCTGTTTTATGCCAGAGACAGATTTTATTATTGCTGTCTCCCCAAAGCCCTCATAAAAATGGAGATGCCTATCTCCAGAGCCTATCCCAGTAAGACCTTTTAAACTGAATATGTTAAAATGATTGTTCTTGTCTTCTTAAAATAATTGCACACTTTAACAATGTACAGGGTGGATCCTCGTTGGCATCTTGGATTCTGGCCTTCTGTTCCCCACACTTGTACAAAAATCATCTACCTTTGCTATCTGATTTACCCATGTCAAAATCCATTTACTGATCTCTCTCATCTTTCCACAGTAAACAAAAGCTCTCTCCTGCTTCTGTAACTTATTTCAGATATCCACTAATTCTGTAGCCCCTTTCCTGACAACAGTGCTATTTCTCTTTTCATTAAGTTCCTCTTCACATAACTCATCTTTGATAAACACTTTCTCTTCACAGAAGTGCTAACAAAATATACAAAGAAAAGTACAGTATCTGAACAAAGCCCATTGAAATGACAAGATGTGTGAGTGCCACCACTCAACCATGCTATATTTTTGTTATAACGCCCTGTTTTCATACCTGTCTTTAAAGCAGAGTTATATAAGGAAATAATCATAATAAATTTGAGGTACACATTACATAATATTCTGTATAACACTGGCTTATTATTGTTAATTGCACAGTTAGTTTCAAATTACTAATTAAATCCATGCAAGCTATCTACTATCAGTAGGCAAATGTAAAAGAAAATAAAAAGTAATACATTACCTAGAAGAGGGATGCTATCCACGATAATAATCTAGTCTTGATAACAATAGGGACTTTAAACAGTCTGAGCATTTAAAGACTCTTTGTAATTCTGATTGGTTTATGACCACACTGTATGTTTTTATTGTTTATTTTGAACACCCAATAGCGAAAGCAACAGGCATCTCAAATTATTTATAAGTATGAAGTTATGATGCTTCTGCCTCGATGCTATTTCATAAAAGGGGAAGTTACAGAGTTAAACTGGTGTTCTTCCCTAATTCTTATACAAGTCCACCTAGGATCTCCCATGAAACTTCTTTATTTGCTACACATGATTTTTCTGATAGTCACCATGTAGTTTATAATTTATGAAAATCTATCATTTATGAAAATCTATCATAAATTCTTTCATATTGCACAGACAGCATAGTTTTAAAAACATGTGGAAAAAATTCAGATAAGAATCCAATACGAATGCCCACATTTAAGGCAGCTAGGATTTTCAGTCTATTGATAATATTAATAAGAGTTCCACATGCAGAGCTCATGAGTCTTTCATATCACTTAAATAAAAGTACAATGACTGAAAACTATCATTAGTTATTATTTCAGCTTACATCAAAAAGCACAAAAGTCAGCTATGCAGTAAATATCACATGCATTCTCTTGAAAACAGTAACAGCCATGTGTTGCAAATATGTATTTTTTTCTAATGTAAACAAAATTATCCAGCAATTAACTATAAATATGGATTTTATAATATGCAGATTTCTTTAGTCAGATTCATTCATAGACATAGTAAAAATTCATATTAGGTTTTATAGTTTAATTAGAATATTATGCATTAGTATAACTATTATCTGCTGCATTAATTAAAAATATCATTCCAAATATATACAGTATTATAGATTTGGCTTTAGATCTGCATAGTTTTTATTTTATTTTATTTCCAAAAGCTCACAGTTTTGATGTAGGGTAAAATCTAATCATTTTGAATATATGGGGCAAAATAAATGAATGCATGAGGCAAAACTCTGAACAAGTTACAAATTGTTACTCATTAGCCCTGTGTAAAAATGCAATCACCATTTTCAACAGAAACATTTCCCTTTTTGATTGATAAAATTACCACACTTTTTCTGTGAAAATAGAAAAATAAGGAAAAGAAGATTTAATTGATTTTAATATTATAAGTTCAGTGCAAATTTTGTTTTTCACAGCCTTCTGTGTGAATTTTGACTCAGTATACGACTCTTTGCTGAAAGAGTTGACCTTGCATGTCTAAATGACACGGAGAACAAATTCTGTAGCTTCTAGTAGAGAAATAAATTGAAACCTAAACTTGCCCTAACTATTCACTATACATCTCATATTAATACTTCTAAGGTTTCACACCATCAGCTATTTTGATTTTAGCCAGTGAATTTATCCAGTGTCTGAAACAGATTTTATAAGAAAACTTCCCATTTTGCTCTGCCTTGTACTTTTTCAAAGTTCACAGTGTAAGGAGCAGTTCTCACTATGAATTACATCTATCTGAAAATAACAATTAGTTACAATTGGAATTTCTAAGACTGGCAGTTATCTCACTAAAACACTGAAATTAGTTACAGGACTACCATGTACAAACCCAGTACAAAATAAATAAAGAGATGTTTTTTCCTCTTGCTTAAAACTCATTTAATAATGAGAAAATATAATCATTTAATTAATCTCTGTGATGTCTGAAAGTTTAATTTGTATCTGACATTGTTCCTTTAGGAAGGATGAAATGTATGATAAAGAAGAATAGTGATAGGTAAACTTCAGTTGCCAAAGCAGAAAGGATCCAGTTGAAGGGTGTTCAAGACCTAAAGACCACAGTAGCAGGGGATTATGTTTGCTGACTTAAGTACATAAAGAAGAAAGGTGGGGAACACAAAACACAGATGGTTAGTAAAGACCATTTGTTGAACACTGACACATCATGAGTAATAGCCTATTTCCTTTCTTTGCTTAGAAATAGGAAACAGACTATTGTTCAACAACTTCTGTTCCTCTTTCTTCTATATTTATGCCAGCAAATATAATCCTCACCTTCTGCAGCCTTCAGTAGAAGGTTACACTTCCTTTCACAAGATTCCCAATCTCTTGCCTTTTTTTTTTTTTTGTTTTGTTTTGTTTTGTTCATCTGGCTGGCAGGGAAAGCAGGGAGAGAGAAAATAGGGCCTTCACCTGAAGATTTCCACACCCACAAAAGAGAAATGTGGTGTGAGAGAGTAGCTGCAAGTTTCTCAACGACTTGATTACCTGCATACTACTTCAAAGACATTTTAACACCAGACTAGAAAGAGAAACCTCTGAACTGTCATCCATGCTTAAATTTGACACTGTACCCCTGGGTCTTAACAAAGACACTAATTATCTTACCCATTACAAAGATAGCTTCCCCAATTATCACCTCTAATATCATTAGCTCACAGACATTTACCTTCCCCCCCACCCTCCCTCTGTTCTGATATTTGAATTGTCCTTTTTATATGCGTTCACTTTTTTTTTTATTGTATCCCTTTCGTATATATGGTCATGCCTATTTTCTTCCACAATTTGATCTGAGGAAGTGGGTCTGGCCCACGAAAGCTCATCACCTAATAAACCATCTTGTTAGTCTTTAAAGAGCTACATAGTCCTGTTTTTTGTTTCCGCTAAACTAGACTAACACGGCTACATCTCTATTACACCCTTGAAGGTGAGCCTGGTGCTCACAAAAGGAAGATCTGCAGGCCTACGAAGAGAACAACTTCATGATAAGGCCGCCAAAAGCAAGACTAGGAAAGAGGTCAGTCACTGGAAGTGAGGGTGCTGAGAGGGACAGCCAGTAGCAGGAGTCATTAGTGAGAGGCAGACATAGACTGTACAAAGAAGTGGAAATAGAGTTCAGGAGATCATGAGGAATCTTTAAAAGTTCAAATAAGTTTCCAGTAAACATTCAGACTTTCAGAAACCCAGCTGCACCTCCTAACCAGCTGAGGAAAAATTAAAAAACAATGAGTGGTCCTGTAGTATCATATGGCTACGTCTAGACTACACCCTTCTGTTGGCAGAGGGATGTAAATGAGGCACTTTGAAGGTGCAAATGAAGCGGGGATTTAAATATCCCATGCTTCATTTGCATAATTGCGTCATGGTGCTGTTTTGAACAAGCGCCATTTCGAAACTGAAACTGCAGTTTAGACGCGTTTTTTTCGATAACAGGACGCCTTTTTGAAAGATCCCGAACTCCAGGATAATTTAAAAAGGTGCCCCATTGTTGAAAAAGCCACGTCTAAACTGCAGTTTCAGTTTCAAAATGGCGCTTTTTCGAAACAGTGCCATGACGTGATTATGCAAATGAAGCATGGGATATTTAAATCCCCGCTTCATTTGCACTTTCATACATCCCTCTGCCAATACAGGGGTGTAGTTTAGACATAGCCTTAGAGACTAACAAAAATGTATGTAGTATCATGAGCTTTCGTGCGTACAGCCCACTTCTTCAGATGAGTGGAGTGGGTTGTGCCCATGAAAGCTCATGACACTATATATATTTTTGTTAGTTTCTAAGGTGCTACAGGACCACTAGTTTTTAATTTTTTTTAAGTTACAGACTAACACGACTACCCCCTCAGACTTCTAACCAGCTGAAGTTCACTCTTCACTACTACCTGTTCCAATACAAATAATAATTTATGCATAGATACTATACATTTTCAGATCGTAGTGCTCATAGCTGACATATTTCCTTTAATCTTATTTTCCCATATCATATAATTCAGTCACAATCCAGCTATGTCACTAATAAGATCACTAAACATTAGAGCAGGAGTGGCAACAACCACTATTTAGTGCTTTATAATCATTCATGTTCTAATTACCTGCTATTGGATACTCACAATTTTCTTTTAGGCTGACACTTTTCAGGCTTGTTTTCTATTTTAACATTTATTTTATGGTTGAGCAGAATCAGTATAGCCCTGTTGGCATGAGAGGAGTGTGAATGTTTTCTACAACAAATATATTCTTATGATATTCTTTGAAACATACCCACAATCTGACTGGTTTGGTGTTGGAAGCTGAAATTTAGCATAGAAATAGTGTTTTATTTTGGTGCAGAGAAAATTTATTTCAATTTGACCAAGTTATGAGCCTTTGAAAATCACATACAGCACAGTACACTGTTTAGGACAGTGGTCACCAACCAGTAGATCAGGATCTACTGGCAGATCTTGGAGCCTCTGAGAGGTGATCTTGACTGGTTTGGCCAAGAAGCTATTAAGTGCTGGAACTTCAGCTGCCCCTCCCCCCACTGCCTCGCAACTCCTTACCTTTGCCTTGGAGCTGCCTCCCCCACCCCTAGGAGCCTCCTGCTTTCTGTGCAGGGCAAGGAAGGGAGAAGAGAGGCGCTGATGTCAAGTTGCCCCCTCCCGCACCCAGTATCCTATCACCACAGAGCAGAGAGGGGGCATATCGGGACTTGGGATGGAGAGTGCTAGCTGCTTTGGGGAGTGGTGCAGAGCCAGGACAGGGAGCCTGCCCTAGCCTCACTGCACCACCACCCAGCAGCCACCTGAGTGCCCAGTCGGAGCCCACATCCTGAAACCCTACACCAGTCATGAACCCCCTCCTGCACCCCAGGCTCCTGCCCCAGCCCCAAGCACCCCTGAACCCAAACACCCTCCCAGAGCCTGCACCTAGAACCCCTTCCTACATCCCAACTGTCAGCCCCAAGGTCAGGTCAGAGCCCCTCTCACACTCCAAATCCCTTAATCCAAGACCAGAGCCAGCACCCCAACTCATTGCCCCTGCCTGGTGAAAGGAAGGGAGGATGGGGGAGGGAGGGAGAATGGAGTGAGCAGGGGCGGGGTCTCGGAGAAGGGGTATAAAGGAGGCGGGGCAAAGGTATTTGGGTTTGAGGTAGCTCTTAGATTGCGCTTAAATTAAAAAAGTGATCTCATGCTTAAAAAGGGTGGAGACCACTGGTTTAGGATTTTGTTTTGCTATGCTTTTAAAATTAGCAACCCATGAAGTTTGCAAAATGTGTATCTATCCAGGTAAGTTAGCTATGCTGTGGAAAGCATATAGATGGTGTGCACAAGCTGGGTCCTGCTTTCTGTGACTATGATAGCGATCTAGCTTCACCAATGCAAATACTCCTCAAGAGTGAATTTTACATACTCTTTGGCAAACACAAAATTTGACCTGTTTTGTTAACCAACAACAGCATAAATTTCAAACTTTAACTTGTAAATGCAATTCAGAATTCACGTTGTTAGCTTGCTATATAAATCATTCAAGTGAGCAACAATCAGACACTTGAACAAGATCCAGTGTCTTCTGTAATGGAATGTACTTGGAATATTCACTGCTTACAACTGACTCAAAGTACAAGAATTAGTTGAGTGTATTACATATGAGAAAGATTAAAATCTGAAAATTAAACAGTGTGTCATATTTCCCAGTGTTGAGTATGTGATGGCCCTCTTGCATTATGGTGTGTTGCATTGGGTTGGAGGGGAGCAGCATACAGAACTTTCCATGGCCCATAAAAAGACCAGACAGGATCCTGGGTACTGAAGAGGAAAAGGGAGTTCCTTAATCTGCACAGTGCCCTCACAGGAACAGGAAAGAATGGGGATGCAAAGTGTCATAACTTTGTACCCCTCATTCTCCAACCAGCAGGACTGGCCAGCCACATTGAGGGGTGAGCTACAGCCCACAGACGGGAATTAGTGGGTACACAGTCGAGCTCTTAAAACTATATGTCTGTACTGAAACCAGCTACCAATGTTGGGCCCAATGGGTAGTGATCAATGGTTCGATGTCAGGTTAGCAGTCAGTTTCTAGCGGAGTGCCCCAAGGATCAGTTATAGGACTGGTTTTGTTCAATATCTTTATTAATGACTTGGATGAAGGGATGGATTGCACCCTCAGCAAGTTTTCAGATGACACTAAACTAGAGGGAGAGATAGATATGCTGAAGGGAAGGGATAGGGGTCCAGAGTGACCTAGACAGATTAGGAGATTGGGCCACAAGAAATCTAATGAGGTTCAACAAGGACAAGTGCAGGGTCCTGCACTTAGGATGGAAGAATTCCAAGCATTGTTACAGGCTTGGGACCAACTGGCTAAGAGCAGAACTACAGAAAAGGACCTGGGGATTACAGTGGATGAGAAGCTGAATATGAGTCAACAGTGTGCTCTTGTAGCCAAGAAGGCTAATGGCATATTAGGTTGCATTAGGAGGAGCATTGCCAGCAGAGCTAGAGAAGTGATTATTCCCCTTTATTCAGCTCTGGTGAGGCCACAGCTGGAGTATTGTGTCCAGTTCTGGGCCTTCCACTATAGAAAGGATTTGGATGCATTGGAGAGGGTCCAGCAGAGGGCAACCAAAATGATTAGGGGACTGGAGCACATGATTTATGAGGAAAGACTGAGGAATTTGGGTTTGTTTAGTCTGCAGAACAGAAGAGTGAGGGGGGATTTGATAGCAGCCTTCAACTTCCTGAAGGGAGTTTCCAAAGAGGATGCAGAAAGGCTGTCCACAGTAGTGATAGATGGCAGAACAAGGAGCAATGATCTCAAGTTACAGTGGGTGAGGTCTAGGTTGGATATAAGGAAAAACTATTTCACTAGGAGGGTGGTGAAGTATTGGAATGGGTTATTTAAAGAGGTGGTGGAATCTCCATCTCTAGAGGTTTTTAAGTCTCGGCTTGCCAAACCCTGGCTGGGTTGATTTAGTTGGTATTGATCCTGTCTTGGGCAGTGGGCTGGACTTGATGACCTCCTGGAGTCTCTTCCAGCTCTATGTTTCTATGATTCACCCCATAGCTATAAAGAGGTAGGCAACAATTTCTATTCACTAGCAAAGCACCCACTCACAAAGAACTATAGCTGGCTGTAGGTTCCATTGGCAGAGGGTAGCTTTATTTTGATGTCAGGGATTCATAGAAGCCCTAATGGTGGACCTGAATGCAGCTGGGTCATCGTCTTTTCTTTCCAACACAGCTTCTCCTAATTTTTGGAGTGTGTCAGTCTCTTCCAAACCTAGTGGAAAAGGGGTTTCGGGCAGCTTGAGCTATTGTCTCATAAGCTACATCTAGACTGCACTGCTTTTCTGGTATACCAGAGGAATAAGAGCTGTATCGAAAGAGCACTTTTTTCTGAAATTTGGCACCATGTAGACAGGCCAAATTTCAGAAAAGCCTCTTTCGACAGCAAAGTGGAAAAAGATATGCAATTTGCATACCGCACATTGCTTTTCTTTTTCCAATTTATCTTTGCAGTATAGACCTAGCCATAGTAAGATTATGACCAAGGCCTGCAGGATGGCAGAACTCAGAATGTCAATGAATGTGATGCTGGATTGACCCAAAATAAGAAACAAATCCACCTTTGATCCATATAAAATAAATATCCTGTCTTCAGTTTCAAGGCACTGTAGCATTTAGTTCCTCCCTTTCTCTCTTCTCATAACACTTCTGCTTACTCTCAATGAAAACGCCAATACTATACTAAACTGGAATAAACAATCACCAATCCCTTGAAGGAAACAAAATTACAAACACGTCTTAACAAGTTCGTCTCTCCCCAGGTCAAGTTCTCCAGGACTCTTTCTCAGCAGGAAAATACATGTTTTTTTTTCTCCCCAGAAACATCAGCAGAAACATTTCAAGTCAGTGGGGAAATAAATAAGAGAATAGGGTCAAAGTAGATGTTTGGGGTCTAGAGTTTAACCAAATAACCAAATAAACCAAAGAAAACATTTTCCCTTCTCTATAGGATTACTAAACAATTTCAGTTCCACTCTTTAGGGAAAACAAAGACAAAAGAGTCTCCTTCTCAGCAGAGTAAGAAAAGTAAACAAACACGGTTAATGCAGCTAATAGGATAAAATAAACAATTCAAATTCTCCTCTGTAGTAGCGGCAATAACTAAAAGACCAAAAATCTCAGCCATTTGGCTCCAGAAGAAACAGTCCTCTCCGCTTAGACTGGAAGAATAATCATCTCTTCTCTTACAGGAGCCCTTAACTCCTATGGGTATATCTACACTACCACCCTAGTTCGAACTTCCCGGGCTTCATTTGCATATTGCCGGGCGCCGCCATTTTTAAATGTCCACAGCATGTACTACGTAGTTTGGATTAGGCTTCCTATTCCGAACAACTGTTACTCCTCGTGGAAAAGCATTTTCGGAAAATCATGCCAGTGTAGACGTAGCCTATGGGTATGTCTAGATTACATGCCTCTGCCGACAGACTATCCAACGTAGTCAATGAAGCGGGTATTTAAATATCCCCAACTTCATTAAAATAAAAATGGCTGCCATGCTGGGCTGGCTCAGCTGATGATCAGCACAGTGCAGTAGTCAAGACGTGGGTCGGTCAACAGGGGAAGCCTTTGTCAATCGTTCCCTTATGCCTGCTTCATTGACTATGTTGGGTAGCCTATTTTACATGCCTCTGTTGGCAGAGGCATGTAGGCTAGACATATCCTATGTGGCATTCCCTAGACCATACCACAATTGCTTACAATGTCTTTGGCTAAAACAAGGAGGACGCAGGACTCAAACATCAACATCCATCCTCCCCTTAATCAATATTTCATTAAAACACTCTTCTTATGTAAAAACATTTAACAGCTGTCCATCAGTGTGCGGGTCACAGAAAAAAAAGAACAATAAAAATACCTGCACTGCTTCAAGATTTCAGATTTCAGTCAGGATATCTAGTTTTTAATGTGTCTCAACTGCAATACATACTCTATTTCCATAGTTTGTCTTTCAACTCAAGTGGCACAGGAACATGCTTTAGAGTGTAAGGGCAGGGATTCAATTCCTCCAGGACATTACTTATAAATACCATATATACATTCTATAATACAGTATGCAATTGCATGTTAATAGAGAATCTGTTCATAATTTATTAGTACAGGATGGACCTCCCTGGTCCAGCTTCCTCAGGACCTGACCAATCCTGGACAAAGGAGTTTTCTGTACCAGGAGAGGTTGGGGGGTTGCCAGCCTCCCTGCTGAGCTGCGCTCCCCAGCCACCTGGTACTGCTGCCCCCATCCCATGGCTGCAGCAGCCCTTCAGGCTCTGTGGCCCTGTGAGCTCCAGCAGTCCTGCTGACACTTACGGCACCATTGGCTACAGGCTCTGCAGTAGGGATGTTAACTATCAGTTATTTTACTAGTTGAGTAGTCGATGGAATTTCCATCGAGTATTCGACTAGTCGATAGGCACTTCCGCATTCCTCTAGCAGGGGCATTCCTTGTACATTTCAAAGGAGGAATGAGGAATTCCGTGTGCAGCCCAGAGCCAGTGGGAAGTCCCACTGACTTTGGGCTGCATGTGGTATGCCAGCTTTGAAGTGTACAAGAGTCCCCAGCAGGCACTCTTGTTCATTTCAAAGCAGAAGTGCAGCACGGACCCCGGGGTCAGTGGGGGACTCAGAGTCCCACGCTGACCCCTGATTCCATGCTGTTCTGGCAATTTGAAATGCCATACAGAACTCGGGGTCAGCTGTGGACTCCCCAACTGATCCCTGGCTCTGTGCCACATTTCAGCAGAACCTGGGATCAGCTAAGGACTCCCCAGCCGACCGCAGGTTCCATGTGGCATTTCCCCAAAACCCTGCTCAGCTGGGAACTCCCGGGTTCTGGGAAAATGCCGCACAGAGCCCAGTATCAGCTTGGGAGTTCCCAGCTGACCCTGGGCTCCACATGGCGCTGCTGCCTTGAAATGCTGCTTTGGCATTTCAAAGGGGCAGTGCCGCACAGCTGAGCCCACGCTGAGCTGTGCAGAACGGCCACTTTGAAGTATCTCCTCTTCTCCCCTCTCCTTTGCTGACTCTACCTGAGAGGCAACAAGGGGGGGGGGGAGGATCAATTAGTCGACTGACTATCCAATAGGCATTTGCTTATCAGATAGTCAAGTAGTCGACTAGTCCTTAACATCTCTACTCTGCAGCTCCCTAACCTTGTAGACTCCAGCAGAACTTTCTGGCTTCCTGTCACCATCGACTGCAGGCTCTGCACCACAGTTTCCAATGCCCCACTGGCACCATCAGCCAGCTCTGCTCTCAGCTGTCAGCAGCCTCTCCCAGACCATGAATGTTGCTGGATCAGAGAGTCCCAGACCACACAAGTTCAACCTGTATAGTATATTCCAAGGCAACCTAAATCACCAGTAAGGTGCAGGAAATGTTTAGGCAATTGTTATATGGTTGGTACAAAACCAGGGCTGATTCCTTGGAAATGGGATAAGAGTGAAAATAGTCATTTTAAACTTGTTTGCCTCTTTTTAAAAATGTGTATTTATGGATTCAAGCTTTCAAAATGTTTAAAACATATTTTGTGTTTTGGATATGGTGTATGATGTCTTTCTGAAATTAAACTTCCAGTAACTGCCTTTTTAAAACATCTGTCACTTTTTTATCTTTTTTCCTTTCCATTCACAAGTCTTCCTTTCTCTTGTGTTGTCTTACTCAGCTCACACTTTTGTGAGAGCTAGTTTCCCCACCCTTCATTCTTTACTTACACATTCAAAGTACAAAGAGAGAGCATTTAGGAGATATCCTTGTTGCCTGCCAGCTGGAGCACAAAAAGAATAAGGAAAGGAATATCAAACCTACTCACTGTTATATAATTGTGCACTGTTTACTACACTTTGTTGGCACTTAAGAGACTGCAGCTTTTTTATGGTCACTTTTTCCTACTCCTCGGCAATAATAAACATAGCAATAGTAAATAATGATAGCACTTATATAGCTTTATCTTATCTGATGACCTTAAAGCTCTTTACAAAGGTACATACATTCCATTGTATAGTTAAGGAAACTCTGATAGGAAATATTAAGTGATATGCCCAAAGTCACCCAGGCGATGTCTACACTACAGGGCTTTATTGGAAAAATGTATGCAAACTGTGCTGCGCAATTTTTGATAACTTTTTCTGATAATTTTTTTGGAAGAGGTTTTTCCGAAATTTGGCCCAGTGAAGACAGGCCAAATTTTGGGGAAAAAAAAACCTCCTTCGGAAGAGCCCTTCTTCCTCGTGGGAGGAGGAAGACAGGGCTTCAGAAAGTAAAAAAAAGTAGAAGAGCAGATGCATTCTCTAGATGCAGCAGAGTTTTTCTGGGATACCTCCCATGCCAGTCTAGACGCAGCCAAAGAGTACCTTTTTTACAGTGATGGGAGATAATGATTCTCACTTCTTATTTATAATGTCACCTGAAAGTGAGAACAGGCAAACAGCACAGAACATTTATAGCCATCTTTGCAAGGTATTATGTGCCAGATATACTAAACCAGAGGTAAGTAACCTCAGGTCTGCAGGCCAGGCCAGATGTGGTTAATCGGGGTTACCCCATGACAGGCCAACAGATGCTTCAGTAACTCTGGAATTATGCACCCCAATTTAGGCACCTATTTAGATTTGACAAGACAATTATTGTGAAGTGTAATAAATATTGTAATACAGTTAATAAATGTCTCAAATTATATACCACTTAGGAATCTGTGATAGGATTGCTAAATGTATGTGTGTACAGGGGGACGGGGAGCAAAGCAGAGCAAAGCCGTGGAGCACGCGGGCAGCGGACAGCCCAGACGCGTCTGGGCTGTCCGCTGCCCGCGTGTTCCCCCGCTTTGCTTCCTCTCCCTGGTCTGCTGGAGACCAGGGAGAGGGAGGGCCCCGTTCATAACTGCGGGGCCTGCCTGTACTATGATGGGTCCCCTTAGGCTCTGGTGTGGGAGGGGAATGTGCGGAGTGTCTTTCTCCTTCTCAGTCCTAGGCCATGTGAGTGAGTTGCGGGGAGGAGGGGGGGAATGTTTGTTTGTTTTGTTTTGTTTTTTGCTTCTCATTTGTGTACAGCTACCAACTGATTCTTCTGTGAGTTAGCAGCCCCGACCCGAAAAAACGTTCTGGTCTAACTCATAAAACTCTCTTCTTATGAAACTGATACTTACAAGTTTCTACCTTTCAAAATGAATTTATAAATTCATTTTAGTGGATAGAGAAACAGCATCTATTCAGCATCCTTTCTCAGAGTATCAGAAATCTTCAATATTAAAGAAGTTTAATATACAGTGTAAATCTGGAGAGGGGAGAAAATTCTTTTAAAAAATATGTATCTGATTAATATTTCTAAATACAACAAACTTTAAATGCACTCATTTTATTCTTGCTTTATTGGCCCTCTCTTGTAATTTCTCTTTCTACTTTTTCTATCTGCCCAAAATATTTGACTTTAAACATGACCTTCATATGATTCAACTCTTGTTAGATTTGGGCTGGTATGTTGCTCAGCTTATCTGATGTGCTGCTGAGTTTACAATCCCACGCCTGCATGGCAAACTGTATGCACCTATTTATTTACTATGTAATACAAAACTTAGCTACAGTAATGCAAATAATTACTATTACTATCAAGACCAATAAAATATATATGTTTTCACCACACAGGCTTTCAACAGTAACCTCAGTAAGATTCCAATTTCACTAGTGGGGCACCTGATATCTGAACTTAGATATGACAGCTCAGAGAGAGTCATTCCTACGATATTGTATCAGGAATAGGGACTGATGAAATAATGTACCTACTGGATAGTAGGACAGCCAGAGGACAAATGAACCTCAGCATGGATTACGGTAGGTTCTTGATCTGCTCTAAACTTATGCCTCAGCTGTAACTTTATATGGGCCGTTCCAGCAGCCACAAATAGCTGAGGCACTGATGGCAGTGCCTAGTGATGCCCCCTTACCATGGCATCCTGCACTACAATAGTGGTGGTGGTGCAAAGCTAATTATGCCCCTCCTGCTAAGGCAGCCTTTTAAACTGGAAACACTCCTGAAGGTTTACTTTGCATCCACTGCTATATCCTGGAAGTTTTGTATATGAAGTAGCTGAAGTAACAAAATGAATTCCCCCGTGTTCACTCCTCTCTCTATACATTGCCAGGGTTATAACTACCAACCATAACCCACACTCAAGTTATTGTAGCAGTAATCAGAGCAATAAATACAGAGCTCGGGGGAGGGGGAGTGTACTTATTCTGGCCATATTTCCCCACAGCTCACCGAGGGCTGCGAGGCCAGGCTCTCCATTGCCTTCAGCCCCGCCTCTCATCATTAATCTTTTTTAAGCAGTTCCCACCTTTCTCTCCCCCCCGTGTAAGTGCCTTTGTACAGTGTGAGCAAGGAAGAGGCCTTGCCAGGCATATGCGGAGCGAACTCAGCACCGCAGCGCAGCGCTCCACCCGGCGCCAGCTCCCCCAGAACCGACCAACTGGGAGACGCCTGGCGGCCGAGCCCACCTCCCCTCCTAGGAGGATCCGGTTCCCGTTCACAGTCCTCATCCTCCATTCCTCGCCAGCTGCCTTCTGCGCGCCGTTTCCCATTGGCCGCTGCAGAGGGGCGCCCGGGGGGCAGCAAAGCCTGCAGCAGACAAACTGCTACGCTCGCCCAGCATCGCCAGCCGCCCGCGGCCCAGCCCTCTCTGGAGGCTGCAGCCTGCACCGCGCGGCTTTGTCCGAGGGCAGGCGCAGGGGCCAGTCGCTGTGCAGTCTGCAGCACGCCTCGCCCGAGACAGCGGCGGGCTCCGGGGCGCAGCTCCAGCGCGGGGGAGGAGAAAGGGGCCGGGCTCTGCGCTGAGAGGGCTAAGGAAGCTCGCAGTGATGCTGCCGCCTCCTTCTGCGCCTGCAGACACACAGGCGTGAGCCAAGCCCCTCTCAGTCCCGGCTCCGCGCTCCCCGCACCGCTGCAAGCGGAGGTGCCCAGCCCGGCTCCCCACAATAACCGGCAGCCCCAGGACGCAGTGCCGCGTGGCTTGAGTCTCCAAAACACCCCCACCAGGGCTGGAGTAGTTAGCGCCTCGCGGTGCGCCACGGGCGGGGCAACACGGCGGGGGCGGCTTCTGAGTTTCTCCGGGGGTGTGTGTGGGGGGGGGGGGGGAAGGGCAAAAGGGCTGCCAGGTGTAAGTCGCGCCCCGGGGGCCCCAGCCTGTGGGGACGGCCGGGGGTGGCTGGTGTGTGTGCGCTTGCGGCAGCCTCTGGTGCAGAGTGTGTGTCTGGGTGGGGGGAAGGCGTTAACCTGCGGGCTGCCGCAGCGAGCCACGAGCAGTTGCAGGGATGCCCCTGCGCGCGCGCCCGCGTGTCAGTGAGCGAGGCTGAGCTGAGGGACCAGCCCCAGCAGCAGCAATTGTAATGGGGGGTGTGTGTAGAGGGGGGGGGGCTCTGCGGTGCGGCCCCCGCCCCTTGCCCACAGCCCGAGGGCGGCAGCAGCTACAGTGATGCCCCTGCGTGTCAGACAGTGAGGCTGGGCTGGGGGACCCACCCTTGGGCCTTGCCTGCAAGCCAAGGGCAGCAGCGAGGGCTGTGTCAGCGGAGCTGTGCTGGGGTCCCGGCCCCTTGCCCACCACGGGCAGCAGCTCACGTGCGGGGGACGCGTCAGTGGCCACGAGCGAGCAGCCGGGGCATCCCCCCCACACGAGCCAATGGCAGCCGCTCCTTGCGCAGGGTGTGTGTCCGCGGGCGCACAGGGCCGCCGCCTGCACCTCAGCACTTCGGCGGCGGGTGTGTGACAGCGACTGGCCGCCCCGGCAGCTGCCCGCCCGCTGCCCACGCTGCGGGGCAGCAGCATGAGCGCAGCGCGGAGCACACGGCCTGAGGCGCGCCCCCTTCCCTCCCCCGCCCTTCCAGGCAGGGGCCAAGAGACGCGGTCTCCTCCTCCCTCCTGCTGCCTCGGGTACGTTACCTGGTCTCTAGCTGGGGCTGGGTGGGCCGGCTCTAATCCCGCCGCCGCCGCCGGCTCCTCTCACTGCCACTGGGCGAGGGGGTTTATTTATTTATTTATTCCCCATGACGTGTCCCCAGCAGCAGCCGGAGGAGGGGGCAGCCCCTGTGTTTGTCTGCGGCAGGCGGAGCGGCTACTCCTGCTGCTCCCGGACCTGCGGGGCTGCCTCAGCCTGCTGGCCGCGCGGCGTGCAGGGCTCCGGCTTCCTGGGGCAGGTGACAAAGGGCCAGCCGCGGCGGCGGCGGCTGGAGCAGCAGGCGGGTGGCTGGGCGGAGGCTGCTGCCGGAGACGCCTCCTGGGCCACCCAACCGGGCTCCTGGCCCTGCTGAAGGGACGGGAGGGGCGCGAGGAGACCGAGAAAGAGGGGGCGGGGGCGGGTGTGAGACCAGGGGCCAGTGGGGGAAAGGGAGCGGGAGTGAGGCGGGGAGGGGTGTGGGTCCGACCAAGGGGCAGTAGTGGGATGGGAGCAGGTGTGAGACCAGAGGGGAAGTGGGTGCGGGGTGCGGGTATCATATCGGGGGGCAGTAACGGTCGGAAGTAGAGTGAGTGTCAGACCAGGGCACAGCAGCAGGAGGGACTGTCACTCGAGTGTCAGACGGGGGCAGCAGCGGGAGGGAGCAGGTGTCAGATCAGAAGGGCAATAGCGGGAGGAGAGCGGGTGTTTAACCAGAAGTGCAAATGTGGATGGTGGTGGTGAAGCAGGTGTCCAATGAGAGGGGCGTTAGTGGGGAGCGGGCAGCCTTCCTAATTTCTTACATTCCCAGACCCAGGAACACCTGCAAGATCAATTGATCTTTGCACTCTTCTACAGGGACAAGAATTATCTCCCAGATTCCTACAAGATACACTGAGACATCCTCCCACCCCACCAGTACAACCAAGCAATTGTATGGTGTGTGTGTTTTGTTTTTGTTTTTTCCTGCTTGGTTGATTCTTTTAGGGAGAAGGAGAGGACAAGGGCACTTGGCCCATGAAGATACGTCCTGTGACACCTTTCACATGACACTCATGCATTTGGCAGGCAAAGTGTCAAGCTCTCCTAGCCTTTATTATTGCGTGCCAGACACGTCTAAATACACGATCTGGTTTTCAACTGCTTACATTGCTGCAGCACTTTAACCTTTCGGGCTGAAATTTTCCATGTCAGATGTCTGTGTCAGGGGGAAGTAGTTTAGAAAGTTGGGCAGCTAAAATTGTTCGACTGTTTCTGAGAATGAGTTTACAGAAAAATTCATTATTCCACTGTTTTTAAAAATAAATTCTGGTGACCTTTCTGTTGAAGAATTTTAACATTCTCATTCTTGAGTCCAGGACTTGAAATTTAGTACTGGCATGGCCTTTTTAAAAGGGACATGTCTTATATTATTACTGTGAAAATCAGCCCACATCTGGCCAAATTATAAATACTAAAAAAAATTCAAGTTCACACATGTTTAGTGATGTTTCTTAAAGTGGCAACTAAATCTTCTGAAGAGTCTGCTCTGAAGATGAGTCTGGTTCAAAATGTATATGATCATGTAAGTAAAGACTGTATCATAACACAGATGCATAAGTGGGGCAAATTAAAGTTCTGTGAGCTATTTTGATTCTAACATTTAGTAATTGTGTGTTAGACTTTGCAGTCCTAATTATATTTTATTGTATGTTTTGATCTCAACAATTGAATACTGATACTTTTTCTATATAACTCATTAATCTCACATTTTCATATCTGGAGACAGAAACTATAATTCCTTCATATATATATAAGAAAACAGTGTGACACGACCTGGGCACTGGCAAAGATAGGACAAGAATTCAGGTCTCTAAGGCTATGTCTAGACTGCAGGCTTCTTTCGAAAGAGGCTCTTTCGAAAGCATCTTTCGAAAGAGCCTCTTTCGAAAGAGAGCGTCTAGACTGCACGGAGAAATTTCGAAAAAGCGGCTTGCTTTTTCTAAAGAAAGCATCCAGTGAGTCTGGATGCTCTCTTTTGAAGAAGCCCTATTTACATTGAAGAACGCCTTCTTTCGAAAGAGGAACTTTCGAAAGAAGGCGTTCTTCCTCGTGAAATGAGGTTTACCGCCATCGAAAGAAAAGCCGCGTTCTTTCGAATTAATTTCGAAAGAACGCGGCTTGAGTCTGGACGCAGGGGAAGTTTTTTCGAAAAAACCCCTGAGTCTGGACACGGCCTAACATTACAACATCAAATTCCATTCAACCTTTTAAAATAAATGTATGAAAGTGATGGACTTAGTTCTTCTGATTTTCTTCTGATTCTGACAGTGTGCTCCCAGATCCAGGAATGGAACCCAGGCTTAGGTGGGTTCACTATTTCATTGCTGTCACACACATAAGAACATAGCAATGGCCATATTGGGTCAGACCAATGGTCCATCTAGCATAAGTGATAATGATTCATCTCCTTTTATCAAGTCCCAGTATGTGGCAATCAGAGCCTAGAGCATGGGGTTGTATCCCTGACCATATCAGCTAATAACCATTGGTGAAGTTATCCTTAATTAACTAATCTATTTTTTTTTCTGAACCCAGTTATAGTTTTTGCCTTCATAACATCCCTGGCAATGAGCTCCACTAGTTGACTGCTTTGCATGAAGAAATAATTCAGTAGGTTTGCTTTAAACCTACCTAGTAATTTCATTGGCTGACCTTGAGTTCTTGTATTACATGAAGGGGTAAATAACACTTTCCTAATCATTTTCTCTGCACCGTTCATAATTTTGTAGAACTCTATCATATCCCCCTGCTTAACTGTCTCTTTTCCAAGATGAAAAGCACCAGTCTCCTCATATAGAAGCTGTTTCATACCCTTAATCATTTTGTTGCTTGTTTCTGTAGTTTTTCCATTTCTAATGTATCTATTTTTGAGATGGGGTGATCAGAATTGCACACAGTAATATAGCCATACTATTGGCATTATATTTACTGTCTCATTTTATATACCTTTCCTAATGGTTCCTAACATTCTGTTTGCTTTTTTTTTAACTGCTGTTGAACATTGAGTGGATGCTTTCAGAGAACTATTCACAATGACTCTGATAGAAACTCCCTTCACCCTTTCCCCTAGTTCTTGTCATGCAGACAGAGAGAGGACCAGAAGTCTGGAATGCAGACAATACGATGTTTATTGGGATTAAGTTTCCAGCAAACATGTCCCACAACTCTGACACTGTTTCCCAATGTTCATGCCCCCTCATCGGAAGGTATAATTATACTTGAAATACATGTTCTCCGCTTACTAATTATGATTATGTTTTGTTTTGGAGGATCATGGCTTTCACTTCCACTTCTTTATTACCCCAATCTCTCTTTACCCCCTCCCAACTAGTTGCTTGACATAAGGGTTTGAGGCAATCTTCAAGTGTGCATTTATATATTACACTCCCACCATTTCCCAATAACATTTTTAGTGCTATTATCTGTTCTAAGTATACTTATAAGCCCATCTGGCATAGGTAAAAGCTGCACACAATCTCTGTCTTTGTTCTTAATAAGAATATAAAAAAATCAAACAGGCGAGCAAAACTTAAAATACTGTTGCAGATGAAAATAGCAGCCCAAATCCTACACTGGTTCTCCTTGACCAGCATATCCTCAATGAATTTGAATAGGTTTTGGAGGCATGATTTCCCTTTTGGAAAAACCTGTTGAGTTTTTTCCCAGTGTATCATGTTCATCTGTGAATCTGATAATTCTGTGCTTTACTATAGTTTCAACCATATTGCCTGATACTGAAGTGAGGTTTACCATCCTAAAACTGCCAGGATCCCCTCTTCAGCCTCTTTAAAAAACTGGAATCACATTAACTGTTCTTCACTCAATATGTCTAGACCAGTGGTCCCCAACCTTTTGAGGTTGTCGGGCGCCAGGGGGCGTGGCCGTTTGCCCGCCGGACGCCAGGGGGCGGGCCCCCCCCTTGCCACGCGCCCGGGGGCAGGGCCCCCTCCAAGGGCCGCGCACCCGGGGCCGGCGCTCCCCCCCTCCCCCGCTGAGTGCCGCACGCCCGGGGCCAGCACTCCCCCCCTCCCGCTGAGTGCCGTGCGCCCGGGGCCGGCACTCCCCCCCTCCCGCCGAGTGCCGCGCGCCCGGGGCCAGCGCTCCCTCCGCCGCGTGCCCGGGGCCGGCGCCCCCCCCGCCGAGTGCCGCACGCCTGGCGCTCCCCCCGCCAAGCGCGCTCCCCCCGCAAGCGCCCGTGCGCCATGTGCCCAGGGCTAGGCCAGCCCCGAGCACCTGGCGGGCGCATTGAAATGCCCTCGCGGGCGCCATGGCACCCGCGGGCACCGTGTTGGGGACCACGGGTCTAGACTATAGACTTCTTTTAGAAGAAGCTTTTTTTCGGAACAGATCTTCCAAAAAAACTTCTTCCAAAAGAGAGTGTCCACACTGCAAAAGTGCATCAAAAAAGTGATCTGCTTTTTCAAAATAGAGGGTCCAGACTGAACGGATGCTCTCTCACATGTAAGCTGTGATTGCTATGGACGGAATGGCTACCATGGCACTTGTGCTTTTTCCTCTTTCCTCTTCTTCCGAAAGAACTCCCTCTTCCCTGTCCCTGTCCTTCTCTTTTGCAGAAGAACTATTTTGGAAAAAAGGCTTCTTCCTCATAGAATGAGGATTACCAATGCTGGAAAAACCCCTCTGTTCAATTCTCTTGTGGAAGAACGCAATTGCAGTGTGGACATTTCACAAGTTTTGTCAAAAAAATGGCCATTTTTCCAACAAAATTCTAGTGTATGCTCAGTTGGTATAGTTATAGTCAAGGCTCGACAAGCGGTGGTGAGCCCCACTCACCAGCCACGTGGTTTGGCACGCCGCACCAGGTTAAAATCTACTTGCCACAGGTGAGTAGATTGCCCTAATTGTCGAGCCCTGGTTAGAGTTATATAACCATTGGCAAAGCATGTTTTGTGTCCCCTCTAGGGATTGGTCCACAAAGAAGATAGTGGCCTAACTCTACAACAGGTTTGTCCTTTAGTTCTAGTAGATTAAGTCTGTGCCAAAGATCTTAAGATTCTGGGTTCCAAACCTGCTGACCATTCATGTAGGGAAAAAATTATATATATAAGTAAAGGCTGCAGTATAATGGATATACACAAGGGACAGAATTATGATTGAATGGGGTATCTTATTTTTTCCCTTTTCTAATTTTTGAGTTGCTTTATTTTAAATATGTACTGTTTAATACGGTTTAATTTAATATATAGGATTCTCACAAATTAGTGGAAGAAGCCTGGAAAAATTGTAGTTGTTGAGATTGTGTTGCTAAACATTTTTTTTAAATTTGGATAACGTTCATTTTAATGTTATTATTGTATTTGTATTGTTTTAATTTTGGTTAAAGAACACTCTCTCTTTAGGCATAGAGTTGAAACTGAAATTACATGTAGAGATGGAATATGGGTTAAGAAATAGAGAGTGTACTGTGATTGAGGATGAGTGGATATTCTGTTTTGTGGGTGAGTAAGTGAGGAGGAGATTTAAAAAAAAGAGTGGATTTCTGAGAAATATTTAGATTTATTTTACAACTGGTATTAATATAATTAAAGACAAGATATATGCACTAGAAATCTGAATGATGTGACCTTTTATTGCACCTTATCCTCCCTTCTCCATTTTCCTTCTTATTTATTTATTGCTGTTCATCGCTTTATATTGTCTACTTAGACTGAAAGTTCTTCCAGGTAGGGACTATTTTATCATGGGTTAATAATATACCTAACGCATGTACCTTTCCAGATCAAGGAACTTGCTATTATGTACAGACGCCTTCTGGAAACTTCTGAAACACCATGGAATTTCAGGAAAGATTGTTTGGTAAAAATATTATATAATGAAACTTTATGCAGCTTCAGGACAGAGAGAAAGGAGACCTGGAATGGTTTAAGATTGCCACCAGTGTAAGACAAGGTTGTGTACAGTATCTGCTAAGGGCCGGCTCACAAAGTGAAGGAAAGATTTGGAAAAGCCAGTGAAGCATTTTCCTGTTTGACAGACATCTGTAATAATAAGAAGATACATCTACCTACTAAAATTATAGTCAGAAATGTGGGAGACAGTGAAAGTACATAACAGGAAAACGAATACATTCACCAGCATTATTTTAGGAAATAATTTGAGCATTTATTGGACAGAACATGTAACAAATGAGTAGGTGCTGCAATTTATGGGTCAGCAGTCTGTGGACTTGATAATCAGACAGAAATGGCTGTACTATGACAGATGCCATATAGGGGAAAATAAAGTGTAGAACACAAAGAATGACATCACAAGATGATTGAAAAGGACGCTTTTGTCATGGGCACTACTTATGATGGAGTCAAACACATAGTTCTGGACAGACAAAAGTGGGAAAAATGTGTTACCTCTAGATTCTAAATCTAAGCATAACTCATTAAGAATTCCTTTTACGGCATGTGATACTTGCTTTTAGTTCTGGAAAAGGCTTAATACTTCAGCATCTATTTGGCTGTGTCCAGACTCAGGGTTTTTTTTTTTAAAAAGTAGCCTTTTTTCGAAAAAACTTCACCTGTGTCTAAACTGTAGCCGCGTTCTTTCGAAATTAAATCGAAAGAACGTGGCTTTTCTTTCGATGGCGGTAAACCTAATTTCACAAGGAAGAACACCTTTTTTCGAAAGTGCTCTTTCGAAAAAAGGCGTTCTTGAATGCAAACAGGGGTTTTTCGAAAGAGAGCATCCAGACTGCCTGGGTGCTCTCTTTTGAAAAAGCGGCTTGCTTTTTTGAAAGTTCCGCTTGCAGTCTAGACGCTCTTTTTCGAAAGAGGCTTGCAGTCTAGACATAGCTTTTGTAACAACAGCCAATAGTGCTGGTGGTGATAAGGTGGCAGGGTGTGTGAGGGCTGGTGTATGGGTGTGAGGGTTAGTAATATACTTTAAAAACAGATCAACAAACTAGGAAGAAATGTAAGCCTAGAAGAATACAGATAACAGGCAAAAATAAGCAATGATTGATGGGAGTATTGGGGAAGAAACCTATGTGTGTGTTCGGGGCCAATTATCTCAGTTACAAACATACTACCTCATTGATGTCAATGGTATTGCAATTATGTACATAAGGGCAGAAGCTAGCACAATATCTTTCATAAAGGAGCTACCCTGTTCCAAGCCATACTCTACAGGTGTCATAACAGGCAGTGACAGCTGTTTTCCATAGAAAAACTAGCCAAGCACACTGTAGTCCCTTAGAAGTCATAAGCAGTGCTGAACCATAGCCAGTTCCTATAAAACATAAAACACATAATCCTTTCCAATGAAGCACTGATTTTCGAGTTCCATTCTCTGCATTTAGACATAATGGAATTTAACTGAATAATGTAATGATGAACAATCAAAGTAATTAATTATAAATCAGTTATCTCCGACCCCCATTTTATTTCTTTTAATGTGCTTTTACAATCTGGAAAAAAATGCTTCTAATAGTTTTGGATTTGAAGCAAAGCATTAGTTATAAACCTGTATATATGGGGGATTTCAAGAGTCTGGCAGAGAATATATCATATAAAAATGGTAAGGATGAGCAGGGAGAGGTCAGCCTGCGTACAGGAGAAAAGAAGTTCTGTGCTTTGGGTTGTTACAATTTTAACACCCCACAAAATATCTGGGAGCTGTAGCCAATTAGGTGAAAAGCTCTGCATTTGAGTATTATTGCATGGAACTTTTATTTTTATTTGTTGTGGTACATCTGACAGAATGAAGAGTATTTTGTACCTTAGGATTTTCCGGAAGAATATATCTCATTCCATAGAAACAACTGTTGTATCCTATTACACATTCCATTTATATACAGTAGCATAATAAGGACTTGAGAAGGTTGATTTTTAAGCATCTTCTGAGTCTAAGGAGTTGCTGCAGGAGTCTGTCATTGAGTGTTATGACAGAAAACATTTGAAAGTGCCAGTTTTCACAGGAGACAAAAACGTAAGGCCCTCACTACTTATGGGCATTATAGGTTCTGTAAGGTTGTGGGGTTTTGTTGTTGTTGGGGGAGAGGGTTTGTTTGTTTTTTGTTTAGTAAGTGTAAGCATTGTCTGATTCAGCTCCTCTCTAGCATCTAGTGATGAGGGGGGAAGACTTCAGAAACAGTGGCTGCGTCTCGACTAGCAAGTTTTTCCGCAAAAGCGGCCACTTTTGCGCAAAAACTTGCCAGCTGTCTACACTGGCCGCTTTATTTTGCTCAAAAGCACTGACGTTCTACTGTCCGAAATCAGTGCTTCTTGCGCAAATGCTTTGATGTTCCTGTTCGAGCAAAAGCCCTTTTCCAGAAATGTTTTTGCGCAAGAGGGCCAGTGTTTTGAAAACTGAAAACTGTTTCGAAAATGGCGATCGGCGCTTTCTTGCGCAAAACCGTGTCTAGATTGGCACGGACGCTTTTCCGCAAAAGCATCTGTGCCAATCTAGACGCTCTTTTCTGCTCAAAAGCCCTTGACATTATTTGACCATCTCTTCATTAGCACCGGGGTGACTTTAAATTTTCCCAGATTACTGTGAGATGGCTGGATCTGGGTGGTTTTTGTTTTTTGTTTTTTTTTTGGTATGGTTAAGTGGAACCCCTAGGTATTGACCCCAGCTCCTGTGGCTTCAGACTGTACCAGGCAGAAGGGTTATATAAGTATTAAGAGACTTTGTCCCAAGGACCTGGCTAAATCTCATCCTAAGCTAATATATTTTATTTAGTTAAATTCATTCTTCAGTTTCATTTGACTACAAACGTTCTTCAGGTCTGTTTCTAAACTTCCGTGCTGTGTGCAATATGTCTCTACTCAGAGAGTCTGGACCAGCTACTCTTTAATCCTAGAATGGCTGCATTTTCAGTGGTTTATGCTTCTTGCCTGCATTGTACAGTAGCTTATACCTTTATCTCAGTTACTCTGGATTTACACCTTTCCCATAGTTTGAAAAGCAAATTTATTCTGGTGGAAAGAAATATGTGCGCACACATTCACTTGAGACACTCTTTTTACTAAAGAGCCATACACTTCATTTGTTATGTAAGCAAAATTGTGAAGGGCTGAAATACAATCTCTTCTCCTGAATGTGTAGCAATTTTTCAGGACACAGCCACTAAATCTAAATTTTTATTGTGATGTTATCTAACCCACCCCTCTTCCTCCATTTGTTGCTTTATCAGCAGCTTCTTCTTGACAGTACCCATTTGGTGCTTTCTGTGACCCCAACTGGATATCATTTAGAACTAAACCAGCTTTCACTAGGCAAAAGTAACTGACCTTGCCTGAGCCTGGTATAATCTGGAGGAAGCTGCAATGCAAATCTTCATTATCACTCCTCCTTTAAGCTGTCCTCCTTTATGAAATGTATTCCAGGCTTGAAATCCAAAACATACCCCCCAATTCTGTCAAAGCACCTATGTGCTGAACTGCAGTGTAATGGCTCTGTGACAGACTGCTGGCGAAGCCAGAGCTCTGCCGCTGTAGCTTGGTTACAGAGGTTGTGGGGAAACAGCTGAGCAAGCCCATGCCTGAAGGACTATTAGAAGCAGCTGTGGGCCTCACTGGGTGAGGGCTATATATGACAGAGGAAGGAAGCCATGAGAGGGCAAGGAGCCAGGGTGTGGCTGAGTAAATGCCCAGGCAGATGGAGGAGCTGGCTGAATTGACGAAGCTTTGCACAACATAGAAGGTGGTGGGAACTAACAATAAAATCATGAGTGACTGCACCTGAAACATCTCTGGCTGATCTGTGGACAAGAAGGTATCCCAGACCAAGGGGCCAGAGTAGGGACCCTGCCACAGTCTCATTTCAATCAATAGAATTAAAATATGCAGGTGAATTGGAGATAGAAAATGCTATGTTTTAGTAATCTCTGATGTCACGGTGTCCCTATGTCTGCAGCATGAAATGAATACTAATACTGTGTGGAAGTCAGGCTTCTACAATATTTTGGGTTTCTGATTGTCACCCAGATGAAGAGGAGTTCTTTCCACTGATGTCCAGAATATTCCCTGAAAATTTGGAACTGATTGGGCACAGTCTTCAAATGTTATGTTACAGACCAAGAAATGCCACTGTATTGAGTGGCAGGTATTACTTGACACGGCCAGTTATGCAAAAGCTGTTCTGAGCAACTGATATACTGAAACATCTCGGCTGTGTCTAGACTGGCAAGTTTTTCTGCAAAATCATCTGCTTTTGCGGAAAAACTTGCCAGCTGTCTACACTAGCTGCTTGAATTTCCGCAAAAGCACTGACGATCTCATGTAAGATTGTCAGTGCTTTTGTGGAAAAACTATACTGCTCCCGTTCGGGCAAAAGTCTTTTTCTGCAAGACTTTTGTGCAAAAAGGCCAGTGTAGATAGCAGAGATTTCTTTTCCGCAAAAAAGCCCCGATCGCGAAAATGGCAATTGGGGCTTTTTTGCGAAAAAGCGCGTCTAGATTGGCCACGGACGCTTTTCCGCAAAAAGTGCTTTGGCAGGATGCTTTTCCGCAAATCTAGATGCTCTTTTCCGAAAATGCTTTTAACGGAAAACTTTTCCGTTAAAAGCATTTCCGGAAAATCATGCCAGTGTAGATGTAGCCCTCATGTCCTGGGTTATCCAGGTACACAGTGGCCCAGGAGCTGAAGTGTTAGAGCCAAATTCCACCCTCATTTACAAATAAAAAAATTACTTAAGTTACTAGATTTACATTGTCAAATTATTTGGTATTTAGTTCAATCCATTGCTGTAATTTTGAGGAAATGCTATTTTTCATACATATAAGCTGTGATTCAACCTCCTGGGTAAGTTCAAAACTCGGCTGTATATATAGAGCTACATTTAGTGTGTTTGTTTATTATATATAGGACTGGCAAAATTATTTTAATATATAGTTGTCAGATAATATCAATGTTTATTTTTAAGGTTTTTTTAAAAAAACATTTCTCTAAATATTCACGGCTGTGGGAAATTATGGCAGGTGTCAGTCACTAGTTAATGATAGTAGATATTGAGATTTTAAAAAGTTAAATAGGGCTGTCAAGCAATTTAAAAATTTAATTGTGATTAATCCACGTGCTCCTCCCCTTTGAAATGCCATGGCAGCATTTCAATGGGGGCGTGCTGCATATAGCTCAGGATCAGCTGGAGTCCCCAGCTGATCTCAGGCTCCATGCAGTGCTGCCCCTTAGAAGCACCATGGCCATGTTTTCAAGGGGTAGCACATTAGGAGCCTGGGATCAGCTGGGGACTCCAGCTAATCCCTGGTTCTGCATTGCAAAGCCCCTTTGAAGTGCCACTCTTCCACAATAATTTTGCTGGATCATTAGATGACATGACTGAGTTTTAGGAAATAAAGTTAGGAGAATTCTAGTGAGAGCAAGTGCCAAAGAGAAGTTTATAAATGGCTCACTTCCAATAATGAAGCACTAGAATGAATCCATTGCCATCTGTTTTTATTTTATTAACTCACATGGGTGGACACCAAAAAGTGGTTGGAGGTATTGAATTGTGAACACTTCCTGGCAGAATTCTTTGGCAACAAACAACAAAGAATACTGCTGAATTTGTTTACAAGTGATTTTAAAAATCAATGAGTACAACATAAAAGTTATGAATAATCTAGTAAATTTATGATGAAATATAATAATCTGGAGGCATAGCCATTAAATATATTTAAAATGTTAACCGGTGTCATTGTCTAATTATTTAGAGGAAGAACGCTTAACCAAAAATAGCATTTTGTCTTATGTCAAACACAGTACAAATTAACACTTAAGTAAGAGTGTCTGGTGTGTGCAAGGACTTCATATCCTTTAACAGCTGCATATCTTTTAACTACTTCAAAGGAGGAACATAAAAAAGTAACCCAAGTAAATACTCCAAACTGGAGTTCTAATTCCTTACTGCCTATTTCTTTAAATGTATCTTTAATATATTCCTGAACAATAAAATGTATGTGTATGTAGTTTCAAATATTGATTATATTAAAGATGTTGTACCCATGGCCTCTCATTGAATGACCACTTTAAATAACTCAATCTTTTTGGCATTTAATTATCATGAAAGTAGAAACCTTAATTTTTGCATATGCTTGATATTTTGGAAGCTGATTCTCTTTTCATTTACTCATGTGTAACTATTGGCTGGATCTATGCCAGTCTGAATTAGATTTTTTTTTATTATAACTTCCCAGGTTTAATGCTAAAGAACTATAGATTTAGGTCATAGTCCTGTATTCAATGACATACCTAGATCCCATTAATTTTAAAGGTAATTTTGGTTGTACTGTGGATAGAGCAGCATTCTCTTAATCTGCTAGGTGTTTTTGCTTGCTTGCTGGTTTCACTTGTGTGTGTGTGCATGTGCGTGTGCACATGGTTTTCAGGAAAAAAGCAATTTTAAAGAAAGGAAAGAGAGAAGGCAAAATATAAATATTTTTCCTGTCATGTTCTAGGATGTAGAGGTAATTTTTATGTAAATCCCCAATCTAGCAAAGTATTATATTTACCCATTTTTGCTCTAATCTATATATAAAGTGTGTTAATTATCCTAACCTCCTTTATACACCACTCTAACTTTAAGCAAAAATTGCCACCTATGGAAATTCTCTGCCCCAAAAGAGAATTTTTGCCAAAGCTGCAAAAATTAGTCCTAATTGTTTTGTTATTGTAACCATTAAAAGTCACTTGAATGGTGACTCAAGATTATATATGAAAAAGCTTAACATGAGAAAATTGCATCAAGAGCTATTCTTCAAGGTACTTCAATATGCAAAATGATACTCTACATTTATACTCTGCTTAGAGTTGTAACCATATGTTTATACAAATTGTTCAAACAGTTTATAAATAAAAAGAGAACAAAACATCCTAGTAGTAATATGAAAGGCCTGTTTCCCTGTGTGTGCTGCTGCACTTAGCATCAACAGAGACACTTTAACGGGGTCTCTCAGTTTCATAGCAAGGAAGCTTCTGGCAGAGTGTTCTCTGAATTTGGGATCTTTTATTAGGGCTAGCTAGAGCTTTCACATCAAACTTTCAACAACAAAAAGTTACTAATGGAACAGTGTGGGGGTCACTCCTTCCTATCTATCCCCATTTAATTGATTAACCAGTTAACCATAACACTTAACTGGTTAACCGATTAAACAAGATTAAAGAGGATTTTGCATCCCTAATTGAAACATTCTTATAATTTCAAAGTTTCCTGTGGAATGAGGGTGAAGTGTCCAAACGTTTTATTTTGAAAAATTGAAATGACATTCCATTTAGAATTTTTCAAAATAAAATTGATTAGATTCACTAAGCTTCCTGGAGCACTCGGTTGGGGTTGCCAGGTGTCCACTTTTCAATCAGGTATTAAGGGATGCTGGAAGCTCTGGTTGACACTAACAATTGGGCCATTAGAAGTCTGGTCATCAGCAGTGTGGGGCCCTGGGGCTAAGGGATGGTCCCCTACCTGGAAGAGGCTGCCAGGTCCCTGCAGTACCTAAGCTCAGGGCAAATCCACTCACTGTCTGTACATGAGTTCTGGCTCCACCCTGTCACTTCCATTGATCAGGAGCCACAAGCTGTGGTAGCAGTGCCTGCAGGAACAAGGGCAATAGGTAGAGCCTCCCTGGCTGCTTCCCCCAAGGGCCATAGGAACCTAGCAGCTGCTTCCTGGGAGCCGCAGTAAGTGCTGCTGGGAGCCACACCCACTCTTACACCCCCCAACCCCCTACCCAAGTCTCCTCTTGCATCCAAATTCCTTCAGAGCTTGCACCCCATACCCCTTCACACCCTCTTTCTGTGCCAGTTACAGCCCTCCCCCCCCACACACACCTGTCCCAGCCTAGAACCTTCCCCCACGCTCCAAACACTTCATACCAGGCCCCACACAGAGCCCTTATGCCCTCTCCACCCCAACTTCCTGCCCCAGCCTGGTGGAAGTGAGTGAAAGTGGTGAACAGGGAGTGACAGAGAAAGTGGGGATGGAGTGAGTGGTGGGCAGTGCCTAAGAAAAGAGCCAGGGGATGGGGTGGGGCAGAGAGTTCAGTTTTCTGCTATTAGAAAATTAGCAACCCTACTCCGACTTGGAGCCTGGAAGCACTGAGGCTACATCTAGACTGGCATGATTTTCCGCAAATGCTTTTAACTGAAAAGTTTTTCTGTTAAAAGCATTTGCGGAAAAGAGTGTCTAGATTAGCACAGATGTTAAAAGCACTTTTTGCAGAAAAGCGTCTGTGCCAATGTAGACACAGTTTTGCGCAAGAAAGCCCCGATCGCCATTTTCACGATCGGGGCTTTTTTGCGCAAAACAATACCGCGTTGCCTGCACTGGCCCTCTTGCGCAAAAGCATTTGCGCAAGAGGGCTTTTTCCCGAATGGGAGCAGCATAGCATTTCTGCAAGAACACAGACAATCTTACATGAGATCGTCAGTGTTCTTTCGGAAATTCAAGCGGCCAGTGTAGACAGCTGGCAAGTTTTTCCGCAAAAGCACATGCTTTTGCGGAAAAAGCTTGCCAGTCTAGACGCAGCCTGACAGTCCCAGCTTGAGCCAGTGCTGCTGAGCTCTCAGCTGCACAGGAGAGAGTGTGGAAGCCCTAAGAGCTCTAGTTCTCATAGGCCTTCCAGGGTCACAGCTCAGAGGCAGCCAGTGAAGCAAGACAGGATTCTGCAAAGTTGCCTGGATCCACTGGATAATCCAGTAAAACTGATACAGTCTTGGAAAATATTTCAATAAATCACTGTTTTGGGATATGAAGGTGAAACACTATGGCTGTGTCTACACTGGCCACTTATTCCGGAAAATCAGCCGCTTTTCCGGAATAACTTGCCAGCTGTCTACACTGGCCACTTGCTTTTCTGGAAAAGCACTGACAATCTACTGTAAAATCATCAGTGCTTTTCCAGAAAAACTATGCTGCTCCCATTCAGGCAAAAGTCCTTTTCCAGAAAACTGTTTCGGAAAAGGGCCAGTGTAGACAGCACAGTAGTCTTTTCCGCAAAAAAGCCCCGATCGCGAAAATGACGATTGGAGATTTTTTGTGGGAAAGCGCGTCTACATTGGCACGGACGCTTTTCTGGAAAAAGTGCTTTTCCGGAAAAGCATCCTGCCAATGTAGGCGCGCTTTTTCCGGAAATACTTATAATGGAAATCTGTTCCGTTTTAAGCATTTCCGGAAAAGGGTGCCAGTGTAGACGTAGCCCAGGACTCCAAAGTGTCTTCCTTTTGATTTCTCCTGGCAGTGCAAACACTTTAAGAGTGTTTGCACGTATACTAATCTGAACTCCTAATTAAGGGGAACAAATCATTCTTTTGATGCACCCAATATCCTTGACTCATCAAATTAACAACTGGAATGATAAACCACCTCTTGAATTCAAAGTTACCTGGAATAAACAGTAATTAGGACATCTGGCATAAACAATCATTCTTCAAAGGGAACATTTACATTTGTTATTCTCTGCAAGTATAGCAATAGATAAAGCAAATCATAAAGGGAGGTATTGTGCATGTTGCCTTCATGTCTTCATTTAAAATCATGGAGTTTCCCTTTATAAAAATGTCTCCCCTATAATCACAGTTTCTCTCATAAAATAGAGGGTCAAACTTTCAGCTGGAGTAAACTGATATAGCTCCTTTGAAATGTGGCTTATTTGGCTCACTATATTTTGCACACTCCAAATACAGGATCTCAGCCTTACATGGATTTGCTTTCCTTAATGGTGAGGTCAAGAAAATGGGTTTTTCTTTTAATTAAAAAAATCACTTGATTATGTAAGAGAGATTTCAGATATTGTAAAATGTTTAAATTCTTCTTGTGGAAAAATCTCTAGAGAGTGTACGGGGGAGACAAATCTCTGTAAAATTCTTAATTACAGAGTTTTCCCACATTGTTCCATTGTGAGGCATAACATTGACTGGCACACAGCAGACGACTCCCCAAAGCCTTTGTCTGCCAAGGGATATGCGCTAGGCCATGTGCTCTTCAGTTCTGTGCTTCGGCAGGTGCGCTGGTGTCTGGCATGCTCCTGCACCATCCCTAATTCTTTTCAACATGGCTCTCTTGAACCTGAACTACCATGGGCATACCATGGCCAGGACAATTGCGAGAGCTCCTGAGGGTGGGCTTTGTAACAAACCTTCTGGGAAGATCTATGGGATAAGGAATGATGTCCATCTATCCAATCCAAAGCCCAGTCCCAGTCTTCTGCTTTCCTCAAAATAATTCCAGGCATAAGGCTTATCCAGCATGAGAAGGTGTCATAATCAGTCAAAGAGTCCATACTCCAGGACTGGACACGTGGAAAGGAGCAAGTGCCACAGGAGGCTACCCCTTACTACCAGGAGAAGAATTAGTGGTATGTATCATAGATGGAATTTAAAAAAAAAAAAAAAAAAAAAAGGATGACTGAGCAGCAGTCCCATTGGACTTAAAAGCTGACATCATGAGACAGATACATGCTTCACACCTCACCTCAGGTGAGCTGGAGCTGTATTTACTGGCCAGGCATGAATAATTGGGAGTGTACATGGAATACTTTGAGATGAGTAAAACATATAGGGAACAATGGAGGGAGACACAATAGCCTAATTAAATCTCAAACAATCTGAAGTGGACTATCTGAGGAAACTCAGGCAAGAACTGAACTCCAGAAATGAAGGCACATTTTGCAAGGTTTGACATGCCCAACATGGTAAGCTCAGACAATAGGCCACCTTACATTGCAGCAAAAATTAAACAATTGAGTGCCACACAGAAATTTAGCACAAGGTGTCTTCTTATGAGTATCAGCAAAACAACAGAGGCTATGTCTAGACTAGCATGATTTTCCGCAAATGCTTTTAACGGAAAAGTTTTTCCGTTAAAAGCATTTGCGGAAAAGAGCGTCTAGATTGGCACGGACACTTTTCTGCAAAAGCACTTTTTGCGGAAAAGCGTCCGTGCCAATATAGATGCGGTTTTGCACAAGAAAGCCCCGATTGCCATTTTCACGATCGGGGATTTTTTGTGCAAAACAATACCGTGTTGTCTACACTGGCCCTCTTGCGCAAAAGCATTTGCGCAAGAGGGCTTTTTCCCGAACGGGAGCAGCATAGTATTTCCGCAAGAACACTGACAATCTTATATGAGATCGTCAGTGTTCTTGCGGAAATTCAAGCAGCCAGTGTAGACAGCTGGCAATTGTTCTGCAAAAGCAGCTCAGATAGAGTTTTCAGTTACAGGGCTAAGATACTGAAGGAAAAGGCAAAACAGACAGAAAGGCAGAGCCATTCTTATTCCGTGTGTCTAGACTACAGGGTTTTGTCGACAAAAGTGGACAAAGTGGACATAACATCGACAGAACTCAGCAGTTTTGTCGATGCTGGTAAACCTCATTTTACGAGGAATAACGCCTTTTGTTGACAGAGTTCTGTCGACAGAAGGCGTATTGCATCTAAATTGTCCTTTGCTTCTACACTGCCATGTCAACAAAGCAGCTTGCTTTTTCGACAGAACTGAATGTAGTCTAGATGCTTTTTGTCGACAGAAGCTTTGTCGACAGTATCTGTCGACAAAACTTCTGTTGACAAAAGCCTGTAGTCTAGACATACCCTTAGGCATGTGTAGTATATGTAGCTGCTTTGGCACCACTAAATGTGGGGTACCAATGGTGCTCCAAATTTAGTAGTGCCCTATGCTGCATACACCTAGGGTCACCACTGGCCTTAGGCAGCACCAGCTCCGATGGTCCCAATCCTCTGAGCCCCTACCCCCTGCTCAACCTTACAGCCCCAGCATCCCCAATCCACAGCTGCTCATCTCCTGCTCTGTCTTCCGGCCCCAATGGCCCCAATCCATGCTTCCCCTTCTTCTCTGCCTCCCAGCCGTCAATGCCTCAGCCCCTCACCCTCTTCTCCTGGACTCAGCTGTCCCAATCTCCATCCCCTTCTGGCACAGTCCTCTGGCCCCCGTCCCATCTCTATCCTGGCCTACATCTCCAACCAGCCATGCCACTTGATCTGCCTGCTCCTCTGCCAGCCTACTTGTTCTGCTCCTGCCCCCCCACAGCTCCTGTTTTCCCACAGCCCTGAGCACAACCCTGCCCGTGGAGTAACTGGTGGAGGATGGAGGGTGCAGGTGTTTGGGCTGCAAGGGTCACCAAAAACATAAGGATGGGATTCACTACATGGAAATTTTGAACCACTGCAACATATTCTCCCAAAGACTAGACTAGATACCAATTCAGTGCAGTGACTGACAGGCTGGAGAACCAATACCCATGAAGGGTGCTGCAGTCCTGCTGCAGAATGATGGACAGCTCACAGAATCAGTTAGGAGAACATCACCACACACTGCAGAAAGAAATCAAGGATCTGAGGACACTGTGTACAGATGAGCAGGTCTGGATTCAACCATCAAGTAGCCACACAAAGCAATGGCAAAATCATCCAAGCGTCAGTGGGCCCAAGGTCATATGTAGTAGCTACAGACTCAGGATAGCAATGGAAATAAAACCAAAAGACAACTATGTAGTGCCAGCAGACAGACAGTACACCTGGACCATGAAAAAGAGGAACCTGAGCTATCATCTGGCCAGATGTAGGAAAGTAAGAAGTGTTGCATAAAAAAGCCTCCACCTGAGCTAACTAGATTTATATACATGGATTTTCTGAAGCTACACCAACTATAAGGTCTAAGGTTTTAAACTGTAACTTAGTGTGATCTTTGTCAAACTTTGTAATCTGTGTAACTCTCAAATTTACTGTAAACTACAACTTTGTAATCTTTGTAACTCTCATTCACCTTGCTTGTAACTTTCCCTGAGATACATTCTCCCCTGGGTGAATGGAGAAAGAGTGTGAGTGTGAGTGTGTGTTTGAAGAAGACTAGGAACAATGGAGCACATTTCAATGAGTCATTACAGCATGGGCATGCTCCCTGCTGGATAAAGGGAAGTCTGGGCATGCTCCCTGATGATGAGGTGAATGAGTCACAGGAGCCATTCAGACACTATATAAAGAGAAGGAGCACGTGTGAGACTCTCTCTTTTTTCCTTCCCCTGATCCTGAGAAGCTCCTCTCCAGTGTCTCTCCTGACCAGCTTCCCCAGCCATGATGAGCAAAGAGACCCTCCAGGATCTACATGCCTTGGCTCCTTCTGCAACCCATATGTCTGTGTAAGTGTGTGAGTGCCTGAGAGCAGGAATGAATGGGTGTGAATTAATGGAGGGGTGTGTGCTTGCTTGTCTGTCTGTCTGTCTGTCTGTGTGTGTGTGAGAGAGAGAGTTCTATCTTCTTTAGTTTAAACCTTTGGTGGCTGCTTACTCCTCTTTAGTTATACCTAGTGGAAATAAACCCATAGTAGTGTAACCCTGGGTGGTCTCCAGTGAGAATATTTTTGGGGTAACAAGAAGAAAATAAGAATATTAGCAAGACAGAGGACCAACAAGATGCCAACCTGGCAGCAACAGGATGGAAGCAAGTCTCCTACCAACAGCAAACACACAAACAAGAATTGCGAGACTGGTTCAAAGACTAACATTTTTGAAGGACTATGAAGTGGAACAGGCTGTAATTGGTTGGTGGTAAAGATTATGTCCCTAAGATGGACTATGTACTAATAACCTGTGATGCCAGCAGATCAGTAACATAACAGTTTGGTTACAAGGACATGTAGCAATCTGCATGAAACTTGGAGGAAAGAGCACAGGTTGTAGCAGGGAAGAGTTTGGAAAGAGGATCAGGGGCTAGTCTTGTGAGCACATGGCTGGAAGTCTAGCTGCAGTTGTGGCTAACATTCCAGCAGCCCTTTAAATGGTTTTCTTAATCAAGAGCTAGACCAGTTTCATTTAGAAACCTGTAGTCCTCTTCATAGATGCAAAGGCATCTCATCCCACCTTCTTCACAGAAAGGCTCCCTAACACTAACAGAGTAAATATAGCAACAATTTTTAAAACAAAAAGCATTATTCTCCATTGATACGTAGAGGTAATTCACACATCACTGCTAATGGAATTTCCTAGTGCATTTTAAGATCATAAGATCTGCCATACTGGGTAAAACCACTTGTCCATTTTGCCCCGTATCTTTTCTCCTACAGTGGCAAGTACCAGAGCTTCAGAGGAATGTACAAATCAAGACTATTGCTCTTAAAATAATGGAAAACACCATTGAACATGGGAACGGTTCTGATCAAATTTAAACCACGCTGTAAATTAACTATAAAGCCTTACTGGGAACATCCCTAACTTGGAAATATTCAATCACAGTCACTTAACTGAAATCCTCAGAGAATTTGTATGTTTCTTTTTCACTTCTCTTTAAATAAGAGCCAGGATTTTTAGAGTAATTTGGTTCAACAGGAATTTTTATAACTGAAGTACTTAAAGAAACATTGGCTTTTGAAATGCATTAAGTATAATGCATTCTCTTTCTAGTCAAATTGTTTACACACTGTCTTCTTAGGCTATGTCTAGACTGCAGGCTTCTTTCGAAAGAGGCTCTTTCGAAAGCATCTTTCGAAAGAGCCTCTTTCAAAAGATCGCGTCTAGACTGCAGGCGGATCTTTCAAAAGAGAAATCCGCTTTTTCGAAAGAGAGCACCCAGCGAGTCTGGATGCTCTCTTTTGAAGACGGCCTCTTTTCATTGAAGAACGCCTTCTTTCGAAAGAGGAACTTTCGAAAGAAGGCGTTCTTCCTCGTAAATTGAGGTTTACCGCCATCGAAAGAAAAGCCGCGTTCTTTCGAAATAATTTCGAAAGAACGCGGCTTGAGTCTGGACGCAGGGGAAGTTTTTTCGGGAAAAGGCTACTTTTCCCGAAAAAACCCCTGAGTCTGGACACGGCCTTACAGTGAATGCCATTGTGATGTAAAAAAAATTAAGGACTTCAGCAAGGAGCTCCACCCAAGTGAATCCCTGCTCCCTCACAGATCTCCAAGGGACTTCTTGGTGCCTAAAAATTATTAATTGTGGTTATTATATAAGAAAAAACTGTACCACAATGGAAGCACCAGTGTGCAAACCAAATTGCCTCACCCCACCCCAACATGGCAGTCTAGCCAGGCTGGGACTCATCCTAGCAACCAAGGACTTTTGGCTGTTTCTTTTCCTCTCAGGTTCCCAGATGAAATGAACAAAACAGTTCACAGTTATCATATGAGGTTAAATTAAAGCATAAAGGAAAGGAAAGAACACCTGTAAGTGGTTTCACTGAGGATAGTCAGCATTCTTATTTCAGGAGTATCACATTCAACTTGAGTGCAGAATAAGTCTTGGTCTCTTTCTCCTTCTTAGTCCATATTCTCCTTTCTGTGAGGACTGGGGCTATGCTGGCTGGCTGACCTCTCTCTGGGAGCTGGGTAGCTCAATAGTTGGTTCCTTTCCCAAGGTTGCCCTTATCTGAATGAAGTTTTTTTCCTTTTAACTTCTCCTCTAATCCTGGCATGATTTGCAGGTATGGAGGCAGACTCATCCCATCCATTGGCTTGGGCAACTGCCCTGGACCTTGCACTTTGGGGGGCCTTGCAAAGCCCAGGGCAGCCTGGGAGACTAGCAATGGCAAGGGCTGGTGCTCACAGCAGGAATCGGGCCCATCTCCACACTCACTGGTGGTAGTGGGAAGCAGAGTGACCATGGCCCAACCAACTCTGTCCTTCAGCTTCCAGCCACTTCACTCAGGGGAGGGGTGTTGGAGGAAGGAGTCAACCTCTCCTCTTCCCCACACTCACCAGTGGTGGGAAGTGGAGCAGCATGGATGGGAGATGGGGAGCGGAGGCCAAATCGCTCTGCCTCCCCCTATTGCCAGTGAGTGTGAGGACAGCCTGACCCCTGCTGCCTGTGGTAGGCCTCCTGCTAGTCCCCTAGGTCACATCACTTGGAGGAGAGGGCTTGGGAAAGGGGTGGAATGGGGTAGGAGCAGAGTGGGGGCAGGGGTACAGTAGGGCAGGAGTAGGAAAAGATGAGTGATGGCATGGAGCTGATTGGGAGTAGTGTCCCAAGCCCTCTACTCCCCAAGACAGTGCTTTATAGAGGAGTAGGTACACTCTAGCGCCCAAAGCAGCTCCTTCAACCTCTTCCATGTTGGTGCAGAGTTTGTATATCTTGTCACAAAATAATTTATTATTTTCTATAAAGTTCAATGGAAGTTTCCCTCTGAACTGGTTTAATTCATTATTAGCAATAAGATGCAAAAAAGCTTCATGCTTTGGAAGAAGCTGCAGAATTTAAAGCAGACCATTATGCACTAACTCCAATTAGCCTGCATTTTAATCTTAGAGCTCTACAAATTCTTTTGCACCACACAAATTTTTATAATATTGTATTTGGGTTTTAATTAAAGGTTGTAAAAAGAATTGCTAGAACATTTTATAATCTTCACAGTGAGACTAACCTAAGATTTTGTGTACAGCTTCCTCAGCACTCCTATCCCCTACAACTTCAAAAAACCTGAGATAGATTAATATTATAGAGTTAGGTTTCCTGACAGAGATTTTTTTTAAAGAAATAATACAGGCTGTTGTTTAACCATCTTTGCACTGGAAAAATATGATATATTTGGCTGCAACCCTCTCTTCCCATTATTTATTTTTTAATCATTGATCCCATGGGATCACTAGCATACTGTGGAATTTCCACTCCCCTGCAAATGTCTAGTAATGGACTTTGAGCACCATGAACTCAGAGAAAATTCAGAGGGCATTCCAAGCCCTAAATCAGATATGTTCCAACTTAGTTGGGTCCATCGAGCATTCCGCAAACAGCTTTCAAAATCACACACCTTCTTTGACAGGGAAAATTCTCCTTTGACCAGGAACACATTTTCTTCTTCCTGAATATTAAAACAATAGTTTGTTTCTTACAATTTTCATTAAATGCTTAGATAAGCAAAGTTAGAGATAATTGCTTTGCAGGATAGGTTGACTTTTGCCACATATCACACAGGGTACGTCTAGACTACAGGCTTTTGTCAACAGAAGTTTTGTCGACAGATACTGTCGACAAAGCTTCTGTCAACAAAGAGCATCTAGACTACATCTAGTTTTGTTGACAAAGCAAGCTGCTTTGTCGACATTACCGTGTAGACGCAAAGGACAGTATAGATGCAATAACGCCTTCTGTCAGCAGAACTCTGTTGGCAAAAGGCATTATTCCTCACAGAATGAGGTTTACAGCCGTCAACAAAACTGCTGAGTTCTCTCGACATTATGTTGACAGACATTATGTCGACAGAACTCAGCGGCAGTGTAGATGCAGGTATAGTTTTGTCAACAAAAGTCCACTTTTGTTGACAAAACGCTGTAGTCTAGACACACCCACAGTATTGACATTCACGTGCATCTTATTTACTCAAATTGTCAATTCTAGGGTTCTTTGAATGGCAATTTTTTGCACTAATGCAGTTGCATTTGCTGAGTAATTTCTCATATCACAAATAAAATACAGTGAAAGTAATATTTGTTATTCAAGATCAACCTACAATCTCTCCACACTGGTTAAGACGACTGAAATAATATACAGTAAAATCTGGCATGAATTTCAAAGTGGGCTCAACTTTACATTACCAGAGCTTGGTTAATTTCTATTCATTTCCCAGTGGGAATTCTTAAAAGAAAGCTCTGATGACAGCAGTAATGCAGGCTCTTGTATTGGGAGAAAAAAAAATATATTAAGTTTGATTTGCTGCTAGTCAATAGGATTCACACTTGTACTAGTTCTATATACAGGTTGAATCTCCCTTGTCCGGCACCCTGGGGACCTAAGTCATCCTGAAAAAAGGAATTTGCCGGACCAGGGCAGGTCAGGCATCTGGCCTCTCCCAAGGCTTCCCTCCTGGCAGCTGCCCTGGGAGAACCCGAAGACTTGACCTCCTCCAGCTCACCTGCATGGGTCTGTTGCCCCCAGCCTGCTTGTGGGGCTCTGCTCTCTGCCCTGCGCAGCTACTCCTGGGGTTCCTTCGCCTTGCATGCCTGGCTGTGGTGGGGCAACTGCTCCCAGGGTTTCCCAGCCTCATGCATGGCGGTGCGGCTGCTCCTGGGATTCTCCAACCCCACGTGCAGTGGTGGCAGCTGTTCCTGGGGTTCCTTAGAACCCTGGAAGCAACTGGGACAGCTGCTCCCAGGGCTCTGTACCCCTGGGTCACTGCCTCTGCAGGCTGTGACCGACCAAACTGGCTCTGCTCCGAGCTGCTCTCAACCTCTGTGCCTGGGACTCTCTGGTCTAGCAACATCTGTGATCCTGCCAGACTAAGACCAGGAGTCCCAGACGAGAAACGTTGAACCTGTATTAAATTAATGATGTGTCTTCATAAAGCCATGTGGCCTGATGCCTCCTTGGTAGTGCAGAGGGTGGAGTTTTGCTGAAGTTCCTGAAAAGGCTTACTTCTGGTGGTGGTATTTGTATAAATAAAGTCAAAGGTATCCAAAATATCAGATGAGTACCTTTTTGCTGTTAATAATCCAAAGTGAATCAAATTCTAATGTTACTTGTGACAAATTTCAATATTTAAAAAGAAATACAGATCCAAATTTACAATGTTTTTAAGCACATAAGTAATCCCGGTTAAATCAATGGGAATACTCATGTGCTTAACTGAAGGAACACAAAGTACCTCAGTGAATCAGGACCTAACAGTTTAGATTGGTCTACCATTCTTGATACACACCATAATTGTGCCTACTTAGAAAAACATATTGAATCTATGCCATTTAGTATGACAAAATTGTTAAACCATCATTGTTCTTGGGTTTTCTTTGAGGGGGGAGGGCTAATTTCTTTGTGACCCGGATGAAACAACAGATAGAATGTTTGATACAAAAATAAAATGGAACACGTGCATAGAAATGGAAAATGAAGTAAGTAAATGGCACACACATAGTACTAATTCCATAATATTCACATTATTTCAGAGCCCCCACAGTAGGACTTAGAATACAGGGTTCTCAAATTGTGAGTCAGGACCCCAAAGTAGATTGTGGCCATAGAGTTGCAAGGGCTGGTATTAGACAAAGCAAAAGTCCAAGACCCAATGCTCAAGACTGAGGCCAAAACTTCAGCCCTGGGCAGCTTGACTCAAGGTACAGGCCCCCTGTCTGGACCTGAAGCCTTAGGCTCTGGCTTTGTCTCCCTACCCCACACAAGGTGGTGGGGCTCAAGCTTTGGCCTCCATCTGTGATCATTGGGCTCAGATGGGTGCATACTTTGCCCCCACCCCCTGCAGTAATTTTTGTGGTCAGAAGTGCTCAGTGCAATCATATTTAAGAACCAGTACAACAGGTTATATTTCCAATCACAGGCTGAGATTAGTATTTACTCCCTCTAGTGACTACTGTTGCATAGATCACCCTGAAGAATGTGGAGAGGAGTTGAGCCTCTCTGTATTCTGATGTGTTGAGGCTTTCATTGTGAGTTGGAGCGTTGCTGAAATAAGAGTGGGTCAGAGGCAACAAAAGGTCATATTAACTTATAAAACATATTACAGAAATTTGTTTTTGAAAGAAAGTACAAAACATTGTCAGATAATGTAAATTACATTTGTGTAAAACAATGACTGATTACAGTGTTTCAAGGCTTCTAGTGAGATGGTAGAATTGTCTTAGAAACAGATTAGGATATTATTAAAAAGAAGGAACTGTGCATTGTGACATAGTGGGTCCTGCACTTCCAGGTAGTAGTAGACCCCCATTCCCATATCTCCCACTCTGGGAAAACCAACAACTGATTGCTCACCTCACTGGCTCTCTACAGTTCTCATTCTGACTCATTTACTTCAGGGGTAAGCCATAGGCTGATTTAGCTAGCATGGGGAAATTGGAGGGGAACAATCTTTCTGTCTCAGGCAGCGTCTGTGGGTGCAGAAACAACAGACCAGATTCCTTAACTCAGTCTCTTCCCTTCAAGCAGGGGTTTTATTCCCCTCAGACTTCCAGGGCCCTGCCCCTTGCCTCTGTACCTGACAACCTTTCTACTCTCTAGCAGCATCTTCTCCTTCCACAGCTCCTGACACACTACTGAACTAAAAGTAGGGAGAGGCTTTTTTTTAAACCAGTTCCAACTGGTCCTTAATTGGCTCCAGGCCAATCTCAGTTGTTTCTGGCAAGTGCCTGAATGCTTCCAGATGTCTTAATTAACTGTGGTAGATTTTGTTTGGTTACTAAGGAAATAGGGACTTGTTTAACCTGGGGCTAACATACTCATTTTCTGTTACTTTCTTGAAGCCATCTAGCCTCATTCCATCACTGCATGTAGAACCACCAGATGTTTGTTCTGATTTATTCATTTTGATAGAATAGGACATGCTTTTCAAGGTAGTCACTAGGCAACCTGTTTCGGAGTCATTACATGGCAATGAGCTTATCCTATTAGGTGTCTGGGAGGTGGGCGGGTATGAGTCCGCCCACATCTAAAGGACCTCCCCCCAGCCTACGGGGAGGGTCCACAGAGCCCAGAAAAACCAACTACAGTAAAACTCCGATGGTCCGGCATCTGATGGTCCGGCACTCCTGATGGTCCGGCACCAGCAGGAACCCGGAAGTGCTCCAGGCAGCCGGACCATTGGAGCTGCTCTGCCCCCAGCTTCCCCAATTCAGCCGCTGCTAAAACTGACCAGCGCTGAATTTGGGAAGCAGGGAGCAGAACAGCTGGAGTGCTGCCGGGTAGGTCCAGTAGCGCTGCCCCTCGGGGCTGCGGGACCAACCCAGCAGCACCCCAGCTGTCCTGGATTCAGCCGCTGCTGAAATTGACCAGCGGCTGACTCCAGGAAGCCCGAGACAGAGCTGCTCTGCCCCAGCTTCCTGGAATCAGCCGCTGGTCAATTTCAGCAGCAGCTGACTTGGGTACACCTGGGACATAGCAGCTGGGGTGCTGCTGGGTTGGTCCCCGCAGCACCAAGGTTTGGCGCTACCAGACCAACCCAGCAGCCTTCCAGCTGCTCTGCCCCAGGCGTCCTGATTCAGCCGCTGCTGAAACTGACCAGGGCTGACTCCAGAAAGCCCAGGGCAGAGCAGCTCTGCCTCTGGCTTTCTGGAGTCAGCCGCTGATCAGTATCAGCAGCGGCTGACTTGGGGACACCTGGGGCAGAGCAGCTGGGGTGCTGCTGGGTTGGTCCAGTAGCGCCGAGGAGCGGCGCTGCGGGACCAACCCGTCAGCACCACAGCTGCTCTGCCCCAGGCATCCCCAAGAGCATCTGGGGTGCTGACGGGTTGGTCTCGCTGCGCCAAGGGTCGGTGCTACCAGACCAACCCAGCAGCGCCCCAGCTGCTCTGCCCCAGGCGTCCTGATTCAGCCGCTGTTGAAACTGACCAGGGCTGACTCCAGAAAGCCCAGGGCAGAGCAGCTCTGCCTCTGGCTTTCTGGAGTCAGCCGCTGATCAGTATCAGCAGCGGCTGACTTGGGGACACCTGGGGCAGAGCAGCTGGGGTGCTGCTGGGTTGGTCCAGTAGCGCCGAGGAGCGGCGCTGCGGGACCAACCCGTCAGCACCACAGCTGCTCTGCCCCAGGCATCCCCAAGAGCATATGGGGTGCTGACGGGTTGGTCTCGCTGCGCCAAGGGTCGGCGCTACCGGACCAACCCGGCAGCACCCCAGCTGCTCTGCTGCAGGTGCCCCCGATTCAGCCGCTGCTGAAACTGACCAGCAGCGGCTGAATCGGGGACTCCTGGGGCAGAGCCGGACTATCAGAAGGGAGGGCTATGAGGGGGTCTGGGGTAGCATCCCCTCACCCCACCCCAGACCCCTCATAGCCCCCCCCTTCTGATAGTCCGACATATCTGATAATCCGGCACCCCCTGGGTCCTAAAGGTGCCGTATTATCGGAAGTTTACTGTAATTACTTGGGACAAATAAAAAGAAAACAGGGATGCGTGTGAGAATCAAAGGGCTAAAATGAGGGAACCAGATGGGGACACTGAATAGAGAACCCCAGACAGTGCCCACTGTCCCTCAAAGATTTCAAGAAAGCCAGCGGACGCTGCCCAATGGAACTCTGCCCAGTTATGTGAGCAGATGCAGGAACAGAAATAGGCCCCACAGTCACAGGACCCTCCCTTGGCCAACCTCTGCTTCCTGGCAATGAGCTTATGAGAGGCAGGTAACACTAACTAGCATCTCCATCCTTGGACCAGCTGGAACCCAGTGGTTCACTACTGAACTCTCTTTTTCCTGATCCTAAAAGATGTTCTAAGCCAACTAGAAAGGAAAGGGAACCAGACAATATCCAACCAGTTCCAGGATCAGAGAAATGAGAAAGGTGGCTTCAAACCTTTACTTTCCCTACTGTCTTCTCCACCAAGCGATTAAGCCTTTACGTTTTAGTCCTTTTCACTTGCTACAAGTGCCAGTGGAGTGGAATTTAATGAGACGGTTAACAGTGGGAGGAGATCAAGGCAGAAGCAGAACTTGGAGGAGGAGAGACCACAGAGGAATGAAGAGAAGTGTGAACTATGCTAAGAGCTATGGAAGGAAGGAGGAGATAAAGGGGAGTCTAAAACAAGGCTTTCAAACTGTAATGAAAGTTGCAGCCTTATCTGTGGTATCTTATCCACAGTCCTGTAATATAGCCGTGGAGACACAAAAACAAACAAAAAAGCTGTTAATACCATGAATATCATCTTGTTCAGGTTTTTATTACTGATAGCACATGAATAGAATAATGAATTCTGAACACAGTAGAACTGCATATTTAATTAATATGTATATATTTATTCTTGCAGTTTAAAGACAAATGCATATTTTGGCAACAAAACTAACAAATATTTTGGGTACACATAAATATATAATTTGCTGGGACTATTTCAAAAAATAGATTTGTTTTAAAATTTACAAAAATAAACATGACCCTGTTTTATTAATTATACTTCACTTGTGAAAAATTGCATACTAACCCTCTGCACAGCACAATAACATTGGAATATCAAACCATATATGCCCTGGAAAAATATAACCCTGGAAGGATGACAGTTTAATTATTTCTTATTGACTTACTGGGATTTTAAAATTAGCATATTATTCTGGAATGCAGTTAGTTCTTAGAGAGTTACAGAAATATATTGTCATTCTCTTGTATATTGTTGGTTAGAAAATGGTTGTTAAAAGTTAGTTAATGGTGACAGATGCCAGAATTTTCGAATGATTTCTTGACAAAACATAACAAGTAACAGATGATATTGTAGAGTAATATCTAAGGGAAAAAGACATTATTTTGTAAGGCAATAACTACTGGTATAAATAAAATGTAATTCAATATTGAAAAAATATTCAGAAAAGGAATAGTGGTTACTCCTCAGATATGTGCACTGGATATTTAAATAATTTTGTACTGTGACTTTTGCAAAGATTTTGTTGATTTTGTGGTTACCAGAAGCAAGATGGGCTTCCTAGTACAAAAATATATCCACGGATAGATAGCTAGTCCTTTTCTTTAGTTCAAACCCAGCTCCCTTCTACTTATGTAAATAGATATTAAAATCTTTTTAAAAAACATTAGAGATAATTCTCACTATCCTGTCTAGCATTGCCTATTGCAGTAAGACCAATTTTAAGCAAGGATCCATCTTGCAAAGGGATCCATTTCCACTGATTCCTATTGACTTTGGGATGAGTATGTAGATTTAAGAGTCTGTGCTGGCCGATCATGTTGCATGCCATGTATTTGCCTTACAGCTCTGTTATGATTTTATGGTAGTTTGTGTGAAAAGTGCTCTACAAAACAATGGCCTAATATTGAAGGCTGCTGATCAGGCCCTTTAGTGTCCATCTATACTGCAATTAAACATCCTTGGCTGTCCCTTGCCAGTAAACATTTGATCTTGGGCTGCATTCCAAGCTCTCAGACCTTCCCACTTTGCAGGGTCCCAAAGAGTAGGCCCAACCCTAAGCCTGAACATCTACACTTCAGTTAAAAAGCCTCAGAGCCCAAAGGCCTGAAAATCTGAGGGCATGTCTACACTACAGAGATTTGTCAGAAAAACGGCTGTTTTTCTGACAAAACCTAAGTTACGTCCACACTGCAGTCGCGTCCTTCAGAAAGTAAATCAAAAGAACAGAGGGATTTTTCCAGCATTGCTAATCCTCTTTCTATGAGGAAGAAGCCTTTTTCCAAAAGAACTCTTTCAGAAAAAGGCATGTGTGGACGGAGAAGAGGGAGATCTTTCGAAAGAAAAGGAAAGAGGAAAAAGCAAAGGTACCCTGGTGACCACTCTGCCCATAGTAATAATAGCTTAAATGCAAGATATCATCCATTCAGTATGGACACTATCTTTTGAAAAAGTAAATGGCTTTTTCTATGAGCTTTTGTCTGTGGATGCTCTCTTTTGGAAGAAGTTTTTTCAGAAGATCTCTTCCAAAAAAAAGGTTCTTCCGAAAGAAGCCGGCAGTCTAGACATAGCCTGAATCTGCTGACATGGGCCAGGCAGCCATGGGTCTTTAAATGAGGAGTAACGGTAGTTCGGACTAGGAAGCCTAGTCCGAACTACCTAGTCCATGCCGCGTGTAGCCGCGCGGCACGGAGTCCGCACTAGCGGACATTTAAAAATGGTGGTGCCCGGCTTTATGCAGATGAAGCCCGGGAAATTCAAATCCCGGGCTTCATTTGCAACTCCGGTTGCCTACATTACCACCCTACTTCGAACTAGGGTGGTAGTGTAGACATACCCTTAGAGACATATGTCTACACTGCATCCTTAACTTGAAATGAGCTACGCAATTTGAGCTTATTTTGAGTTAATTTTGAAATAGCTTATTTTGTAATGTGGTGCTGTCTACACAAGCAGGGTGGGCAGCACAGCTCTGCATTGTGTCACTGACACACTCTTGACTCTGTTCTGAATGAGCCTAATGCCAGCTGGTGATTCCCTCCCTGGAGCCAGCTGCTCCCTGAGAAACCTAGCTACCACGAGATGCTCACCAAGGAGCTCCCTGCCCAGAGATCTGCCATTGCAACTGGATCATTCTACCCACTCTCTGAGTGCAGAGTGGAACTTCCACTTGGTCCCCTTGGCTGCCCTGCCAAGGCCCATCGCATCTGGGCTGCAATCACCAAAGCCAAGTATGAGAGCTTGGTGCCCAGCCTAGGTGGCTGCTACAGGACAGATTCACTTTCACCATCTCTGAAAACCAAGACCATGGAGTGACCTCTAGGATTGCCATATTTTAGGTTCCTAAATAGAGGACACTACTAAGGAGGAGATGAAGATGGAACTGTAGGGAGTATTTGGGGAGTGTGTGTATGTTGGAGGGGATGTTTGTGTTCTGGAATGGATATTTGAAAGGCACTGGAGGGGGATCTCTGGCTGGGGTACCCACTGGAAGCTGCAAGTGCTGTGGGAGGGGTGGGCTGGCTTAATGAGGGAGGCCTAGCTGCTGCTCCCAGGGGGATGCTTTCATACCACCATGCCCCATCCCCTCTTCTTCATCCCATCCTTCTTTCCCACTGTCCCCTGTCTCTATTTCATCCTCATTCCCACATCCTCTTCCCCTGCTGTATCTCATCCCTCTTACTGCTCCACTGCCTCTTCCCTCCTCCTAACCCAATGTTCCCCATATGCTCTCACACCTCTTGCCTTGCCCTCCCACTTGGTCTTTCATCCATGTACAGAAAATAGGGTGCTGGCCATGCAGGGAGCCCATCACATGCAGAAGGGGAAGACAACCAACACTAGAACAAAGGAAACAGTGTCCAGCTGCAGAGGCACCATGGGGAGGAGAAGCAGCACAGAACTCCTTCCCCATCCAGCCCAGGCCTCTGTTAGAAGTGGGAATTCTCTCTGCCGCAAAGTGAGTTGTGCCCATGAGAGCTCATGATACCATCTACATGGTTTTTTAGTCTTTATGGTGGTGCTAGACTATTCATTATTTTTGAAGTTTTTCTATATCTATGGACTCCAGCTATACTTCTAAGCCTAATCCTAGAGGAGAGCGTGGTAAACCCCACTGATCCTGATCCTGTGATCCCCTGTTTTTGCACCCCAACTGGCTCTGTCTGGCATCCCCTCTTGCCCCGCCCCTAGTTACGGTTCTGCCTAGGACTGGGATATAACAAGAAACAGAGGCCCTCAGAAGGGGAGATTGTTTGAAATCCTAGAATTAAGGTGGGGGTTGGGTTCTTTTTTGGTTTTATGTTTGGATTCTAACCCTATTTAAAGGAGACTGAGGTTATGTCTACACAGCAAAGTTATTTTGGAATAAAGGCCATTATTCTGAAATAACTATGTGAGCATCTACACAGCCACTCCATTATTTCAAAATAATTTTGTAATAATGGTAAGTTTACTCCGAAATCTGTAAACCTCATTCTACGAAGAATAACACCTAATAGCTATTTCAAAATAAGGTGTGTGTAGGTATTAAATAAGGTATTATTTCAAAATAGCCCCTCACCAGGGCTGTTCTAAGTTGTTCCTCCCCAGTGCCTCCTGGGGCTCTAAATCAAGGTAGCACATCTACATTAGGGAAGCCTGCCTCGGACTAATTTTGAGGCTTCCCTGAAGTGTAGATGTGCTATTTCAAAATAAGCTGTATCTGAATAACTATTCCAGAATAATTTATTATAAAATGAATGTGCAGTGTAGATGTAGCCTGAGTGTAGAGCGTGACCCATTGCACTTTGATATACCCTCTGTTTTGACAGCAGAACTTCTTGTGGATGATAACATAAGATAAATATCCAAATTTGGACAGTTGTGAATGTCCATACCCATTTACTTGCTCCCCTTTGGAATAAGGACCATTTTGTACTACGGGTCAATGCTGACCTAAGGTATGCAACTCCAACTACATGAATACCATAGCTAGAGTAGACATAACTTAGGCTGAGTTGGCAGAGGATCTCCACTGTAGGGTATTAATGGGAGAAACTCTCCCATCAACTCCCCTTATGTTTCTTTTTCTGGGGGAATATCTGAGCCATCAGGAGAGTGATCAACAGTTGATTTATCAGGTCTTCATTAGACCCGCTAAATTGACCCCTGGGAGATGGATCACTGCAGTGCCAATCTCTGGGCAGGTACAGTCATTTCCAAAGACACAAACATGTAGTGAAGTTGCTCAGATTAATAAATCTGTAAATTTATAAGAGGCCAATTTGAGAGTTAATTAAAATTCTCATAAATCTAAACACACTCTTATAGTTATTGTTAGGAAATGCTATACAAATAAAAAATTAGATGTCTATACTGCACATTTCTTCAGTAACAAAAGGCACACAGACCGTGTCATTCCTATGCTTTTAAAATAAGCACCACTTATTTGGAATTAATGTCACTCCATTGTCCTGAGTGGAAGAAACATCAAGTGTCCAGTTCCTTGATTAGACTGGTACCTTCTTGTGCTTATCTTTTTTGCTGCAATTAGTAAAAATAGGACTATAAGCATCAGTGCAAGGGGCAGAGTTCTGCACCTCCCCTCTGGAATGCCTATGTAAGTCAGCCACATGATGAGTTTGACATATTTTTCTTTATGCGTGGGAGAGGAATTGGGTCTCACCCTTGGAGATGTCCCACTTGTGGAGCAAGAGGTCAGATGGCTCAGGAAGGCTGTCCTGGATCTGGTGATGCCCTCACCCTTGGAGATAGTTGTTTATGAATTTTTTCCTTCGTTTATTTGCTAGTTCCAGACTAGCTGGAGTCTGTGGACAGCTGCTCTCTTCTTTTGGCAAAAACAAAACAAAGCTGACTGTTTTTTTAAAAAGAAACAGTGAGAAAAGCTTGGATTACAGCTGCATGTGCTGTCAGGTTGGTGAGAGCCCTGCCATGTCAAACTTGTTTGTAGGACAGTGTGCATACACTGTGTAATAAACCTCTTACCGTTCTATTCACTAGAAAGATCTGATCCTTTGCACAGTGAAGACTCTGAAAGGTTGAAGATCACCTATTCCTTCCAGTCTGGTAACTTAGTAAGAACCTGTCTTGACTGCAGATTCCATTTTCTGCTGTGCCACAAATTCCTTCCCTAAAGAGCCAAATCTACATGGCAACACAATTTACAGAAAGCTTTTCATGTGTGTGGAGTTTTCTCTCTCTCTCTCTTCAAGCAGAAGTGTATACTGCTGCATCTTTTTCTTTTTTGCATAAAAATTAATCTTTCCTGGTGCTACAAAAGCTCTTGTTTTCCAGGCAGATGTTCATTTTCTGTTAGAAACAGAGTGCTGTTTTTATGAATCACCTATCCTTTTCTCTGTCAAGAGTAACTCTCTATGAGTGCTGTGAATTAACAGCCTCTGAAAAACCATCTGCTATATTTATACCTAAAGAGTCTTTAAGCATGCTTAGGTAAGTAGTTCAAATAATAATGTCACAGTGGATTAAATCCAACAGCAGTACAGAGGGCCAACTCAGGACCCACTCAAATAAGGCTTAAAGGAAACTTACTGGTGCATAGGTCTTTGCTGGCCTTTGGCACAATGAATAGGGTAATTGCATATATATCAAGTATAGTAGTGCCTTAACTGAATTTGGCCTATCATTTTATTTGAACAAGTGTCATAATGCAGATACTGGAAATAAACATGTGACAGCAGATACTTTCCTTGTTTAAATGGATACCTCATACATCTTCTGTGATCTGTGACAGCTCTTTCCTGCTTTTGAGACAGTTTATCTACAACGAGTCACGTGAAGTGCGTGAGTTCCCAGTTTTTGTGGTTTATTGCCATAACACAGCAACATTCTTAAATACATGCAGACAGCTAAGCATCAGATGAAAACTTTTGACTTCAGTGGGACTGCTAATCTGTTTAAAATTAAGCATTTTTTAAATTTCTTGTTCACTTTAAACTTTCTCTTTAAATGATTTCTTCCTTTCTTCTTGTGGATAATATATCTACCACTGCTCATGAGAATCTCCCTCGCTTTGAGACTTGAATTACAGATCCATTCTTTATTAAAAGAAACATGAAAGAAGTGGTGGTATCTAAGGCTACATTTATTTAATAAACCCACAAAAATAATAGAATCAATAAGTAATATGACAAAGGTTAATTGTTCGAGTGAGTAGGCTGATAATTCCTATGGCGACGGCTCTATCTCTATAAGCTATTTAAAAAGAATATTGGGGAATCTGATAATGTACTATCTTAATGGCCTTCATATAAAACATCACAGAATTACTAATATTGTATAACAGTTTTTATGCTTAGACTCACTAATATAATAATGAAACAAGGCTATAGTAACAACATTGGTATCAGACTTGTAATAAAAGTAATAAAAAGATGGAAGAGTGCGTAAACAGATAGGGACCACCATGAAATATGCATTTACTGTACTTTCAACGGATTTGAGCTGAACAAACAACTTAGTCAAGTTTCATTTCTTTTTCTATTTGTGAATTATTCAATAGCCAGATCCCAGGCTGGTAAAGACAACAATAAAATTACAGAGGTGACAAGTATTTGTATGAGTATCAGGCTGAAATGAATAAGTTAGAACCACATCCTTGTTAAATAAAGTGAATTTCAGCTACCCAAACTTCTGTCTTGAGAACTGAAAATATGTTTTGATGCAAAACTGTGAACCTTGAACTGGCCCTGCTATTCACTTTGAGAGGGGAAAAAGAGGACTTATGACATTCAAAGCCACCACTAGATAAATGTTGGACATCATTTCTACTGTGAGTAAAAGATCAACCAAGACTGCCCAACTTATATTTGTTTTTTTCTTCACAGCCTTTTAAAGAATGTACAGTATAGCTTGCAAGTTTCCTTGAAAATTGCCAAAAGGGCAAAGAACCTAGCATATTCCATATTTTGTTACTCTTTTGCAACCCTAAGAATTTCTGTATCTCTGCTTCCTCCGAACTTCCTCCTTTTATAGTAGACCTTGTGTCTTCTATTAGGCACAGCTGTGAGTGCCTGCCTCTATGATTGGTAATTCTGGCAGCTGTGTGTGGCTGTGGTCAAGCTGTTTGCCTGAAAACAGGAGGGGCTGTGTCTAGACTGGCAAGTTCTGCTTTTGCAGAAAAACTTGCCAGCTGTCTACACTGGCCGCTTGAATTTCCGCAAGAACACTGACGATCTCATGTAAGATTGTCTGTGTTCTTGTGGAAATGCTATGCTGCTCCCGTTCGGGCAAAAGCCCTCTTGCGCAAATGCTTTTGCACACGAGGGCCAGTGTAGAAAACACGGTATTGTTTTGCGCAAAAAAGCCCCGATCGCAAAAATGGCAATCGGGGCTTTCTTGCGCAAAACTGCGTCTAGATTGGCACGGACACTTTTCCGCAAAAAGTGCTTTTGCGGAAAAGCGTCCGTGCCAATCTAGATGCTCTTTTCCGCAAATGCTTTTAACGGAAAAACTTTTCAGTTAAAAGCATTTGCGGAAAATCATGCCAGTCTAGACGTATCCAAGACATTCCCCTCTTCCCCTAAGCTTAGCATAGGACAGTGATTCTCAAAATTTTTGGCCTGTGAACCAGCTAGCTCAGTGCAAACCTTTCCACAGACCACCAGTGCTAATGGAAACTCACCATTAATTATATAAATATGCCTGATCTACTTTGCTAGTGCTGCAGCTAAGGAGAATGGTTTAATTTAAATTATTAAACAGATTGAGGCTGTGTTTACACAGGTGAGATCTCATGCAAAAGCAGCCACTCTTGCACAAAATCTTGCTGCCTGTCTACATTGGCCGCGTGTTCTTGCACAAGTAAACTGACGTTCTAATGTATAAAATCAGGGCTTCTTGAGCCAGAACTCTGATGCTCCCACTCAGGAATAAGCCTGCTTGCACAAGATTTCTTCCAGAAGAGGCCAGTGTAGACAGGCAACATGAATTTCTTGCACAAGAAAGCCCTATACAGGCAGTCCCCGACTTACGCGGATCTGACTTATGTCGGATCCGCAGTTACGAATGGGGCTTTTCTCGCCCGGAGGACACGAGCGGCGGGACCACCCAGACGTGCCGCAGTCCCACCGCCCACGTACTCCGGGGCGAGAAAAGCTGCTCCGCGTCTCCCTGGTCTGCTGCCCCCCCGCTCCCTCCAGCAGACCAGGGAGACACGGAGCAAAGCCGTGGAGGACGCGGACAGCGGGACCACGGCGCGTCTCGGCGGTCCCGCTGCCCGTGTCTCCCTGGTCTGCTGAGGGGGGGGGGGGGGCGCAGCTAGTGCGCCCCCCCCAGCAGACCAGGCTTTTCTTGCCAATGCCCGGGGTAGAGCAGCTGGGGTGCTGCTGTGTTGGTCCAGTAGCGCCGAGGAGCGGCGCTACTGGACCAACCCGGTAGCACCCCAGCTGCTCTGCCCCAGGCATCCCCAAGTCAGCTGCTGCTGAAACTGACCAGCAGCTGACTACAGGAAGCCCAAGGTAGAGTTGCTCTGCCCCGGGCTTCCTGGATTCAGCCGCTGATCAGTTTCAGCAGCGGCTGACTTGGGGACACCTGGGGTAGAGCTGCTGGGGTGCTGCCGGGTTGGTCCCCACAGCGCTGAGGTGCGGCACTGCGGGGACCTACCCGGCAGTGCCCCAGCTGCTCTGTCCCAGGCGTCCAGTTTCAGACGCTGTTGAAACTGATCAGCGGCTGATTCCAGGAAGCCCAGGGCAGAGCAACTCTGCCTCGGGCTTCCTGTAGTCAGCCGCTGGTCAGTTTCTGTAGCGGTTGAATCTGGACGCCAGTTCCGACTTACATACAAATTCAACTTAAGAACAAACCTACAGTCCCTATCTTGTACTTAACCCGGGGACTGCCTGTAGTTAAAATGGCCATCAGAGCTTTCTTGCACAAAAGAGCGTCTACACTGGCATGAATGCTATTGTGCAAAAGCACATGCCAGTGTAGACGCTCTCTTCTGGAAGAGTTCTTGCACAAGAAGCTGCAAGTGTAGATGTAGCCTAAGTGTTTTAACTTTCTCATGTTAGTTTATCAAACTTCATTTTAAATAAAGTAAAATATTAATTTATGTCCAACACAAAAGGTTTCAATGTTTTCTTATTTCTGGAAGGGACGGGGAACTTTTTTTAGGTTGGGGGCCACTGATCCACAGAAAAATCATTTGGATATCACACAAAAAAAACTCCTCCTAAAACTCCCAATCCTCACTGATGTGGCCCCCAAATGAGGCACCTCACTCCCCTGGTGCTCCAGCCCCATGGGGCAAAGGGAAGGGACAGGGAGGACCAAGGTTCAGGGCTTCCCATAGACCAGATTTATTTTTCTGTGGTTCCGGAGTTATTAGCTTTTGTGGACCCACTTAGGTTCTGGGATGGGGACAAAACTGAGGGATTCAGTGTGCGGGACAGGAGTGCCAGCAAGTGGGACAGGGATGGGAGTGCAGGATCTGGGTGGGAGGTTGGGTGCAGGACAGGGGGTGAGGGTGCAGGTAAGTTGCAGAAGCAGGCTGGATGTAAAGTATCTAGCCAGGGAGGAGGGAGCAAGAGCAAGGGTTGGTGCAGAGTGTGGCTAGGGGGGAGGCTGCAAAATATGGCCAGGAGGGAGGATGCAGGAGCAGGGAGTAAGAGCAACCTTGGGATGTGGGCTCTTAGGGTACGTCTAGACTACAGGCTTTTGTCGACAGAAGTTTTGTCGACAGATACTGTCAACAAAGCTTCTGTCGACAAAGAGCGTCTAGACTACATTCAGTTCTGTCGACAAAGCAAGCTGCTTTGTCAACAAAACCCTGTAGTCTAGACACAACCCTACATGCAATAACACCTTTTGTCGACAGAACTCTGTCGACAAAAGGTGTTATGCCTCGTAAAATGAGGTATACCAGCGTCGACAAAACTGCTGAGTTCTGTCGACGTTATGTCGACAGAACTCAGCGGTAGTGTAGATGTAGGTATAGTTTTGTTGACAAAACTCCACTTTTGTCGACAAAACTCTGTAGTCTAGACACACCCTTAGTGAGGGGAGCAGGGGCGGATGAGGATTTTGCGGGGCCCAGGGCAGCTAAAACTTTACCTCACCCACTTCTGGAACAAAAGTCTCCAGAGAACGTGCCATGGGAGGCTGCTGGAATCCAAGTCCCAGGTGCAGACAACCCACACAACCCCAGCAGCTCCTACTACAGTGAGGTCTTGGCGCCCACTATCTCCCTGTATGGGCCAGTGTGGGGTGACCAGCCATTAATACGCCCTTCTGGGGAGAGAGCTCTTCCTCTCGCTGCTCAGAGCTGCAACTCACCCCATCCTCATGCTGCCCAAGTGCCCGATCCTGCCCCAGCTTGCAAGAGCCCAGCTGCCCCTACCCCACTGTGACGCCCCCACGCCGCCCCGCGGCGTTTGCCCAGAGGGCTCGCTATGGTCCTTGAGTCTCGAGCTCCCTCGGCTAGTCTTTTCCGCGCTTTCGTCTTCGGTTTCCCCCCCGCAACAACGCAGGAGGGGAAGGGGGGCCCGGGCCCGCCCACTCTCACGGGCCCCAGCCCAGGGCCCTAAGGGTTCTGGTCCAAGTGACCCGAACCCGGCTGACGGGGTACGACCCCTTAACTCGCCAGCCCACCAGTCATCCCTGACTCTGCCCTGGGCTGCTTCCTTCCCCTCGTGCTCCCGAGCTCACCAATTCGCCGCAGTCCGGGGTACCCGCGAGCCTGGGGGTGGTCCGCTGCCTCGGCGTTGCTCCCCTGGCCGGTGTGGGACTGTGCGGTGGGGTGCGGAGCCGCGCTGCGCTGCCCTGCGCCGCTCTCCGCGGCGCTGTCCTCCGCCCGCGGTCTGCTGCCCCTCCCTCGCTTGGGGCCGCGGTCCCGTTTTAAAGTTGGCGCCGGGGGCGCGGCCCCGGCGTCCTGCGCCGTCTCCGCCCTCCACGCCGGGGCGTCTGTCCGTTGCCAGGGCAACGGGGCCTAGGCTCCAGCGCGCCCGGATGACGTCCTCCGGCGCGTCGGAGGCCAACGCGTTCCTCGCCGCCGCCGAACACCGCGGGCAGCGGCGGGGGGCGCTCCGCCTCCCGCTGTACAGGGCGGCTGGTGCGGGGCTCTCCGCCGTGGGCGGGGCTGCCCCGTCACACACCTCCCCCTTTAACTGCCCTCCCTCTTCTTCCGAGTCTGCCTCGTACCTTCTCGAAAAGAAGTCCGCATTTTGATGCTGCGCGCCCGGTCGGTGGGCCACGTCAAAGGCGTATGGCTGGAGGGCCAGGTACCACCGCATCAGGCGCGGGTTCGCGTCCTTCATAGTTTGTATCCAACGGAGTGGGGCGTGGTCCGTGACCACCTTGAACCGTCCCCCTAAAAGATAGTATCTTAACATATCTAAGGCCCACTTTACCGCAAGGGCCTCCTTCTCAATGGTCGAGTAGCGACGCTCCCGTGGGAAGAGCTTGCGACTGATGTACACCACCGGGTGTTCTTCCTCTCCTTCACCCTGCGAGAGGACCGCCCCAATCCCCGTCTCGGAGGCGTCTGTTAGGACCGTAAAGGGGAGGTTAAAGTCAGGTTGGGCCAATACGGGGTCGCGACTTAAACTTTCCTTTAACCTCTGAAAGGCTACCTCGCACTCGGTCGACCAGCCCACCTTCTGGGGCATCGCGGCCCGAGTTAAGTCCGTTAGCGGCGCTGCTATCGCCGCGAAGTTTGGGATAAAACGCCGATAGTATCCGGCTAACCCGAGAAACTGGCGCACCTGTTTCTTTGTTTTGGGTGGGGGGTAGCTCTTCAAGGCTTCAACCTTTTCTACCACGGGACGTATTTGACCCCTTCCCACTACATACCCCAGATAGACTACCTCCTTTTCCCCGAAGCGGCACTTTCGTGGGTTCGCCGTCAGCCCGGCTTCCCGCAGAGCCTGTAGCACGGCCCCTACGTGTTGGAGGTGTTCTCCCCATGTCTGGCTGTACACGACGATGTCGTCGATGTAGGCGGCCGCCCATCTTCCCTGTTCTCTCAGTACCCGGTCCATAAGGCGCTGAAACGTCGCGGCGGCGCCATGTAGCCCGAAGGGCATCCGTGTAAAATGGTATAGCCCAAACGGGGTCGAGAAGGCCGTCTTCTCTCGGGAGGTCGGCGTCAGGGGAATCTGCCAGTATCCTCGGGTCAGATCCAAAGTGGACAGGTACCGGGCGCCTCCGAGCCGGTCTAGAAGTTCATCTACCCGTGGCATGGGGTAGGCATCGAAGCGCGACTGCGCATTGACTTTACGGAAGTCGATGCAGAATCGTAGTGATCCGTCGGGCTTCGGGACGAGCACTATAGGGCTGCGCCATTCGCTGAAGGATTCCTCCACGACTCCCCACTGGAGCATCTTCTGCACCTCCCCTCGCACCGTCTCCCACATCCGCCGGGGCACGGGCCGTACTCGTTCACACACCGTCTTCCGGGGTTCCGTCTCTATGTGGTGGTGGATGAGGGTGGTTTGCCCCGGCTCGGCCGTCAGGACATCCCCGAAGGTCCGTAGCAGCTCCTCCAGGTCATTCCTCTGGGCCTCGGTTAGGTCGGTTCCTGTGGGGAAGGTCTGGGGCGGGGTTGCCCCGTCGAGGTTCCCGGGTCCTAACTCCGGGTCGGGGGGCACTGGGTTGATCCAGAAGGCCTCACGTTGCTTCCAGGCTTTCAAGAGATTAATATGGTAAATGCGTGTGTCATTCTTCCTCCCTGACACCTTAACCTCATAATCGACGTCCCCTACACGCCTCAGGATCTCGAAGGGCCCTTGCCACTTGGCCAACAACTTCGAGCCGGGGGTCGGCAACAGCACCAGGACCCGTTGACCCGGGTCGAACACCCGCAACTGAGCTCCCTGGTTATAGTACCGGGCTTGCTTGGCTTGGGCTTGCTCTAGGTTCTCTTTCGCGAACTCCCCTAGCCTGTGCAGCTTTTCCCGGAGGTTCAGGACATACTGTACCGACCCCTGCACTCGGGTCCCCTGTTCCTCCCAATTCTCACGGATAATGTCTAGTATCCCCCGCGGGTGTCGGCCGAACAATAGTTCAAACGGGGAAAACCCTGTAGAGGATTGGGGCACCTCCCGTATCGCGAACAGGAGTGCTGGCAACAACGCGTCCCAATCCCGGGGTTCTTGCCCTACAAACTTCCTCAGCATCTCCTTTAGCGTTCTATTAAAACGTTCTACTAACCCGTCTGTTTGGGGGTGGTAGATGGCCGTTTTCAGCCGCTCGATCCGCAACAACTTACACAACTCGTTCATCAGTCTCGAGGTGAAGTTAGTCCCTTGGTCAGTTAGAATCTGCTCCGGCAGCCCCACTCGGGCAAAAATCTTCACGAGTTCCGCAGCAAGGGTGCTGGCGTGCACGTTTCTGAGCGGGACGGCCTCCGGATATCGTGTTGCATAGTCTAATAGCACCAAAATATACTGGTGCCCGGTTTTGGATTTGTCCAACGGGCCGACTATATCCATGGCGACCCTCGCGAAGGGCACTCCCACCACGGGCAACGGCACCAGGGGGGCTTTGGGTACCCCCTTCGGCCTAACCTTTTGGCACTCGGGGCAGGAGCCACAAAAGTCCTGTACTTCGCGGAAGATGCCCGGCCAGTAGAACCGCCGAATGATACGCTGCACAGTTTTTTCTGCCCCCAGGTGCCCGGCCCAGGGGTTAGCGTGGGCTAGCTCCATGAGGCGTTGTCGGTACCTTTTTGGCACCAGCAACTGCTCGACCCCTGAATCGTCCCCCTGCCCCCCGTCCACCCGGTACAACCGATCGTGTCGTACCTCAAAGTAGGGGCTGGTCGGCCTGTCGGCCTGGGGAGCGTCCTCGTCCTGCGGATCCCGGGCGGCACTCCATGCATGTCGGAGTGACGGATCTTCCCGCTGCTCCTGTATAAAGTCACCATCCACTAGCTCCAGTATTCGCGGTCCTTCTGCCTCGCCCTCTTGTGGGCCGGGGCGGGGGTCCCCAATCATACCCTCCTCTCTCTGGGGAGGCCCTCGTTCCCGCCATGCGTTCAGGGCCCGGCGGAAGCCCCGCCAATCCCGTCCTAGGAGCGCTGGGTACACTAGCTTAGGGGCGACCACCACGTAGCACCACTCTTGGCGGTCCCCATCCGATATCTGGGTCCACGCAGTGGCGTATTGGTGGGAATCGCCGTGTACGCACTGCACCCAGACCGGCGGGCCCCGTGGTCCTCCCTCCGGGAGTAGATCGGCTCTTACAATCGTCTGGCTGCAGCCAGAGTCCACAAGGGCTACCACCGTCTTACCCCCTATCCCTACGGTCCTTAATATCTTACCTTGCCCGTCGCTGGCCTCGGGTTCGGCCCCCGCCAGGGCCTGGGCGTAGGAGCAGTCCATATAGGGGCAGTCCCGGATGAAGTGCCCCTCTTGGCCACAGCGGAAGCAGGTCCCGCGGGCCGGAGGTGGGGTGCCCGGCCTCTGACGCCGGGGGGGTTCAGGCCGTGGTTGCGGTGCCTCCCGTGGCCCCTCCTCGCCCCGCGCTGGCCTCGCTGCGGCGGTCCATCTCCGCGGCCCGTCCCTCTCTGGGCTCCTTCTCCTTTGGACTCCCCGCCCGATGTCGAGACGCGGTGAGGGGGTGGCTTTCCGCCCGCGGTCGCGCCCGTCGGCCCGTTCGGCGGCCTCATAGTCTGTCATCAACTCCACGGCTTCCTGGAGGGTGGAGGGATGGTGTCTGCGGACCCATCGCTGTCCGCCGGCGGGGAGGATGTTGACGAATTGTTCCAGGACGACTTGTTCTGCCACCTGGGGCCCCGTGTGTTGCTCAGGCTCCAGCCAGCGCCATGCAGCCTCCCTTAGCTTCTGGGCCATGGCCCGGGGGCGGACCTCGGCGCTGTAGGGTTCACCCCGGAACTTCTGGCGGTGCGTCTCAGGCGTGATCCCCATTTGGTCGAGTATGGCCTCCTTCAATCGGTAGTAATGCAGGGCCTCGCGGTCACTTAAACCCCTATATGCTAACTGAGCCGGGCCCGTTAGGTATGGGGCCAGTAGTGTAGCCCAGTGGGATTCTGGCCACCGGGCTACCGTCGCCACCCTCTCAAAGGTGGCGAGGTATGCCTCAGGATCGTCAGCCGGCCCCATCTTAGTTAGCCGTATGGGCAGGCGTACCACCTCCCCCTCTCCTGCTGGCCCCTCCTCTTCGGGGCATGCTGGACTCAGGGGGGTCACCATTGCCGGTGGATATCGTCTCATCCACTCTTCCTGTTGCGCCTTCATTTGCTCGGCTACCTCCCGGATCAGTTGTTTTTGCTGCTCTTGTTGCTGGGTGGTGAGCTGCTGGATTAAGGCTGCCTGCTGCTGTTGGTTTTGCCTTTGGGTCTCCTTGACCCACTCCATGAATTGCGTCGGATCCATGGCGTGTCCCGGTGCAGTTCTCACTCCCCTTTTTCCGAAAAACACCACAAAACACCCCCCTGTTAGTGCTCCCTAAGCCTTCTCACACCCCCTTTCCTTTCCTGGGGGGGGGCTGGGTTCGTGAGTAGGTTTTTTTTTTTTTTTTTTTTTTTTTTTTTTAATCGCCCCTTACATCCGGGGTAGGATCCCCACTATGCCCACATTCTCTACCACCTGTGACGCCCCCACGCCGCCCCGCGGCGTTTGCCCAGAGGGCTCGCTATGGTCCTTGAGTCTCGAGCTCCCTCGGCTAGTCTTTTCCGCGCTTTCGTCTTCGGTTTCCCCCCCGCAACAACGCAGGAGGGGAAGGGGGGCCCGGGCCCGCCCACTCTCACGGGCCCCAGCCCAGGGCCCTAAGGGTTCTGGTCCAAGTGACCCGAACCCGGCTGACGGGGTACGACCCCTTAACTCGCCAGCCCACCAGTCATCCCTGACTCTGCCCTGGGCTGCTTCCTTCCCCTCGTGCTCCCGAGCTCACCAATTCGCCGCAGTCCGGGGTACCCGCGAGCCTGGGGGTGGTCCGCTGCCTCGGCGTTGCTCCCCTGGCCGGTGTGGGACTGTGCGGTGGGGTGCGGAGCCGCGCTGCGCTGCCCTGCGCCGCTCTCCGCGGCGCTGTCCTCCGCCCGCGGTCTGCTGCCCCTCCCTCGCTTGGGGCCGCGGTCCCGTTTTAAAGTTGGCGCCGGGGGCGCGGCCCCGGCGTCCTGCGCCGTCTCCGCCCTCCACGCCGGGGCGTCTGTCCGTTGCCAGGGCAACGGGGCCTAGGCTCCGGCGCGCCCGGATGACGTCCTCCGGCGCGTCGGAGGCCAACGCGTTCCTCGCCGCCGCCGAACACCGCGGTCAGCGGCGGGGGGCGCTCCGCCTCCCGCTGTACAGGGCGGCTGGTGCGGGGCTCTCCGCCGTGGGCGGGGCTGCCCCGTCACACCCACCTTCATTGTCAGGTACACTCAGGAGCCAGTGACAGCACCACAGATCTCCGGAGAAGTGAGACAAGGGCAAAATTGACAATCCCAGCCATGGCTTTCTGGTGCCAGTGCTGCTTCAACCACCTCTATCCCTGTGGGAGCAGGGGCTGAGCTCAAGCCACAGACCACCTGGGCCACACTTTTAGAACCACTAGTATATAGTTTGTAGACAACATTACATCTCCTTCCCCGCAAGATCAGTACATAGATTACTAGGTGTTTGTCTACATTTTCTCGTGGGAGACTGGTGTCAAGGGAATATGCCAATGCCCCTTTGTTAAATCCAAAGTAGTGATGTATTATGCTTCTCCCAGTCCGTCTAAAAGTTTGTGGTAGGTATCAGATTTAGAAATTATGTTCCTTTTCTTGAAGTCTATGCAAAAGTGTAGCAAACCATCCAGTTTTAGGACAAACATAATGGAGTTCCTCCAGTCACAGTGATACTTTTCTGTCACGTTGAGTTCCAACATGATCTCTCTCTTGACTCTCCACCCACCCTTTAATTTGCTGGGGATTGGTCAGAGCTCTTCCCAGAATACTTACTGGGCTCTATAATATTTGATGTTCGTGGAAGATAGGACCCTTAATGCCTATTAGCTAGGATGGGTGGAAATGATGTCCCTAGCCTCTGTTTGTCAGAAGCTGGGAATAGGCAACAGGGATGGGATATCTTTAATGTGCCATTGTTGTTATGCTGACGATATGCTTATTTACAACTTCATTTTCTTCATTTAAATCATTGCTTTGGGGTGAGGCTGGGGATGAGGGGTGCAGCTTCAAGGCAGCCCTACAGAGAGAGGACCATGCCAGCCCTCACTTACTGCAGCTGGGCAAGAAGTGCATGTTCCCCAGCTGTGGCAGGTCCAGGTTCGACTGTTTCCTGTGCTGTCCAGCCAGAGTGAGGAAGGCAGCAAACTGCACTTTTTTCTTGCTTCCTAACAAAGGGGAACAGCCAACAATGTTCCCGTAAAAATTGAGGGGAAGGAGTGTCACCCCCTCTGTCCTCCCTAAAGGGTGAGAGATTCAGGGCTGGATGGGAGCGTGAGGGGGGTAGGGAGGGCACATTTCCCAGCCTGTCCTTTTCACCTGCTTGATGATTCTGTCACTTTTTTGTATGCTTTTCTGAGAAGCAATCCCATTCTAGGCACATCCCATTTTTCTGGCACAACCAAACCCTGTCCTTGCTTTTCAAGTTATGACAAGAGGAAGCAGTATACTGAATTTGGTGGTCCTAGATCTTACCATTTAGGGTGAGTTCTTGAACAAAAAGATGGACAAACAGATGGACTCTCTCAAATATATATAGTAGAAGATGTATCTGTGACACCCATGGTCACTTATACCTTCTATGTACTCATAAGGACGAAGGAAGAACAGCACAAGCAGCAGTAGCAGACCCACCTGCCCTGCACTGATTTACTTCAACAATGACCTGGAGGAACCACCTCTAAACATGAAAAATTGGTTAAGTCTCTCTGCTCACTTAATCATTTGCTTTCTTCCTGTGACTCAGTCTTGTAACTGGACTAAGTGGGTGTTCTGTGATGTGGACAACTACTCAAGAGAAACCAACTAATTTCACAAAATCAACTGAGCAGTCATCAGATGGCAACAACAGACTGTTACTGTCAACCTGGGATGAGAGATGAGACCCTGGTTGCTACATGCCTCCCTCCCATGTGTTTAGTATGAAAGTGTGAGTGCCTGGTAAAAGTTAACAACACAGAAAACAATTTTAAAGGAATTTGAAGATTGAATTAATAATGACACCTGGCATGTAAGTTGTTGATGAAGTAACTTATATTCCAATTTCATAGCATGTGTTTCCTTTCATCAACTGTTGAAAATCTGAATTATTTGGTTGTAGATCTTCCAATTAATCAAACATCATCTTGGCAAGAGACAAGAATCACTCTTTGTATGTCAGCAGCATAGTCAGTGGCTGCCTGCTTTAATTATTTAAAGTTTGAAGTATTTCAATTCTTTATTGTTTAAATTACCTGAAAAATCCGTTTCTAGTTTATGGTTTATGCATGATGCTATTAGCTAAAGTTAGTCCATTAGTTATATCCTCTAGACCTTCTAGTGGCTTCCTGCTGAGTTTTGAAATGATTTCCTTGTAATGACTTCCAGTCAAAATTTGAAATTATTTCCTAAAATTACTGTTGACTTTTAGAAAACTTACTTGTTAGGGATCATCTTATATTAATAATTTGTATATTCCCCAAGAGATCAGAGTAATCTATTGAGATCTTCATCTGGTGGCCAGTGTCTATCATAAATATCACTGTATGACTTTTGACTAGGGAGGTATTTGCCTGCCATGCTACTTACCTTGTGTTTTTGCCACTTGGGACAGGATGAACTCATCCCACACTTGCAGGGAAGGGGTTACCTCTCCATTGTAGGCTAAGGAATCCATGCCTCCACATCCTTATTGGCCATGCATCAAGTGCAGCAGTAGTATACAAGGGCACAGTAGTCCAGCTAAGTCTGGGCTGAAAGCTGGTGAGAAAGAATGCCCCTGCCACCAAGTAACAGCAGTCTCTGAATGTGAAAGTTAAACGTGCTGAGATTCCAGTAGGTGCCTGGATACTTGCAAACATCTCCAGGAACAATGGAGCCACCAGGATCAGTCCAGGGAGAGGAACATGTGTATCCCAAAGTCACCTGGAACATGGATGCAGGAGTCAAAATAGGAAGTAGCCCATAGAAGGAACTAGCTGTTGTCTCAAACATAATCATTCTGTTGCTGTTGGATCCCCACTGACTCTGGGGCAAACTCACTCGACACAGCCGGGGCTCTAGGTTGAGACCTAGTTGAGCATAGAAGGTCCGGGTCCTCTTAACTTGGTCACCTCCTACTCTGGGTGGTGGCTAACCCTTCTGAAAGCTAGCAGGTCTTGCTGCCCAGCAAACCAGAGTAGCCATATTGACTCTGGCCTCTAGGCCACACTCTTCTGTGAACCAGGGAACTCTATGGACTCTGGCCCTCTAGGCCTCACTGACTTATGGAGAAGGGCAACCCCTTTGATTTGAATCATGGAGACCTACTGTCCTGCGGGTCAGGTTGATGTATAAACTCCAGCCACTAGGTCTTATGGCCTTGTGAATCAGGGCAACTCTATTAAATTTAGCCCTTGGGTCTCACTGCCTAGAGACAGAAAGCTGCTCAAACGATTGGGTGCACTCATCCCACACCAGATGGGGTTCTCTATCCCATCACATTGCTCCATTCTTTTTTAAATGGGAGTTATTGATCTCAAAGCTGATTTGAGAAGTTGTTATGAATTGCATTTTTATATCTGCCTTCTCATCTGCAATGAGATTATGGCCCTGATTCAACTCCCTCTGCACTCAATAGAGAGATCGCCTTGTAAAGCAGTGGATGTTAGTTCAGGACCAGTGAAAGCATCATATTGTGTCAATGGCAGAAAAGCAAAGCAAAAGGATTTGTGGTGAATATATACTTAAATGTTAAATACAATACAAGGCATTAAGCAAGATAATAATCCCTTTAGTTTCTAAGTATTGAAGAAAACATATATTTATCCCATACTATGACTTTTTCAGAACTGTCAGTGAATTAACTTAACCTGGTGTTTTATAACTTCAGGGTTAAATACATACCTACAGTTGTTTCCAGTGTCTTCCAACATAATATACAAACCTAACTGCGTAAGTGCTTAGCAATAAGGACTGATGCTCCTGTGTGGCTTGATAATACACATAGTACTAAATCAGAAAAGGCAGAAGAAGCTGGGCTACCAGCCCCTTATAGAGGTGGATTCACTAAAAGCAAACAATGGAGCCACTCACCCTAAAATCTGTTACTGTACTATCACTTTACTCCACATTTATAAACTGTAGTGAATCCTGTGTCACATTCCTTGTTTTCGGTGTGGCCCTGTTTTTGTTCATTGTGTTTAGACCATCTGGAGTCCATTCCATTTGTTAAAACTTTTCATAGAGAATGCTTTTACTCAGCACCTGACATTTCTATTTATTTTTCAAGCATTTCTTTTCATATCCATGTGTTTTGCAAGAGACAGTTCCCTGATTTCATTATTCCATGTCTATGATGCAAATCAGCAAAAAATGACAGCAAAATACCAGTGTTCTTACAATAAGGTACATAAGCTCTGGAGTAGAGCAGGAGTGGGCAATCATTTTTGCCCAGGGGCCACTTAAAAAATGTTTGAAATAGCTCCGGGCCATCCCAGAAGGGGCGGGGCCTAAACAGGAAGGGGCGGGGCAATCCCAGACCATGATTGGTCTGGGGGTGGGGAAGCCCTTTTTCCCCCTCTGTCCCATTAGGCACCCATGCCCTGGAAGAGGCTTGGCACGCTTATCCATCCCCAGGCCAATCAGGGCCTGCGGGCAGGGGACTGCCCGAAGCCTCCTCCCACCCTGTGAGGAGCATGTGGCACTCTGAAGTACCGCAGGCTACTCTCAGGGCTGAGGCAGGGCGAAGAAGGCTTCATGCAGCTCCCCTGCCCCCAGGCCCTGATTGGCCTGGGGAGCAGGGAAGCGTGCAAAGCCTCCTCCGCTCTCCCCTCCCCCCCAGCCTCTGTGAGCAATGCGTGGCACTTCCAAGCGGCACGTGCTGCTCACAGGGTGGGAGGAGTATTCATGCACTCCTCCTTCTCCCCCCAGCCAATTAGGGCCTGGGGGTGGGGAAGCGCCCGAAGCCTTCTCTACTCTGCCCCTGCCCTGCGAGCAGTGCGTGGGAAGAGCGGAGAAGGCTTCGAGCACTCCCCTGCCCCTAGGCCCTAATTGGCTTTAGGGCGAGGGAGCAGCAGGGCCTCTGTGGGCTGGATCCACCTGTTTGGCGGGCCAAATCTGGCCCGCGGAGGCCCTTTTGCCCACCCCTGCAGTAGAGCCTGAACAAAGCTCAGAGCTCCACCTTCAGGGTATGTCTACACTACCCTCCTAGTTCGAACTGGGAGGGTAATGTAGGCATACCGCACTTGCAAATGAAGCCTGGGATTTGAATTTCCCGGGCTTCATTTGCATAAGCGGGGCGCCGCCATTTTTAAAACACCGCTCGTTCGAACCCCGTGCAACGCGGCTACACGGGGTACGAACTAGGTAGTTCGAACTAGGCTTCCTAGTTCGAACTACCGTTACTCCTCATTCCACGAGGAGTAATGGTAGTTCGAACTAGGAAGCCTAGTTCGAACTACCTAGTTCGTGCCCCGTGTAGCCGCGCTGCACGGGGTTCGAACGAGAGGGGTTTTAAAAATGGCGGCGCCCGGCTTTATGCAGATGAAGCCCGGGAAATTCAAATCCCAGGCTTCATTTGCAAGTGCGGTATGCCTACATTACCCTGCTAGTTCGAACTAGCGGGGTAGTGTAGACATACCCTCACTGAGTTAAGGGAAGAAAGAAATTTAAAATAGCCCTTTTCAGAGCTTAGTTTATTTCCAACTACCAGTTGCTAGCCAGACCTGCTAATTGAGAAAGGGTCCTTACATTTCCCCCACATGCTGCCCAAAGTAGATAGCCAGTTAGCCCTGGTGATACCACACCAGGGAGAGTCCTTACTCTGCTTTAGTTAATTAAATGTGGGTAAGTCTACATTACAGAGAAAATCAAAGCTGCCAAAGTCGATCTTCCAGAGTTCGAATTAGTGGGTCTAGTTAAGACAGGTAACTTGAAGTGAGAGGGATGATCTGGTCGATGCCAGTGGACCTACTTCCACAAGGAGGAAGGGAAGTCAAAGGAAGAGAGTTCTCCCTGTGACTTCCTGCGGTGTGGATAGTTAAACTCTAATTCAGCTAATTCAATTTCAGCTATGCAATTAACATAGCTGAAACTGCATATCTTAATTCAACCTTGTCCAGTAGTATGGACATAGCCTCTGAGATTATCATAATTTCTAATTTTTTTTATTAGTTACAGTATCAAAGTGTCAGTTTTCTCCTTTCTTTCTGAAAAGTCATTATTAGCAAAATTTAAAAGGAAATCTGTTACTAGCAACGTCAGTTTAATTTCTAAACATGATTTAGGACTACTTTTGTGGTTATGGTGACATTCCTATAAATAAACGGGCCATATGTATACTGAAATCTAATTCAATTCAAAGTAATGCTTTGTCATTCTAGGTTAGCAACATTCAACAATAATGAGAATAAGGAATGCTATCTGATCTTTAAGCCCAAGTGGTTTTTTTTATGTAATATTTTATTCCATATCTGCCAGTTTAAATTATGGAGTCATATAACTCTACTGAAAATGAGCAACTCTTTCTACATCTAAAGCATCAATATGCAAACTACAAAGATCATAATAAAACTTCATACTAGCAAAAGACATTAGCATTTCAAATGTTATGTAGCAAGTAGCAAAATTCCCTTTCCCCAGTATGTCTTTAAATACATGTTTATTTTCAGAATTCCACTTCTCTTTGGATATTAAAGTTTAGTATTCAGGCAATAAAACATTGGTAAACAAAGAGGCAATATGTCGTATGCTATATAATCATCATTTTCACAGTTCAGATGCTTGAAAAACAAATCTCATGCTACTGAATTAAGAGAGAGGGGAAATCCTTATGTTCCTTCTACTATAGAATTGTGTATGAAGCCTTAGGAAACAGCTGTTTGGATAAATTAAAAAATATGCAAGAACTGCAATGATTTGGATGATTTTATGTTTAAACAACAGTTACTAAAGATTAATAGGAATTTCCACAGAATGAGAAAGTGAAAACCCTAAGAGAACCTGAGGATGTTAACTTTGAAATAAAATATGCCTCAAAGAATACAGTTTTTAACCAGGCTAGCTCTGACTTTTGCAGATTTCGTACAGAATGCAGCACTTTGTAGAGATTAATTATAATTGTAGATCCTAAAGCAACTGTGGGTTGTTTGTTTTGTTTTGTTATGTTTGTTGTGTTGCTTTGTTTACCCACCTGCTGTCATGGAGAAAAGTGTACCTAATGTAACAGATCTAGAAGTGTGTACAGTTTATATTCATAAAAGGCCCAAACATATATTTGTCTGCATAATCATTGTTTCCACAGTTAACAAATATTTCATGGGGAAATAAAATAATCAGTCATGCGCTGGGGACATTATAGACTACTTGGAGAACATATAGAGAGAGTCCCATATTTATTTAAGTCTTTTCGTACTGTGCATTTTTAGTTTTATTGCGTAAAGTACATGAGATATGGTTTTATTTATTTTTTAAAAATGAAATTAGGCTGTTTACAGACAACAGTGAATGGACAACTATGCAAACTGAATGGGATTCAGGGGGAAACCTCCCAGAATTACTGAATATGCATTTTTGATGGTTTGACCAAGCACACTATTGCACAAGGATTTCAGAAGAGGTCATGTATGGAAAGTTTTGGAAGGAGAGAGGGTGAATGGATCTAGAGTCTTAGATTTTTTTTTGAGATAGTCTGCCAGGATTTAAGTACTGTCAAAATGTTTTATGGCAACTTCCAGATTTACCATGCCATGTTTTCTTTTCCATTACTATGATTTTAATGTCTTACTTCGAAGAGCTGTCTTCTGGAAATGAAAACTGGACATGACAAGTATCTTCTTGCTTTTTGAAGAACAAGTGGTTTTACAGCATAGTGAATTAATGGATATTTTCATAGTAGTCCGGGTAAGACTCAGCTGCTGTCTTGATACATGATCCTTCCTAAATGTTGGATCATATTTCTGCTGATTTATTTCTCATAATACATAAGAGATTAGAAATAATTTCTGAATAGGTAGTATTTTGGGTGGTGGGAGGAACAGTACATCTTAGAATATAAGAACAGCCATACTGGATCAGACCAAAGGTCCATTGAGCCCAATATCCTGTGTTACAATAGTGGCTAATGCCAGTGCCCCACAGGGAATGTACAGAACAGGTAATTGAAAAGAGATCCATCCCGTTGTCCATTCCCAGCTTCTGGCAAATAGAGGCTTGGGACACCATCCCTGACCATTTAGCTAATAGCCATTGTTGGACCTATCCTCCATGAATTTATCTTGCTCTTTTTAGAACCCTGTTATAGCCTTGGCTTTCACAACATCCTCCAGCAAAGGTTTACAGGTTTACTGTGCATTGTGTGAAGAAATACTTCATTTTGTTCATTTTAAACCTGCTACCTATTAATTTCATTTGGCAACTCCTTGTTCCTGTGTTATGAAAATAAATAAATAACACTTCCTTGTTTACTTTCTTCACAAGTCATGATTTTATACACCTCTATCATGTCTCTCCTTAATTATCTCTTTTCCAAACTGAAAATCTCTCCTCATATGGATGCTGTTCCATAGTCATCACTTTTTTGTCCTTTTCTGAACCTTTTCCAATTACAATATGGCTGTGTCCAGACTGCATCCCTTTTTCGCAAAAGGGATGCAAATTAGACACATTACAATTGCAAATGAAGTGGGGATTTAATTCCACCCCGCTTCATTTGCATAAAAATGGCTGCCGCTTCTTTCCGGCTCGGAGCTTTGCTGGAAAAAAGCGCCAGTTTAAACGCGGATCTTTCAGAAAATAAAGCCTTTTCCGAAAGATCCCTTATTCCTCTTAAAATAAGGAATAAGGGATCTTTCGGAAAAGGCTTTATTTTCTGAAAGATCCGCGTCTAGACTGGCGCTTTTTTCCGGCAAAGCTCCGAGCCGGAAAAAAGCGGCAGCCATTTTTATGCAAATGAAGCGGGGGGGATTTAAATCCCCACTTCATTTGCAATTGCGATGTGTCTAATTTGCATCCGTTTTACGGAAAAGGGATGCAGTCTAGACACAGCCTATATGTTTTTGAGATGGGACAACCACATCTGCATGCAGTATTGAAGACGGATTTATACAGAGGCAACATGATATTTTCTATCTTCTTATCTATCCCTTTCTTAATGATTTCCAAAATTCTTTTAGCTTTTTTTTGACTGCCATTGCACATTGAGTGGATGTTTTCAAAGAACTGTCTACCATGACTCTAAGATCTCTTTCTTGAGTGTAATGGCTAAGTTAAGACCCTGTCATATTCTATGTATAGTTGGGATTATGTTTTCCAATGTGCATTACTTTGCATTTTCCAAGATTTTCTCTGCCATTTTGCTGGCCAGCCACCCAGTTTCATAAGATTTCTGTGTAGCTCTTCATACTCAGCTTTGGATATAATTATCTTGAATGATTTTGTATCATCTAAAAATGTTGCCACCTCATTATTTATCCCTTTTTCCAGATAATTCATGAATAAGTTGAACAGTGATGCCAAAGAAGTGTCCTTTGCAAGACACTACAAAGTTCCCTTTACTTTGAATTCAAATGAACCTCTACATAAACACTTTTAAACATTTTAATGCTATTTATGCACTGCTTCTGCTGAAGATCAGAGGGTAAATACTAGAACTTAAGTCACTCTGTATGACACAAGTTTTTAAGATGGTCATTTAACACCATCAGTTGCATAATGTAAATGGAATTTACAAGGAGATGCCTTCAGCAAAAAATACATATAGTGAATCTTCTGCAATATTAGAAGGACATGGAGAGATTGTCATTGTACTAACTACAATAATGTTTCCAGTTCTTTAGGCTGAAAATGAAATAACATGTTCCTCCCACATGTTAGAGGACATTTTTGCTCAGTAAATACAGTATTAATGGCAAGATGTGGATAAGGCTCAAAAGGTTTGAAATCTTCAGGTCTCTCAATCAAATGACAATTCAGAATGTATTCAGATTATATGAAGCTTTTTAAATATTTCTCATAAAGCTAATGGAACATATGGCCCTAACAATCTAAAAGCTTAAAGGTTTATGTCCCATTCTGACACTCTTGAAAATTTTTAGGCCTATTACTTATTACAGGGCCTAGAGTGTTTGATCACAATCACATTAGAGTATTATGTTGTAGTTCTTTGATACCTCAAAGCTACAAACAGGAATGAGGCATAGTAAGCTGGTGAGTCACAAAACGTATTGGCACATATACTGAGTTTTACTAGTCAAGTTTGCCAGAATCCATGAAAGATTTATTATAGCCATGCATAAATCAACATTTCTGCAAAACTTTTGCTTAACATTAGAGTTAAATATTTGGAAACAAAAATCCAAAGTTAAATATTGAATTGATTCTGATCTCATGTGTAGTTGTATTATGCAAAGTTTTGTATAAAATGAGCTGCTGGATATATGTTACACTCATATACAAGAGCTGATAAAACTTTGTTATGCAGGCTGCGTAATATAAAACTGTATTGTAATTGATCATATATCTAAATCATATAGTGTTCAGATCTGATGTCCACTCTCGAAAAAGGATGTTGAAAGATTTAAGAGCCACAATAAAGATTCAAGATGTGGAAAGCATGCTTTATAATGAGATTCGAAAGGAGATCAATCTATTTAGCTCTTCAAAGAAAAGGTTAAGACACAAGTTGACCATATTCTGTAAATTCTTATACAGAGAAAAGATGATAGTAGAGAGTTCTTTAATTTACCGGACATTGGCATACTATGATCTAGCAACTAGAACCTCAAGTCTCAAAAGTTCAAAGTGGAAATAAACTGTACCCTCCTTTTGAATTGAGACTGGATATATTTCTAAAAGAGGGTATGTCTATACTACAGCACTAATTCGAACTAACAATTCAAATTAGTTAATTCGAAATAAGGTAATTCGAATTAGTGTATCTAGACCTAAAAACTAATTTGAATTAGCATTTTACTAATTCGAAATAGCATATCCACATTGAGTGGACCCTGAATTGAAGGTAAGCCTGGCCGGAACCAGTGCCAAAAGGGCATCAGGGTCGGACTTAGGTTGTGGGGCTGCTGCCTCAGGCTAGCCAAGGGCTGTGTTTAAAGGGACCCGACCCCCCCATCTCGGACAGAAAGTTCTCAGGTTTCTCTGCTTGCTGGTCTACCTCGCTGAGGGACAGCAAAGCATTTGTGTCTCGGAGTGCTCTGCTTGCCTTCACTCAGGACACCACGGCACTCTGCAACATGGAACCAGACCTGTCCCATGGGACTCTGCTATGTCTCATGGACATGTTGCTGGCAGCCTGGCTGCACTGTCTGCAGGCTGCCATCTAGGAGGACCATCGAGCGGGTGTCAGGATCCAGGGGGCCCTGCGGGAGAGTTTCCACCCTGAGGAATGCTAACAGTCTCCCCAGTCTGTCCCACTGGGGCTTGTGCCCCATTCCTCCCTCTCATCCTTCCACTTACCCTTCCCTAGCCCCCACTTCCTGATGTCAAATAAAAGACACGTATTTTCAAAAATAACAACTCTCTTTATTCAACACAACTGGGGAGGGAGAATGAAACTGTGGGGAGATAAGGTAAAGGAGGTGGGAGAGGGCAGGAGAGAGGATGGGAGAGGGGAGGGGGAAAACTGGGAGGAGGGAGCTGGAAGGGGAAATCAAGGGGAAGAAGAGGGAGGGGAAACTCAGGGATCAGGGGTGGGTGTCTCTCTGGGCCAACCACCTCCCAGCATGGCGAGGGAGGGGGCCTCAGTGTCTCTGTGGGAATGGGGTGGAGGGTGCGGAGGCTGAGGTGGGAGGGACATTGAGGAGGAGGGTGTGGAGGTTGAGGAGGAAGAGGTGGGAGGGGGCAGGAGTGGGAGGAGGGACAATTGTTGGGGGGGCAGCAGGCACAGGACGGGCACAGGGCATCATGCTCTGCAGCAGGGCCTGCAGGTTAGCATTTCTGCCTCGGTCCTCAGCCAGCTGCTCCTGGCAGAGCTTCAGGTCTTCCCGCATCCAGGCCTCGACGGTGTGGTGCAGGGCTTGCAGGGTCCCCAGGTGCTGGTCCCAGTACTCCTGCCGTGTGGTTGTGGTCCGGAGCAGGTACGGGAGCATGTCGCGGGCAGGGTGGTGTGCCCTGCACAAGCAGCTGGTGCAGCTGTAGAGAAAGAAGAGAAGTGGTCAGTTCTCCCTGGGGACACAGAGGATAATGCCCAGCCCCCCTCCCGTGACGTGAGGGCGACTGTGCCCTGCACCTTCAGAGCTGCTGTGCTTGCACAGAGGCCATGATCAAGATGTCTGACTCTCCCCGGGACTGGGAGCTGCCCCACGACCACACCCATGCCCCTGTGCAGTGTATAGTGTGGCCAGGGCGGGAGGGAGATGTCCCCTGCATCTGTGTAGAGGGTGTGTGTGAAGGGAGGGTGTCCTACTGGGTCCCTCCCCGGGGTCGGGAGCATGTCAGGTCTCTTCACACATGCATGTGCCTATTGGGCCACGGCCCCTGGGTGTCACGCAGCTGAAGCCACCTGCCCAAGGGTGGCATGGCATGTGCTCGCACGTGCACAGGTGGCTGCGTGATCCATGGGAGGCATGGCCCACGCGCATGGTCCCTGGTTTCTCTCCCCGCCTCCCCTCCGGGCAGGGGACAGTGCTAGCCTCCCTGGATGACCCTGCTGACTCCGGTGCCGGAACTACTCGTGGTGGCCCCTCCAGTGTGACCAGGTCAGGGACCTCTGGTCCTGGCTCGCTGCCTCCTGGGCTGGCGCGGACCGCCCCACCCCCCAAGAGTTGGTCGAGGGAAAGGAAGTAGGGGCAGGTGGCAGCCCCTGCTGTAGCACTGCCCCTGGTGGCTCTGGCGTATGCCTGCTGCAGCTGCTTAACTTTCAGGTGCACCTGTTCCTGGGTGCGCCTGTGTCCCTTTCGGGCCATGGTGGCCGCTACACAGCTGTAGATGGCTGCATTCTTCCTCCTAGTGTGGAGATCATGGACGTTGGGGGCCTGCCCCTAAACCTCAATGAGGTCCATGACCTCCGCACTAGTCCAGGAGGGCGCGCACCGTCTACGGCCTCTGGCTGGCCCCTAGGTGCTGGGGGACTGTGCGGGGGCGGCTGGCTGTCACTGGCTCCCTGGCTCATCCTGGGGCCACTGGGTCAGGGACAAAGACTGCTGGCAGGGCTGGCTCTGGCAAGTGCTATTTGGCCAGCGCCTACCCCTTTAAGGGCCCCGGGATTGGGGGAGAGGAGAGGAGTTTTCCTGGTTTGGCCTAGAGTGGCCACCAGGGGGAACCTGGGAAGGGCTAGCCTCCAACTAGTTCGAATTAAGTGGCTACACAGCCCTTAATTCGAACTACTTAATTCAAACTAAGCGTTACTCCTCATAGAATGAGGTTTACCTAGTTTGAATTAAGTGCTCCGCTAGTTCGATTTAAATTCAAACTAGCGGTGTGTATGTATAACTGCTATTAAAGTTAATTCGAACTAACGGCTGTTAGTTCGAATTAACTTTGTAGTGTAGACATACCCAGATATAGGATTCTGCAATTCTAAGTCCCAATTTCAAAAGTGACAAGCACTTAGGCACTTTTGAATGTTTTATTCGTGTTCTAGTTCAGCCACAAATTGTTGCACCATATACCTATGTCAGTGGGATGAATCTGTGGTCTGTGTTATGGAGGAGTCAGTCTAGCTCATCACAATGCGCTTTTGAAATCTGTAAATAAAGATCAAAATTAGGTATGGTAATTTTGCCACAAATTTCATTTGTAAAATCTAGGTCCTAAAGAATTTTAAATAGATAATATTTAAAAGGCTGCCATTTTAGTACCATTTTCACTTCACACTCAGGAGAAAAATTCTTTATTAAGAAATGGCCTGTCAGCCCCTCAAGAACTGAAACTTTAAAAGAATCTATAGATTTCCTCTCACCAATAAATTCAGAAAAGAATATGCTATTAAGAAGGATTTTGTTTTATTTTGTATTTCCATAGTTCAGCTTTCAGATATTAGAAATAACTAATATTTTTATTTCATTGAAACCTGTGTTAGATGGACCACTAACCGGACAGCGGTTTGTAAATCGAGACATATAATATCCTTCTCACTACGGCTGCTAAGTGGAACCAAACCAAATGTCATTTTTAAACAGTGTGTATAAAATGAGCAATCCCTGTATTAATACATTTCCAAGCTTAATCAGAATGTTTGAAATACATCACACAAGTTACTTTGCCTCAGGACTACATCTTGCAAGGAAGATTTTGATTTTGTTTTGTTTAAAGGCTCACAAAATTCAAGTACTTTTTTTTCATTTGACCCAAATGGGCTCCTTTCTAAATGGAGCAATTTGATGCTACGCATATTTAATGTTTGACAGAATGTTTCACAGGATCTCTGAGTCCTCCTTTTCTTCTCCAGCAGTGCTAATGGGAAACATACACCAGAACAAATGCCGGGCTCTGTCCTTTTCCTACTGACGTCAATAGAAACATTTCTACTGTTAAAGCAACTGTGTCTGCCAGTCACAAGCAGGTTATTCTTTAAAGTCACATCTTCAGCTCAGTTCTCAGCAGGCATAGTCTCACTGAACTCGATGCAGTATCAGATAAAGATCTAGTCACTTATGTTCAGGTACATCTATGATTGTACCTACAATAGTATAGTTTTGTTTGCTCTTTGGTTGTTCATTCCAGCCTCTTTATGAATGCTCATCCTTACTCCTCTGCTTCCTTCTCCCCCTCTTTTCTCAACTTTTTCTGTTTTCTCACACCTTCCTGTCATTTCCCCTCATCCACCCTTTTCCTCATACAAAAGATGAAGATAAATAAACTGATAAAATTAAAAGGAAAATAAAAAATGATCTATCAAGAGCTCATCACTCTTTGATTCCTTTGCTTTGGTGTTGTCCCACCTTCCACCCACCTATTTTTTGGTCTTTCTAGATTGTGAACTCTTGAAGACAGCCGCTATATCTTCCTAAATGTCTGAATACAGCTGCTGGCATGAGGTGGTTTCTGGCTATTACAGGAATATAAATGTGAATGATTTCATCTCTTCCATATTAAAAGTGAACTTGAAAGTTCTCTCTTAAGCCTTATGTGTCTCTCTATTATACTATACAAAATGAAAATTATATGAATTTTACCTCTACACATACCTTGATTTAAGATTTAATGAAGTCTAAAACAGAAGCCAAGCTTGAAAAAAAATCAGTTCTGTAATTTTATAGTTATGAACAGATAATGTTTACAACTAGAAATATTTCCTTTGAGTTTCTAGATCAGTTCAAGCTAGCACAACTGTGAGAATCAGGGGGAGTCAGAAGGCTAGTGTATTTCTTATTGTAATATATGGACAGGTGTGGGGTTTTTGTTGGTGTTATTAGACCCGCATACTTTAGAAAAGCTGAACAGATTTTGCTATGTAAGGGGACTGTTACCCCTTACTAAAACTCTGTGGGAGTTTTTTGGTTTACCAGCTTCAGAAGGGGAAGGGTTCATGAGACTGACAGACCCCAGAGACAATGGAAAGCAGTCAACACTCCAGCTCAGCCTGACTGACAGGTTGTAAGTGGGGATTGTTCTGGCTCTCTCTCTGAGCAAACAGGGAGCTGAAAGAGCAGAGTGAGCTGTGTGCAGGAGAGGTCCTGCAAAGACAGAGATCTGAAAGAGGAGTACAAGAAGAAGTCCAGCAGCGACAGAACCAGACACAGACTGGCTAAGCAGTGCAGACCCTGTGTTGAGCAGCAGACTGGCAGTGCTCAGAAAGCCAAAAGGAACAGAGAAACAACACAAGGAGCTGGAACTGGCCAAGCAGCACAGCCTGCAGCTGGATGTGGTGAGCTACTGGGACCTGCAAAGTGTGGGGAAAGGCTCTGGACTGGGAGAGGGGTCTGGCCACTTAGAGACTGAGGCTGTGTGGTCACTGCCAGTGCAAGTGTGTCCAGCCTGCAGCCCCTTGCAGCACTTCCAGGGCTTCTAAGGAAGAGACTGTGAACTGTCCTTACACTCTGCAGACTGCTGTGTTGATGTCCCTGTGCTACAGAGCAGGGCTGGGTGTTCTCATTTAACCATTCTCATTGTTTCTTATTCTATTCTCTTTAATCAGCTGATGTTTAATAAATTGTATTTGCTTTGAACCTTATGAAGTGATCACTGGGCCAAGAAGGCCTGCAGTGTAAAGAGAGCACCTCGGAGTGGGGACACCCTAACTCCTGCCCCTAGTGATTACAAGGTCAGGGATTAAGCCCCAGGAAACCTGGGCCCAGCCTTGTTGGGGTTTCAAGGGCTCTGCTACTCAGGAGAGTGGAGGGGGAGCCCTCAGGATCAGGGAGCCGTGGGGTAAAGGAAGTGGGAGCGGGGACTCAGATCCTTTCGCTGGTTCATTTCACCGGGGTGTATAGAAGCCAGGAAAGTTCCCCACAAGAGCGGGACCATTCCCCCGCTTACATAATTGGCGTCACGAACAGGATCCCATTCGAAGGGTCCACCCCATTGGTTTATTTGTTGAGTTCTGGTAGCACCAGCCAGGCCTGGTCGAGAGCACTACGATGGCTGGAATTGAAGAACTACAGACCCAGGTTGCTGAACTTCAGCGCAGATTATCAGACCAAAGTGAGGCATTACAGCAAGCTAGAGCGGAGCATAGAGAAGCCTTATCACTGGCCAAGGCAGTTATAGACCAACAGGCAGCAGAAGCTAAGAAACCCCCTACTATTTATGTCCCACGGGAGCGGAAGGTTGCAGAGTTTGGTGGCTTCCCAACTAGGCCAGGAGACATTACGGTAGAGGAGTGGGTGAAGTCTGTGAAGGCAGCTCTGCATGTGCTAAGAATACCTGAAGAAGATCATGTGGATTTCATAGAAGAGCACCTCAAGGGCCAGGCCAAGGCCACAGTAAAGTTTATGGCAATGGCAGACAAGAAAGATGTGAAAAAGGTATTTGAACTCCTCCTAGAAGTGTATGGAGACAAGGTACCTATTGGAACCCGGCTAAAGGAGTTCTTTGAGCGAAAGCAGGAGCCTGGTGAAACTATCCGGGCATATGCCTATGAACTCCAGGAAAGAATGAGCAAAGTGGAGCGGCGAGACCCTCAACGAGTTTCAGATGCAGATATGGCGCTGAAAGAACAGATGGTGTTTGGGCTCCGGGATGACTCCCTCCGCCGTGAAATGAAGAGAAGGTTGAAGGAAGAGCCTGGGAAGAAGTTCCCTGAACTCATGCAGGCTGCTATTATGTGGTCAGAAGAAGAGGAAGCTCCTTTGGAAGAGACCGCCAAGCCTAACTCCAGAACACGGAGTGGGGGCCTAGTCAGTGCAACTACTGGGGAAAAGGCCCTGCCCCAAACACAGTTAACATTGGAAAGTTTAAGTGAAGCTATCCAAAAACTGGCAGTCCAGCAGGGGGAGATGCTGAAAGTAATGACTGAGGTGGTGAAGGAAAAATCCACCTCCTCCACTACTTGGCCAAAATACCCCAGGACCCCAGGGTCCCGAAGACCCCCACTAAAGGATGAGCTGGGAAGGTACATTTGTTACACTTGTGAAAGACCAGGGCATACTAGTCGAGATTGTCCACTGAAGAGGGGACTGGAATCCCGAGCGTCTGGAATCCAAGAGACACCAAGATCGAGTAGCACATCAGGGGAAGGTCAAGCGGGGACAGAAGGGTTCCTACGGCTGTCCCTCGGAAAAGGGCAGCATGCCAGCAGTAAGGAAAAGGACCCCGATGATGCTAGTGCATTTGATGACTTCTGTGGTCGAGCTTTTGGGGACTGCTTGACAATGATGGTAAAAGAGGTATCACAAAACCTGGTAGAAGGTGAGGATGCAATAATCTCAGGGTATTCGTGGGAAGAGATTCGCACCCTGCAAAAAGAAGGGGACCTTGGGCCAGTCTTAGAGGCAGTCATGAAGCGGATGAGGCCAGACCGGAGCTTTGGGGACAAATACCCTCAGGCTAAGAAGCTGACCAGACAGTGGGAGCGACTTAGGTTGCACCGTGGAGTGCTGTTCCGTGTAATCTGTCATCCTCGTGATGGCGAAGAAGTGTGGCAGTTAGTGGTGCCAGTGTCACTTCGCCGACAAGTTTATGAAGCCAGGCATGACCATGGAGGGCATTTTGGAGACAGAAGCACTCTTGAGGTGATGAGGAAGAACTATTACTGGCCTACAATGGCTAGTGATGTAACAGCATGGATCCGTCAGTGCAAGCGGTGTGCCCTAGCCAAGGATGTGTTTCCGCCCACTCGGGCCCCTTTGACCTGCACTAACGTGACTGCCCCAATGGAGGTCTTAGCAATGGACTACACTCGGCTAGAGAAATCTTCAGAGGGGTTTGAGAACGTACTGGTTCTCACAGATATGTTTACCCGATTCACTGTTGCAGTTCCAACTAGAAACCAGACAGCGCGGACAACGGCTGAAGCCCTCCTAAAACACTGGTTTATGTATTATGGTTGTCCAGCACGGTTACACTCAGACCAGGGGAGGAATTTCGAGTCAGGGGTGATATCAGCATTGTGTAAACTGTATGGCATAGCCAAAAGCCGAACAACACCCTATCACCCACAAGGAAATGCTCAGTGCGAGAGGTTTAACCAGACAATGCATGACATGCTCAGAACACTACCGCCGGAAAAGAAACGAGCCTGGCAGGAGCATCTCCCCGAGCTGGTGATGGCCTATAATAGTCACATCCATTCGTCGACAGGGTATTCTCCTTTTTATCTCATGTTTGCTAGAGATCCCAGGTTGCCATTGGATATTCTGGACAGAGAGGGCCCTGAGGAAGATGATGTAACCAATCTGGATGATTGGGTCAAAAGTCACCATGACAGGCTGAAGAGAGCCTGTGAAGTTGCTCTCAGTACGTCTAAACAGGCAGCCATAAGCAGGAAGAGGACTTATGATCGCAAGTCCAGGGGGGCTCTCATCAGGCCTGGTGATCGTGTACTAGTTCGTAATCATAGACACCGGGGGCGTAATAAAATACAGGACAAATGGGAGTCGAGTCCTCACATTGTAGTTGCTCACAACAATCCTGACCTGCCAGTTTACACCATTCGACCTGAACAGGGAGGGCATGAGAGAACAGTTCATAGAGATCAGCTAAAACATTGCACCTTTAGTTCAGTCAGGAATCCTAGGAGGTGTAGATCAGGACGGCCTGAAGAGACTGAAAGGAGTTGGGGAATGGTTTTAGTCCCACAAACTGAATACCAAAGGGAGCAGAGGGTAGCAACCCCTGACCACAACGAGGATGACCAGATCCCTCAGGCTGACCCAGTATTACCTGAAGACAGGGAAATAGAAAATATGGGTAATGAACCACCTGTTGTAAGAAGGTCCCAGAGAACTAATAAGGGTGTATTGCCTGTTAAACTTAGAGATGATTATGTTATTGGTCCTATGTAATGGCTTAATGAGTGTCCGCACGTCCAGTAGAAATAAGATGTTAAATATGTGAAATGTTTTTGTTAATCGTTAATGTTTTTATATGGTGTGAATTTTGTGGCTGTGGTAGAATTCTAGCAAGGGGGAATGTAAGGGGACTGTTACCCCTTACTAAAACTCTGTGGGAGTTTTTTGGTTTACCAGCTTCAGAAGGGGAAGGGTTCATGAGACTGACAGACCCCAGAGACAATGGAAAGCAGTCAACACTCCAGCTCAGCCTGACTGACAGGTTGTAAGTGGGGATTGTTCTGGCTCTCTCTCTGAGCAAACAGGGAGCTGAAAGAGCAGAGTGAGCTGTGTGCAGGAGAGGTCCTGCAAAGACAGAGATCTGAAAGAGGAGTACAAGAAGAAGTCCAGCAGCGACAGAACCAGACACAGACTGGCTAAGCAGTGCAGACCCTGTGTTGAGCAGCAGACTGGCAGTGCTCAGAAAGCCAAAAGGAACAGAGAAACAACACAAGGAGCTGGAACTGGCCAAGCAGCACAGCCTGCAGCTGGATGTGGTGAGCTACTGGGACCTGCAAAGTGTGGGGAAAGGCTCTGGACTGGGAGAGGGGTCTGGCCACTTAGAGACTGAGGCTGTGTGGTCACTGCCAGTGCAAGTGTGTCCAGCCTGCAGCCCCTTGCAGCACTTCCAGGGCTTCTAAGGAAGAGACTGTGAACTGTCCTTACACTCTGCAGACTGCTGTGTTGATGTCCCTGTGCTACAGAGCAGGGCTGGGTGTTCTCATTTAACCATTCTCATTGTTTCTTATTCTATTCTCTTTAATCAGCTGATGTTTAATAAATTGTATTTGCTTTGAACCTTATGAAGTGATCACTGGGCCAAGAAGGCCTGCAGTGTAAAGAGAGCACCTCGGAGTGGGGACACCCTAACTCCTGCCCCTAGTGATTACAAGGTCAGGGATTAAGCCCCAGGAAACCTGGGCCCAGCCTTGTTGGGGTTTCAAGGGCTCTGCTACTCAGGAGAGTGGAGGGGGAGCCCTCAGGATCAGGGAGCCGTGGGGTAAAGGAAGTGGGAGCGGGGACTCAGATCCTTTCGCTGGTTCATTTCACCGGGGTGTATAGAAGCCAGGAAAGTTCCCCACAAGAGCGGGACCATTCCCCCGCTTACAGCTAGATGGTCACTGTATTGGAACCAGTAATCAGACTGTAGAATCAAAACATGTTCTCTGTATGAGACACCTCATGAAAGTAACAGCTCCACCATTTGTTTCTCTTTTTAACTCTCCTTCTGGCATTATCTACTTTATGTTCCATCAACTTACTTCCATTGTACACTTTCTATAAGAAAACCAACCAAAAATTCATTTTTGTGAGGACAAACAAAATTCCACAAAGGAATGTGCTTGAAAGTTAAAAACAGAAGGAGAAAGGACTTAGAATGGAAGCTATGTATTTCAGCCTTAGCTGCAGAAGCTGAACTCCTGCTAGAATTTGGATGTATGATTTGTACTTTCAACATTTTGTATATGTTGTACAAAATGTCATGTAAAATAAATGAACATAGATCCCCTTTGGCCATTAGAGCTCACTTCACTGTACACATGCTCCTGTTAACAGCAACATTCAAGTCCCAGCAGAAATTCTCAACCCTCTTAGCAGTGGGTTTAGGGCCATAACAATCTCAGCATGAGTACAAGAAGGCAAGTGGAGGTTTTAATGAGAAAAACAGCTAGCAGTGGTTCTCAGACTGGGGCTCATGACCTCCAGATAAGCTGTGGAGCTGTATGGAAATTTGCACGGCTTTCCTCACTAGTTTTCTCACTTTCATGAGGGGGGAAAAATAGGCCAAAGCATTCAGCAGTATTGTCTATTATCTTCAGGGTGGCCAGATTTGTGAGATTATTTCAAGCTCTCTGAAATGACTTTTTTCTAGTATTATGATTTGCCAGTTTTTGTGACCATTTTGCTTACTAAATGCTTCTACAAAATCTAGCAGTTGCACATACAGATTCTTTTAAAAAACTAGTCTGCTACTTTCAAATGGAGTGTTGGCTATTTTGAATATCCATATGTTGGTTTTACTTCTGAGGGTATGTTTTAATCACTTCTCTAGATCTCCTAATGCACCCTGATATGCCATTAGCCTTCTTGGCTACAAGTGCACACTGTTGACTTCTCTGTCTCCTTAGGCTTACTCCACTAAGTAGCACCCCATACTTTTCTCCATTTTTTTAGTACAGATCTCTTAGGGTATGTCTACACTACAAAGTTAATTCAAACTAACAGGCTACGTCTACACTGGCCCCTTTTCCGGAAGGGGCATGGTAATTTTTGAGATCGTAATAGGGAAATCCGCGGGGGATTTAAATATCCCCCGTGGCATTTAATTAAAAATGTCTGCCACTTTTTTCCGGCTTTTGGAAAAGCAGGAAAAGAGCATCTACACTGGCCCCGATCCTCCGGAAAAAGCACCGTTTGAAGTAGGAATAAGATCCTCCGGAAAAGGGCGCTTTTTCCGGAGGATCGGGGCCAGTATAGATGCTCTTTTCCGGCTTTTCTAAAAGCCGGAAAAAAGCGGCGGACATTTTTATTTAAATGCCGCGGGAGATATTTAAATCCCCCGCGGATTTCCCTATTACGATCTCAAAAATTACCATGCCCCTTTCGGAAAAGGGGCCAGTGTAGACGAGCCCACAGACTTTAGTTCGAATTAACTTTGATAGGCGCTACACTAGCGCTCCGCTAGTTCGAACTTAATTCGAACTAGCGGAGCACTTAATTCAAACTAGGTAAACCTCATTCTACGAGGACTAATGCCTAGTTTGAATTAGCTAGTTCTAATTGAGGGCTGTGTAGCCACTTAATTCGAACTAGTGGGAGGCTAGCCCTTCCCAGCTTGCCCTGGTGGCCACTCTGGCCAACACCAGGGAAACTTGTCTGCCCCCCTCCCGGCCCAGGAGCACGGGCTGGCTACACAGTTTGTGCCAGTTGCAAGCCTGCCAGCACCCAGCCAGCAGACCCTGCATCTGGCACAACATGAGCCAGCCACCAGATGCCACCCACCAGATGCTGGGACTTTTCAGCTTAGAAAAGAGTTGATAGAGGGGGGACAGGATAGAGGTCTCTAAAAGCAGGAGTTGGGTGGAGAGGGTGCATACAGAAAAGTTCTTCATTAGTTCCCATAAAGAAGGACTAGAGGACAGCAAAGGAAAGGAATGGGTAGCAGGCTTCAAACTAGTAACAGAAAGTTATTCTTCACAAAGCAAAGAGTCACCCTGTGGATCTCCTTGCTGCAGGAGGCTGTGAAGGCTAGAACTAGAACAGAGTATAAAGGGACGTGAGATCAAGACATGGAGGTTGGGTCCATGGAGTGCTATTAGCCAGGGGGTAGGAGTGGTGTCCCTGGCCAAGGTTTGTGGAAGGCTGGAGAGGGATGGCACGAGACAAATGGCTTGGTCACTGTCTTCGGTCCATCCCCTCCAGGGTCCCTAGGGTTGGCCGCTGTCGGCAGACAGGCTACTGGGCTAGATGGACCTTTGGTCTGACCCAGGACGGCCTTTGTAAGCTCAGGGCTCAGGGTCGGGGGTCTCAGTGGACCCCCTTGATTTTCATGCACACCTGCTCCTGGGTGGCCAGGCTGGCAGCTCTCCTGCCCTAGACGGCCACTTTCCTGTGCCTAGTGCGGAGATCGTGGATGAGGTCCACGATGTCCGCACTAGCCCAGGCAGGTGCCTGCCTCTTGCAGTCCCGGGCAAGGTCCCGGGAGCCGCCAGCCTGGTCCCGGGAAGAGGGGGAGGGCTGGGGGGCATCGGGTGGCTGGCTCGAGCCGTGCCAGGTGCAGGGTCTGCTGGCTGGGTGCTGGCAGGCTTGCACCTGGCACGGGCACCATAGCCAGCCCGTGCCCCTTTAAGGGGTCCGGGGCCGGGAGAGGGGCAATAGAGTTTCCCTGGTGTTGGCCAGAGTGGCCACCAGGGAAACCTGGGGAGGGCTAGCCTGCCACTAGTTCAAATTAAGGGGCTACACACCCCTTAATTCGAACTAGCTAGTTCGAACTAGGCTTAATCCTTGTAAAATGAAGTTTTCCTAGTTCGAACTAAGCGCTCCGCTAACTAACTCTGTAATGTAGACATACCCACAGGAGTCTGCCGGTAGCCTGCCCAGGACCCAGGACCCCCGAGGAACCCCACGAGGAGTAACGGTAGTTCGAACTAAGAAGCGTAGTTCGAACTACCTAGTTCGTGCCGCGTGTAGCCGCGCGGCACGGGGTTCGAACCAGCGGGGATTTAAAAATGGCGGCGCCCCGCTTATGCAAATGAAGCCCGGGAAATTCAAATCCCGGGCTTCATTTGCAATTGCGGTATGCCTACATTACCCTCCTAGTTCGAACTAGCGGGGTAGTGTAGACATACCCTCAGTGAGTACAAGCAAAATGCAGGACAATGTAGCACTTTAAAGACTAACAAGATGGTTTATTAGATGATGAGCTTTGGTGGGCCAGACCCACTTCCTCAGATCAAATAGTGGAAGAAAGTAGTCACAACCATATATACCAAAGGATACAATTAAAAAAATGAACAAATATGAAACGGACAAATCACATTGCAGAACAGAAGGAGGATGCGGGGGGGGGGGAGGGGGAGGAAGGAAGGTAAGTGTCTGTGAATTGATGATATTAAAGGTAGGGAGAGTGGGATGTTTGTGAGTTAATGGTATTACAGGTGATAATTGGGGAAACTGTCTTGGTAATGGGTGAGATAGTTCAAATTCTTGTTAAGTCCTTGTTGGCAAGTGTCGAATTTTAACATGAATGACAGTTCAGAGGATTCCCTTTCAAGTGCAGATGTAAAAGGTCTTTCAATGGCTCTATCTCCAGCTGGCAGTGCCCCAAGGGTTGGCCTGAGAGGCCTGCATATCCCCTTGACTAAGGGAGTTTCTTAAATTACTCAACAACAGCTACTTCAGTCAATTTAGGAGTGGAATTGATAGACCTATCACTATCCATACCTGCCTTCCTTCTGAGAGATTCCTTGGATATTTTAAATGCATCCTTGAAGGGCAGGAGAGAAACAAAAATTTAAAAAAAGACCACCAAACACTATGGGGCTCCCCCAAGGTGAACTCCCAGGCAAACACCCCTATTGGCTGCTGCCCTATTGGCAGCTCACTGCATTTGCTCTGGCTGCCCATCTCAAAGCCTTGCCTCTAATCCAGTCATCCCCTGAAGGCATACCTGGAACAAAGCACTCCCAATTCACACTTTTCAAACTTTTCAAACTGCAGTTCTTTTCAAACCTCCAAACACAATGAAACAAATGCACACACACAAACAAACACTTTGATACTCACCCCACCAGCTTCTGTTAAAATACAGCTGGGTCCCTGAGTTGCGAACGGTCAACTTATGACCATTTGCATTTACAACTGAAGCTGTCTTAAATGGTGGACCCCAAGTTACGAATGCGATCTGCGCTTAGGAACAGCACAGTCGCATGTAACTCTATGAGGTCCAACTTACGAACAAACCAAGTTATGACCAATTGCTTCATCCGTAACTGGTTCATAAGTCGGGGAGAGGCTGTAGTTATTTTGGGCATTATTATTTCAAAATAAGTTATTTTGAGAATTTCCTAATGTAGAGATGCCCTTGGACAATAATGGGAGGAGTACAGAGGGGAGAGAGAAAAACAGAAATTGCAGTTTATAAGGCAAGAACAAGGTTTTAGTAGTGAGAATGAAAACAAAAGGGTAGATGTGCTGTTGCAGCCATAGAAGAACAATTAGCGCTGCCGAGAACCTCCCTGCTTGTGTATTACAGGCCCAGGAGCATATAATGGAGGAAATTATTGAATTAAAAATGTGTGTTTTCTCCACAGCATTTTTGTTGTATTTTGACTGAAGCAAATTAATATTTTTAACAAAACAACTTAATTATTTATTAAGGTGACCCAATTAAGTAGTGTTCAGTGTCCTATTCATAATCTTTTCCTGAATTATGTGCTTGTAAAAGTTCCACAATTCTCAGCTGTGTGTAATATTTATTCACTCCTGCCCTATTCATTCATTATTGGAGACAACAGCCTTCATTTTCATGGTGTCTCCCTAGAGGGATGCCCTGTGATATGTTTTGGTGGCCTCCCAACCTGCATCCTTACCACACCTAGTGTAACAATAAAAGCTGTGACTGCTAGGAAAGGCATAACTTCTTCTTTGGCAGCACAACTAAGGAGAATACCACCATGAAGAGAATAAGAAGGAAAACAACCCACATGAGTAAGTGCACTCTCATAAAGATCTCTGGAACAGTAGTGAAACAAGCCTGCTTTTGTTTATGAGATCGATATTGGCATTGCAGATGTCTATTTATTGCAGGTCCATGAGACGAACAAAGCTACAACTACCCAGTTTAGTGGTGAATTGCACCACATAAAGCCTCTGTACTCCTCTGTGTGCCATGTGTCTCTAGGATGTAGATTTTTCAGCACCCCTTACTTTGGGATGTGCCTAAACTATAGAATCAATGCTACAGAATGGTTCTCACATTGATTACTCACATGAGTAAGTGCTCACCAACAGCAGACTGTCAATGCCTTTGTTGCTCTGTGCGCTATTTTTGAATTATTTTGCTACCTTAAGATCTCTTCCCTCATGCACAAAATATTTTTATATTAATAAATTACTTGAGGTTTTGCCTGAAAAAAGCAGCGAGATATCAATTTTCTTCATACTACAGCTCTTTAATTCAATCTTTCCTCATGGTTTGGGTCATTGAGGTTAAGACTGGGGAGGAGGGAAATACCTTCAGACTATAAATCTATTGCAACTGTAGTCATTCATGAGATGTATTCACCGTCCCTGGAATGTTACTGTTATGGTGCCTCTATTCACACTTTTCCAGCCTATGTCTGTCACTGAAATCTAGCAGCACCCACTGCATCTTTGAATATAGGAGCCACTCTATGTGCTATGACGCTGAAGTGTTGAGCACACCATTACAGGAGTACTTATAAGTAAAAGTATGATGTGGAAATAGTAACTGTATATTTATAAGTAAAAGTATGCATATATATGTATAAACACAACTCCTGTATTCCCAGCAATTACCTGGTCAATATTGGGACAACTTTCTAAATAATATAATCACATATTGCACAGTGGAATAAAAAGAGTAACAAAAAATTATTTATAATTATTATGGGTGTGTCTAGACTACAGGGTTTTGTTGATAAAAGTCCACTTTTGTCGACAAAACTAAACCTGTGTCTATGCTGCCGCTGAGTTCTGTCAACATAACATTGACAGAATTCAGCAGTTTTGTCGACGGCTGTTAACCTCATTCTACGAGGAATAACGCCTTTTGTCGACAGAGTTCTGTCGATAGAAGGCGTTATTGCATCTACACTGTCTTTTGCGTCTACACTGTCATGACGACAAAGTGGCTTGCTTTGTCGACAGAACTGGATGTGGTCTAGATGCTCTTTGTTGACAGTATCTGTTGACAAAACTTCTGTCGACAAAAGCCTGTAATCTAGACGTACCCTATATCTATTTATAATTTTATTTATATTATTTCAAAATATTCCCTCACCTACAAATGGGAACATTTTATTTAAGAAAGTTTACTCAATGGCAAGATGAATGAATGAATGAAGCCTTTGCACTATATTCTTTCTATAACCAGGTAAATCCTCATGAGACTTCTGATTTTATTTTTTTCTCTGCCTGTTTATTTTGCTGATGTTTTCCTAAAAAGGAATTCAATCTTTTTTTGTTTTGGTTTTTCAGCACTTCAGCTGTCTTGTATACTAATATGGTCAGATAATCTTTCGAACCTTTGTTCAAATCATACTAGAATATCTTAGTGTTCATCATATTGCAAATGCAAATGTTTATGTATTATTATGGGATTGTATGCAACAGTTCTAAAAGGGAGACATGACTAATGTAAACCTAGGAAGTAGGGTGACCAGATAGCAAGTATGAAAAATTAGGACAGTGTGGGAGTAATAGGTACCTATATAAGAAAAAGCTGAGTTAATAGAACCATCTCTATAAAATCATTACGTCTGGTCACTCTATTGGGAAGTGTTAGGAGCTTAATGTACCAGACAAAAATTAACTTTTCAACTTAAGCATGTTTCCCAGGAATCTCTAATGCCAGGTGTAAGCAAATATTCCTCCCCAGCTATGCAAGAACTGTCTTTTGAAGCTTCAACCTGAAGAGAGGATTTTGTTGATCATTTGATTTATGAGGACAAGATCAGAATCCTGAACTGTATGCAGGATGGATTTGTTACCCAGGATTTTTTCAACCCAAACTTCTCAGTAACTTTTACTCTCTGTGGGGTGGTATCAGGAAACAATTCAGGGGAGACACGGTCGTCTGACAGATAGATGGATGGTAGAAACAGGACAACACAAGGGTGCTTTCACTTAAAGCTAAACTTTACCGAGTCTCACGTACTTACACACATCCACAACAGGTTAGTAAAACACCCCCACCCTCGATAATTACCAAAGTTGAGTGTGGCTCTCGAGTGACACCGGGCAGGCTTCCGATGGCCAGTCTTCCATCTGCTGGTGGGGACGAAAATGCATCCAGATGTGAAGAGTCCTCAAGGAGTCCTTGAGGCGTCCCTTCAAGTGTTCCCCAAAATTGTCCCCCTAACTTAAACTTTCCTTCTCTATTTATCCGTTAGTATTACAATAACATGTCACTCGAAAACTTGTTAGGCAAACACTTTTTAAAGGTTATGCAAGAGATTTTCTGATCATCACTTTCACCAGATGAGTTTTTTCTTTTCCAGAAAGAATGATCCTCCCACACAGAAAGGATGATCCTCCCAGCTGAATCCTCCCAGAACTGTACCTCAGGAATATGCTGTCTTTAGCACTGAGAATTTATTAATTGGTTCACTACTTCATCAGTGGAAAGTAGATATACAGCAGCCCTTTCAAACCTGACCATGACTTCTTAGCAAACTCACTGGTAAAGATAAACCGTGAAACTAGTTTGACTACAAAAGATTGATTTTTAAGTGATAAACAAAATGTCAGAGTAGTTATCAAAAGAAATAAAATATAAGCATATAGTCTAAACTCTCAGCCCTATTAGATTGGCTAACAACTAGATCAAGCAGTTGTTTTTCACCCTACTGGATACTGGAGTTCATAGTACATAGATTTCAGCCTGGAAAGCTGGGCCACACCTCTCTCTCCGAGTCTTCAGTCTCCTCCTCAGTGTCCTTGTTGCTTGCAGCATAGGTGGGGACAGGAGAATTATTAAGCATGGGCCCTCTGTATTTGAATTTATACCCTCAGTGCATGTGCTAGAAGAACACAAATCTAATCATGTTAAGGAGGCATTGTGAGTCCCCAGGCAAGGTTGAGTAATTCTCCTGATGAAGGTGAGACATTGAAGTGTAGCTCCTTTGATGGACAATGACTATTTCTGGTTGTTTATAACTTCACATGGGCATTGGTTATTGCCCTTGCTGTTGTCTCTGAGGAGCTAATACATGATTCGCTGATTCCCCAATTGACAGTATGTTTTAGTGACAACCACACAACACAATCTCATAACTTCATACGCACTAAATATATGACTATTTATATAGACCAGTGGATTTCAGTTGATCATAACCTTTCCACTGATACCTCACAGGGCATGCTTAGTATGCATGATTGTAACCCACGCACCTAGTGTGGTTCATTCTCCCATGCAGTGGCAACCTAGACCACAGCAACAGATAAGAACAAGAGACCTCTACAGCATGGGCTGAGAGCCAGCTGGCTTTATAGCTCAAACTATAGAGGCTCCTATACTGAGGTCCTAGGTTCAAATCTGCCTGGTGGTGGTTACATGAGCACATCTGTATATAAACAAGAGATATGGGGGTTACAGAGCATCCCCCAACGTATAGATTGGATTTCAGTGAGGCTATGTATATACCTTCACATTTGTGAGTAGTACAGAACTGGGTCCAGATTTGGAACCTTCTAATAAAAAAGGACACATCCTGAAATTCCAATGCAGATCATAGCATTGACATCACTTGTATGAAGGGTGTTTGGCCCAATTGCTACTTCACTGCCAACAAAGTACCTCAGGATCACAGTACCTCAGTATTACCAAATTAATGGATGACCCTAAATGATATTTACAAAAAATACAAGATTGGTTAGCTTCAAAAGAATCAATACTGTATTTGTAAAAGATATTGTTTGACTAAATCACTCCACTGCATTTGACAATGAACTTCATATCCCTTTAGGAAATATATCTTATGATAATAGCTTCCTGTACCATGGTAGGTTGCAGAATGCCGTTAGATTTGATCTTGAAGTGATCTCTATGTGGTCAGATCACTGCAGCCAAGTAGAACACCATTGAAGGCACTAGGAGTCTATAGGTACATCTACACAGCAGTGTTATTTTGGAATAACATAGTCCGTGTCTACATTATTAGCAGTTATTTTGACATAATGTCAAAATAATGTCGAGCTGAAAGACCTCTTCCTCCAACTCCTGTAAACTTCATTTTAAAAGGAGTAAGGGAAGTCAGAGTGCTCTTCTTTGGACTTCCTGCTATGTAGACAGCACCAAAAGATGAAATAAGCTATTTAAATCTAAGCTTTGCAATTGACGTAGCTCAAGTTGTGTAGCTTATTTTGGCTTTAGCCCTGTTGTGTAGACACATCCTATGTGTTTACAAGGTTCTGTGCATTTATGTGGAGCTCGTGGTAGGATCTGAAGTGATGCATGGATCATCTGTAGCAGCAACTTTCGGAAAGATCAGGAATTTGAAACTTAATTTATAAAACACCAGGAGGAGGATAGCTGGTAACTAGCATTCTTACACCTGAATTTTCCTTTGCAGCTGGATCTGCCAAAGGAATTAAATCCTAAAGTATTTACATTCATTTTTTCTAGTCTGCTTTCTGAGTCAACTCTTTTCATAGTGTCCTTTTCAATAGTTGACAGTCAGTGGCTGGGGAGATTTCAGCCATGTACATTAGACACGTGTGACTCCTACTTCTGATATTTGCACAGGAGACACATTTGAAATTGGTTGCCCCCATCTAACTTCCTCTTTGTATTTCTCCTGGGTTGATTTGTATCTAATATTTATTTCCATGCCATTACCTCCTCCTCCTATTTCTATTTACACTGCAAGATCATGCAATTTCCATTCCTCTGTAAGACTCCTCAGAGTTCAACCTAAATCTACTCTAAAGCTGCCTTGCAAATAGAATGTTTGTGTGAGGCTGCGAGGCTGCTGTGACAATAGAAATTTAATTTGTTTATCTGATTATCGGTGTTCATACAGAGTCTTACTTCATGGTTTGGAAGTATAAATCTGCCCGGAGAGCAGGGTATTTACACCAGATCACAAAGGCAGTCATGTGGCTTGCCTCATTTATCTATTATTAGCCTATTCTTTTCTTTTGGCATGCAGAAGCAAAGTGGATGCTTCTACACATATAAGAATAGCACTAACTAGACAAAAATGAGTTATGCCCTGCTTCTACTAAATTATGCAAATTACAAATGCTTCAAAAGAGTTTTGAGCTATCTGATTTAGATAGGATGATCATTACTGAGAGTTGGTTTCTGTGTATTTTTGTGTTTATGTATGGAAATAACCCTTACTTAAATGCATACTAAGGACTAGCTTGTTTTTAGAAAGAAAATAATTTAATAATTCTGTTTGCAAGAAGAGTACAGCTGGGGATAAGGAGAATGGAAATACATTGGTCGTGTCGGTGTGTTAAAAGAACCAAAAGACCCAAACTCATACACCTTGCATATAAAATAGGATTAAAATAAGTTCAGAAGCCTATACCCCCAAAAATATATATTTCCAGCTCCAGAATCAGAAAGATACCTGGTTACCTCCAAATTTGTTTCCATGTAAGTTACACAATGGTAAATTGCTGTAAACTGGCATGACTATAAAATGTATGCTAAAGTGGAAACAAAAAGGTATGTAGAAGATACAAGATTAAGGATACGTCTACACTACAACGTTAATTCGAACTAACTTAGTTCGAATTAGTTAATTCGAACTAAGCTAATTCGAACTAACGCATCTAGACTAAAAAACGAGTTCGAATTAGCGTTTTGCTAATTCAAACTAGCACGTCCACATTAAGTGGACCCTGAAGCGGGGTTAAGGATGGCCGGAAGCAGTGCCGGCAGGGCATCAGAGGAGGACTTAGAGCGTGGAGATGCTGTCTCAGGCTAGCCGAGGGCTGTGCTTAAAGGGTCCCGACCCCCACCCCGGACAGACAGTTCTCAGGGGTGCCCCGCTTGCAAAGCAGTCCTGGCTTGGAGTGCCCGGAGTGCCCACACTGAGCACATCACAGCACTCAGCCATCAGACCGGCTGCACTTGCCGCAGGCTGCCATCTGGGGAGAGGGGGCAATTGGGGGGCTGCAGGAGAGGTTCCACCCTCAGAAGCCCGCAGAGCCAGCCCAGTCCTCCCCATCGGGGGTGCGTACCCCATTCCTCCCTCACCTCCTTCCACTTACCAGAGTGGCCACCAGGGAAATCTGGGGAGGGCTAGCCTCCCACTAGTTCGAATTAAGGGGCTACACAGCCCTTAATTAGAACTAGTAAGTTCGAACTAGGTTTAATCGTCGTGGAATGAGGATTACCTAGTTCGAACTAAGCGCTCCGTTAGTTCGAATTAAATTCGAACTAACGGAGCAGTAGTGTAGCGCCTATGAACTAACTTTGTAGTGTAGACATACCCTAAGCGAATGCCCGCCTTTGCTCTTCTGCAGACAGTCCTGCCTTTTCACTACCTGCCGTATCTCAAAAAAAGATACATTGAAATGGGAAAAGTTCAGAAAAAGTCAAGAAAAATGATGAAGTATGGAATGGCTTCCATATGAGGAAAGATTAATAAGACTAGGTGTCACAGTCCACCCGCTGGTCCCGAACGTATCGCCCACAGAAAGAAAAGCCAAAACAAGGAATGCTTTGGGGTTAATGCGCCAGCCGCTGCCAGCGGGGTGGGGTCCGGGCCCTCCCTCGCTCCCGAACCCCGGCCCAGGGCCCTAACTCTAGGAGCTGCAACTCCCAATGGAAGCAGGTGGGGGGCTTGCCCCTAAACTCGCCTGCTCACAGGCTTCGCGACTCTCCCTGGGCCTCACGACCCCGCCGGCGGCGAGCTCAACTCTCCCCACTCCACCCTGGGGTGAGCCGCTCGGGCTCCCAGCCTGCTAGTTCCCCCCCGAAGCCCGGTACTTACCCCTCCCTTCCTCTCCTGCTCCCCCTCTCCTCTCGTTGGCCCATCCGGCCCCTTTTATCATCCCCTTGGGCGTTTTCCCCCACTTCCGGGTTCCCGGCGGCCGTTTTGCACGTCGCATCAGTGACATCAGCTGACGTCATCCCTGAGCGCTGCGGCGCGCCGTCTTCCCCGCCCTCGGGCTGGCCAGCCGCAGTCTTCCCCGGCCCCTGCCCGTCTCGAGGCCAGACCGGAGGTGGGTTCCCCGGGGTTGCCACCGCAGACCCGGCGGCTTTTACAGCCATGGTCGGTCCTTCCGCCTGTGGCTGGTGGCGGGGTTGCTCCACCCCGTCACACACCTCCCCCCTTTTAGTGGTCCTTAAACTTTCCACCTCCCCCCGTGCCCTTCCTCGGGTATATGTGCGAGGCAGTCCGCGTTTTGATTGTCTCTGCCCAGTTGGTGCAAGACGTCAAAGTGGTATGGCTGTAGACTCAGGTACCAGCACATTATCCACGTGTTCGTGTCTTTCATGGTCTGGATCCACTTCAACGGAGCATGGTCAGTCACCAGCGTGAAGTGGTTCCCTGCAAGGAAATATCGTAAAGAATCGACTGCCCATTTGATAGCTAACGCCTCTTTCTCTATTGTCACGTAGTTTTTCTCACGGGGAAATAACTTCCTGCTCAGATAGGCAATCGGGCGTTCGACCCCCCCCCTTGCTCCTGCGCCAGAATCGCCCCGACACCCACCTCTGAGGCGTCCATCTGCAATGTGAAGGGTCTCTCAAAATGCGGTTGGCGCAACACCGGGCTCGTGACTAAGAACTCTTTTAGTGTCTCAAACGCATGTACCGCCAGTGGGTTCCACACCACCCACTGGGGTTGCTCCTTTTTAGTGAGGTCCGTTAACGGGGCCGCTAATGAGGTGAACTGAGCTATGAACTGCCTGTACTATCCGGCCAGCCCCAAGAACTGCCGTACCTGCCTCTTTGTATTGGGATGAGGGTAGTCCCGAATTGCCCATACCTTGTCTAACAGGAGTCTTAGTTGCCCATTTCCCACTGTGTATCCCAGGTAGGACACCTCCTGATTACCAAATTGGCACTTCTTCGGGTTGGCTGTTAGCCTGGCTTGCCTGAGTGCGTGTAACACCATTTCGAGGTGGCGCAGGTGTTCTTCCCATGAGGCGCTGAAGATGATCACGTCGTCGATGTACGCGACTGCGTAGTCCCGATGTTCACTGAGGATCTGGTCCATCAGCCGCTGAAACGTGGCGGCCGCCCCGTGGAGACCAAACGGCATAGTAATGAACTGGAATAAGCCGAAGGGGGTTGCAAAGGCCGTCTTTTCCTTGGTGTCGGCCGCCAGTGGGATCTGCCAATAGCCTTTCGTTAAGTCAATTGTTGACAAGTACCTGGCATGCCCGAGCCGTTCCAAGAGCTCATCAATACGAGGCATCAGGTACGCGTCAAATTTTGATATGGCATTAACCTTTCGAAAATCAATGCAAAACCGCACCGACCCGTCCTTCTTGGGAACCAGCACAATGGGGCTGTGCCAGTCGCTCCGGGATTCTTCTACTACCCCCCACCGGAGCATATTGTGGAGCTCCCGTCGTACCATGTCCCACATTTTTTGGGGTATTGGCCGTACCGGATCCCGCACCTTCTGCCCCGGGTCTGTGATGATCGCATGGCACGTGAGGGTCGTCCTTCCTGGCTTACTCGTTAATCTGTCGGCAGCCTGCTTTAACCCTTTTCGTAGCTGGTCCTGCTGGGTCATGTTCAGGGTCTCCCCCACCTGGCTCGCCGCCCAGGTGACTTCCCCTTCTCCCCAGGGTCCGAACTCTATCTCAGTGCTTAATACCTCCTCCCGAGGTGCTTCCCGAGGTATCCAGCGTTTCAACAAGTTTACGTGATAAATTTAACTTTTACGCCTTTTCCCATCGACCTGGACCTCATAATCCACTCCTCCCACTTGTTTTATCACCCGGAAGGGGCCCTGCCACCGGGCCATCAATTTCGATTCCCCTACGGGCAGCATGACCAGTACCGGGTCGCCCGGGCTAAACTTCCTCAGTTGGGTCCCTCTGTTATATTGTCGTGCCTGGGTCTCTTGGGCCCATTACAAATTCTCCTGTGCCCACTGTCCTATAACTTGCATCCGGTTCCGCAGCTTGATCACATACTGGGCAGCCCCTAATGCCGTGGATGTCTGTTCTTCCCACCCCTCCCTAACCAGGTCTAGTATCTCGCGTGGGCGTCGCCCGTATAACAATTCAAATGGGGAGTATCCGACCGAGGCTTGTGGCACTTCGCGGATAGTGAAGAGCGGGGAGGGAGTAGCTTGTCCCAGTCCCGAGGGTCGTCTTGCACTAACCTGCGAAACATAGCCTTCAAAGTCAGATTAAATCGTTCCACGAGCCCATCCGTCTGTGGGTGGTAGACTGAAGTCCGTATTTTCTTAATCTGTAGCCATCGATAGAGCTCGACCATCAGGCGTGACACCAAGTTTGGACCTTGGTCGGTTAAAATCTCCTTCGGGAGGCCATCTCGGGAGAACATTTTCATCAATTCATCGGCTATCGTGGCGGCTGTGGTTTTACGCAGGGGTATAGCCTCGGGGTACCGGGTGGCGTAGTTGACCACTACCAGGATGTATTGGTGCCCTCTTCGTGTCCGCTCTAGGGGCCCCACGAGGTCTAAGCCCACCTGTTCAAAGGGCTCCTCCACCAACGGAAGGGGCACCAAGGCGGCTCGGGGAACTTTCGACTTTGAAGCTAATTGGCACTGGGGGCAAGAGGCGCAAAAGTTCTTAATGTCCTGGTATATCCCAGGCCAGTAAAACCACTGTAGTATTCGTTGTTGTGTTTTCTCCACGCCTAGGTGCACCGCCCACGGGTTATCGTGTGCCAACTCCATCACCCTCCAGCGGTAGGCCTTGCGTACGAGCAGCTGGGCCTCTTCCCCTTGCTGTTCGTTTCCCTTCCGCACCCGGTATAGCCTATCTTTCCGGATTTCAAAGTATGGCCCTTGCTCGGATGGCTGGTCCTCACCGATCCCCTCCTCTGACCATACCTGAGCGTTTTCCCATGCGTGCTAGAGCGTCGGGTCCTCCCGCTGTAATACCCTAAAGTCCCCTACGTCCAGCGCCAGTGCCGTAAGGAGCGCCTGCAGCTCCACCTCTTCGCCGTCATGTGGTGATCGTTCGGGGCCTTTATCCTTCTGGGCTATGCAGACGGGTCTGATCCGCCCCTCCGGGGTCTTCACTTTCTCCTGCAAGAGCTGCCGAAACCCCGGCCAGTCTCTCCCCAGTAAGATGGGATATGGCAGCTGGTCAGTGCAGTCCTATATAGCACTTTCAAAGTATTCTGAAAAATTAAGTCAAAAGCACCTCAGACTAGGCACTCAAAATTATAGGATTCTTTTGACCTTAATTTCGGTGCTTCAGTTCTCCACCTGTAAAATAAGGATACGAATCCACCACTCACAAGAAAATTTTGAAAATCACGTTTGCGAAGAACTCAGCTACCATCGTGATGACTGACATAAAAAGCCTCTAAGGAAATTTATAATTCTGTCTTCAGAGCAAGGTTTGATAGTGTGCAATAAAAAAAGCCTGGGGGCCATACTTTGAATGAGGAGGAGAGAGCAAAATGTTGAAGAGCTGCTCATTACATGGGCACTGTCCCTTCTGTGCACTGAATGAGGTAGTGGTCTTGTAGAAAAAATAATGCATGACTGTAGCAAAATGCAGGCTCACAGGGGGGTGGAATTAAAGTTGCACAGACAGTTTTAATGCTCACATTTCCTGACTGTTGAGTGCTGACTTTGCTACCTAACTGTCCCTTTAACTCAGTTTTGTATGTAACCCGAACATTTTATTAAATTTTATTATTTAAGAAATAGCATAGGGACATGTGCTGAAGCACCAAAACATGAGGCATTTGAGTGCGTCACTTTGCAACCATAATATTTTTATGTAGTTTTTGGAGTGGAATTCAGTAAGAAAGGAATTATTGCTCTTGCTTTCTTTTTCCTGTGTTGTGTTTATCTAACATGCTCCTATTTCACTTTGTATACCATTAGGCACTCCATTCTCCGCATCCTCTCTGCCTCATTCTTCTCCCCCTGTCAGTCTGCCTGTTTTTCTGCTTCTCTCAGTCCTCTGACATATTTGTCCACCAGCGATAGTGGGTGATGGTGGCAGCAAGAGCTGCTATTCTGTTAGAATGCCAAGGAGAGGCAAAAGCAGCACAGAGAGATATGAGAAAGGGGCAGAGGCAACATAACGCCACTAATGAACTCTTCAGTGTGATAGGGTACAGCTACACTTGCTCCCTAGTTCAAGCTAGGGATGCAAATGTAGGCGACCGAAATTGCTAATGAAGCGGGGATTTAAATATTATGTGCTTCATTAGCATGATCTCGTCAGCACGTTACTCCACACAACAGCTGATTTGAACCAGGAAGTGCGTGCCGGGACACGTTAGTTCTAATCAAACCCCTTGGTTCGAACTAATATTACTCCTCAAAAAATTAGGAGTAACGTTAGTTCGAACCAAGGGGTTTGATTTGAACTAACATGGCCCGGAGCGCACTTTAACTTTCGAATCATCTGGCGTTCGGAATAGTGCGCAGCCGAGATTATGCTAATTAAGCATGGGATATTTAAATCCCGGCTTCATTGACTATATCGAATGCCTACATTTGCATCCCTAGTTCGAACTAGAATGCAAGTGTAGACATTCTCACAGAGAACTGCTGTGGTAGAGCAGATAAATTGATCTTTGTGACATGCTGCAGACCATTGGCACAACACTCATTTTCCTAATGACTATTGTCAAAGCTATTGAGTTTCTATGTAAAATCAAAGAGCTGAAACTGGCCCTAAGAATGTGAGGACATTCCCACCCTCAAAATCTGTTCCAATTTTGGTGAGTACCTAAGCTTTTCAGTGCTTAGCCAAATTTCATCTGAATTCCACTTTTTAAAAATTTTCCCATAGGTAATTGAAGCAGGGATACACTATAGCATAATTTGAAATCTCGTCTGTGACAGTAAGTAGGAGACTTTCAATTGTTCACCTTAGTATTTCTGTATATCAGTATCATCCTATTATAAAGAGCCCTGGCAGGTTAGAATAGCTACTGTCTCCAATTCATGCCTACTAAGCTTATGAGCAGCAACAGCTGGGCTACGTCTACATTGGCAAGATTTTGCGCAAATACTTTTAATGCAAAAGTTTTTGCATTAAAGTATTGTACAAGAGAGCGTCAACACTGGCATGTGCTTTTGCACAAGAGATGTGCTTTTGCGCAAAAGCATCTGTGCCAGTGCAGATGCTCTCTTGCGCAAGCAAGCTCCGATGGCCATTTTAGCAATCAGGCTTTCTTGCACAAGAAATTCATGTTGCCTGTCTACACTGGCCTCTTGCGCAAGAACAGTTGTGCAAGAGGGATTCTTCCTGAGTGGGAGCATCATAGTTCTTGTGCAAGAAGCACTGATTTGACACAGTAGAATGACAGTGTTCTTGCGCAAGAACTCCCCACCAGTGTAGACGCTTTTGCGCAAAATCATGCAAATGAAGACACAGCCCTGATGTTTTAACAAGTCTCTCCCATTAGACTGTATTTTGCTGTCATCCTCATTTTAGAAAGAATGTTATTTTTTCATTAACTAATAAAGCTCTATTTGTGGTGCAAATATCCAAGAACTAGTGATGACAGACTTTCTAAATTGACATCCAAGTCCAAGTAAAGCTGGCCAGATTATTAAGAGTAATATTTTTGCAAATGTAGGGTTTGATTCTCATTTGCACAATGGCACTGATAGCTGTGTAATAGGAACTTAGTCGCATAACTTTAAGGGCCCTTTTATGCTGCCAGAGCAGTGTAGATTAAAATCAGGTCCCTAGTCTTTTTAGCTGGTTATGAACCACTCCAGAGCTACGTCTACACTGGCCCCTTCTTCGGAAGGGGCATGCTAATTTTGAAAGTCAGAATAGGGAAATCCGCGGGGGATTTAAATATCCCCCGCGGGATTTAAATAAACATGTCCGCCGCTTTTTTTCCGGCTTGGGGAAAAGCCGGAAAAAAGCGTTTAGACTGGCCCGATCCTCCGGAATAAAGCCCTTTTCCGGAGGATCTCTTATTCCTACTTTCAGGTAGGAATAAGAGATCCTCCGGAAAAGGGCTTTATTCCGGAGGATCGGGCCAGTCTAGACGCTTTTTTCCGGCTTTTCCCCAAGCCGGAAAAAAAGCGGCGGACATGTATATTTAAATCCCGCGGGGGATATTTAAATCCCCCGCGGATTTCCCTATTCTGACTTTCAAAATTAGCATGCCCCTTCCGAAGAAGGGGCCAGTGTAGACGTAGCCCCCTGTATTTGTAATTCATAGGTATCTGTCAAACGTCTGCCTCTGGGTTACTTGTGAGAGATGTTCACTTTAATTCTTTGCTATTAATTTGTGGTAGATGTGATTCATGAGCTGTATTACATGGGGTTGCTTGAGACCCCAGCCCAATTCCCTTCTTCACCACAGGCTCCCTTGTGTGACCTTCAACAAGTCACTAGGGGTATGTCTACACTACAGCACTAATTCGAACTAACTTAATTCAAATTAGTTAATTCGAACTAAGCTAATTTGAACTAGTGCATCTAGACCTAAAAACTAGTTCAAATTAGCATTTTGCTAATTCGAACTAGCATGTCCACATTGAGTGGACCCTGAACCAAGGTTGAGGACGGCCGGAAGCAGTGCCGGCAGGGCATCAGATTAGGACTTAAAGCATAGAACTGCTGTCTCAGGCTAGCCGAGGGCTGTGCTTAAAGGGACCCGACCCCCGCCCTGGACAGCCAGTTATCAGGGTTCCCTGCTCGCTTGTCTAACTCGATGAGGAACATCAAAGCAGTCCTGGCTTGGAGTGCCCTGAGTGCCCACACTCGGCACATCAGAGCACTTGGCCATCAGCCCAGCTGCACTTGCTGCAGGCTGCCATCCGGGGAGGTCAATCGGGGGGCTGCAGGAGAGCTTCCACCCCGAGGAGCCCACAGAGCCACCCCAGTCCTCCCCATCGGGGGCTCGTGCCCCATTCCTCCCTCACCTCCTTCCACTTACCCCTCACTAGCCCCCCTTCCTAATGTACAAAATGAAGGACATGTGTGTTCAAAAATGGAAACTCTCTTTATTGAACAAAACTCGGGGAAACTGGGAAAAGGAGGTGGGAGAGGGGAAGACAGAGGGTGGGAGAGGGGAGGGCAACTAAAATTATAAGGGGTTTGGAATAGGTCCCACTTGAAGATAGGTTAAAGAGACTGGGACTTTTCAGCTTAGAAAAGAGGAGACTGATGGGGGATATGATAGAGGTTTCTAAAAGCACGAGTGGTGTGGAGAGGGTGCATAAAGAAAAGTTCTTCATTAGTTCCCATAATAGAAAGACTAGAGGACACCAAATGAAATGAATGGGTAGCAGGCTTCAAACTAATAACAGAAAGTTCTTCACAAAGCAAATAGTCAACCTGTGGAACTCCTTGCTGCTGGAGGCCGTGAAGGCTAGAGCTATAACAGGGTATGTCTACACTACCCCGCTAGTTCGAACTAGCGGGGTAATGTAGTCATACCGCACTTGCAAATGAAGCCTGGGATTTGAATTTCCCAGGCTTCATTTGCATAAGCGGGGAGCCGCCATTTTTAAAACCCCGCTGGTTCGAACCCCATGCAGCGCGGCTACACAGGGCACGAACTAGGTAGTTCGAACTAGGCCACTTTTTTTTTTCTCAATTACTCCTTCCCGAACCCCCACCCCTTTTTTTTCTTTTTTGCTCAATAAAAAAATCCTTGGTGTTCCTCATAAAAAAAAATGTTGTTTGGTGTTCCTTGGTCTTAAAAAGTTTAAGAAACACTGGTCTAGACATAGCCTGAGTGACAATTCTGAAAATATCAGTGGTGCCTAAAGTGTGGACGTTAGCGTCCTGTCTTCCTTCCACTTTATAGGCCTAAATTCTTTAAGGCTGTGTCCAGACTCAGGGGTTTTTTCGGGAAAAGTAGCCTTTTCCCGAAAAAACTTCCCCTGCGTCCAGACTCAAGCCGCGTTCTTTCGAAATTATTTCAAAAGAACGCGGCTTTTCTTTCGATGGCGGTAAACCTCGTTTCACGAGGAAGAACGCCTTCTTTCGAAAGTTCCTCTTTCGAAAGAAGGCGTTCTTCAATGTAAATAGGGCTTCCTCGAAAGAGAGCATCCAGACTCGCTGGGTGCTCTCTTTCGAAAAAGCGGATTGCTCTTTCGAAAGATCCGCCTGCAGTCTAGACGCGATCTTTCGAAAGAGGCTCTTTTGAAAGATGCTTTCGAAAGAGCCTCTTTCGAAAGAAGCCTGCAGTCTAGACATAGCCTAAGTGAGTGGGCCTTTGTGCCACAGGTCTCCATGTGTAAAATGAAAACAATAGCACATCCCTGATTCCCAGGGGTGTGAGGAAAAAATATGTTTAAAGACTGAGGCATTCATATGCTTTGGTAATAGGGGTCACAAAAGTATCATATTCAGTTTCTGATCCATAAATAAACATTTGTAAACAATATAACAATAGTGAATAGCTAATCATGAATAATGCATTTTGGGCACAAAATTTTGGACAATTTATTCATGAAAAATGCATATGAAAAATTCAGCATTTGCAAACACATAGCCGCTTAGAGCAACATGCTAAAATGCTGATTTTTTTCACAAAATATTCACAAATACACTTTGAATGGTTTTGGCTCCTGATCTATATAATAATGCCTATCTGTGGCCATTTGTTTCCTGGAGTTACTGAGATAACAAGATGGTTATTAGGATGATGGGAATAACCCAGACAAGGATTTCTAATAAGACCTATTGTGTTTCAGATCAGTGAAATGTCATCCAGGGGCCCAAAGACTTGCTGGGCCTTCTATTTTCCATAGATAATGTAATACCTTGTTTTTCCTATGTAAAAGTACAAATCTTAACTTTACAATTATGTTTCTAATTTTTAACCTGAAACAGTCTCTAATTCTGGTGTTAACTCCCACGACTCACCTACAGATGCCATAGCTCCCCTGAATCCACTCTGATGATTAGGAAGTTATTCAACTCTTACTCCTTGCATGGGCTAGTGCTGTAATAATGCATTATTAGGTACTGCTGCTCTACAAATTAAAGATATTTTTCTTTTCCTAGTAGCAGGGAATGATGCCAGCAGGAATATATGGAAAAGCTCCTGGAGCCTGTATCAGTAAAGCTGGTAAATGGCAATATCTTAGAGACAGAACTCTTCTTGTTCACAAAGTACAATTATTATTTTAACATATGATTAAATGACATTTACAACTTTGAGGCAAATGTTAGTATTTATAAGTACTAAAATCCCATGGCAGAGTAACAGTTGGTGGCAGCAGTAATTAACTACTATAGAAATTACTATTTCTCAGTGAATATGTCACTTTTGAAATGTGATCAGAAAGATTCCATTTATTTTAAGCATAGAACACTTTACAAGTTTGTTTACAAGCAACAGTTCCTTACCTCGAGGGAATGTTTGTGTATTAATATAATTCTGGTGAACACTAGAGAGGAATTAAGTTTCTTGTATATAATACTTTAAAAATATATTTTTTTCCCCTTACATGATTGCAATAATAAGAGCAGTTGGGAAACAAAAATGCCACACCTTGAGGCTATGTCTAGACTGCAGGCTTCTTTTGGAAGAAGCTTTTCTGGAAGAGATCTTCCAGAAAAACTTTTTGAAAGAGCATCTACACAGCAAAAAGGCATCGAAAAAGTGATCTGCTTCTTTGAAAGATAGCGTCCACATTGGACGCTATCTTGCATTTAAGTTGTGATTACTATGGACAGAGTGGCCACCAGGGTACCTGTGCTTTTTCCAGGAGGCCTCTTCTTTGAAAGTCCACACGCTTCTTTTTCCAAAAGATCTCTTTAGGAAAAAGGCTTCTTCCTCGTAGAAAGAGGTTTACCTCTGTCGGAAAACAACCCTGCGTTCTTTCAACTTTTTGTCAAAAGAAGGCAATTGCAGTGTGGAAGTAAATTGATGTTTTTCCAGAAAAACTCTGCAGCGTAGACGTACTCTTTGTGGGATTCTGTTAATTCTCAATAGTTCAACAATTGTTTAAAATATGTAATATTTTAATTAAAGGATCAGATATGTGCCTTGGTTTATAATTTGTATGCATGATATAACATTTACTTCTGGAAAACAAAGTTTCCTAAAAAAAACTAAGAGAACTTTATAAATTGTAAGTACTTTCAGTGCCACCTGTTGGTTGATACATTATTTTTTCAGCAATAAAGCAACAGCTTTGTAATTTTGAGTAATGACCTGGGATAGATTCACTAACATTACTAATTTGTATTGCAGTCACAGTCAAAGGTTCTAGTTAGGATCACATAAGGCTCTCTATAAATACAGGAAGAAGACACTCTTGGTGCTGAAGTGCTCAGAAAATACAGTCCCAGCACTTCAATAAAAACAGCAAAGTAACACCATGTATAAAACTCACTGTGGGTTCAGAAACCCACAAGATTTAAAAGACAAGTGTGTGGTGGGGAAAGGGGATCAAGGTAATGATGTGGGGGGGAGAGGTTGTTAGTTTAAACATAAGCTCTTGTCAGTTGTTAAGTTTTGTTTTTGTTTTTGTTTTTGTTATAGTTTCCAATATTTTAAATTTAAGGACAAAGGGAGCCACTATGAGCACCTGCTATGACCTCCTGTGCAACACAAGCATTAAAACTTCCCAGAATTAATTCCAATTTAGCTTAGAGAATCTTTTAGAAAAACATTCAATCTTGATTTTAAAATTGCCAGTGAGGGCAATTTACTGCTCGTAGCAAATTATTCAATGGTTAATTACCATCACTGTTAAAAATGTGCACCTTATTTCCAGTCTGAATTTCTCACTTATCCTCCAGCCACTGGATTTTGTTACACCTCTGTCTATCTTGCTAAACTGAAAAGCTCATTATCAAATATTCGTTTCCTCATGTAGGTACTTATGAACTGTACCTCACCATGAGCTCAGTCCTAAGCACTGTAGTCCCTACCCCACCAAAGCACTTAACCACATGCTTAACTTTATGCATCTCAGCAGTCTCTTAAAAGTCATTAGTACCTTGCTTTAGTGAGCTGCATATTTATCATTTCCATTCCTATGGGACCTTGCATTTTTTTAAAAATATATTTTTCCTGTATTTTTAAAGCTCTTGAGCTTGGTGTTCTTGAATTGATACCGGCATGTCAGGCTTTCCCATGAAGTACACTAAGTAGATATCAGTAGACCCTTCTCTTTTTAAAATATGCCCATAAGATTTTGATGATTAAAATGACCAGATCTGCTATAGGAATTGCTTTGGGGGAGTTCTCTGGCAAGCTATTCAGGAGGCCTAACTAGATAATCACAGTAATCCCTTCTGCCCTTGGAAATCATGAAAATAACTTTAATCTGATGTCTACCTGGGAATGTACATGAATATACCACTGCGGAGGTAACCTGGCAGGGAAGGGCTAGAGTTTTTTGTTAGTAGTGGGTGTCATACTTGACCTTAGTTATGAAGTGATCTTGGGTCAAGATTTAACATCAGCGGTAGGATGGACTGCACCCCGTGGATGCAGCACCCGACAGGAAGTGACTGGGGTGCAGTAGAAAGAAGGGGGCTAGCAAGAGTCAGGCATGCTGAAGGCCAGTTAGGGGCAGTTCCAGGAAGCAGAGGGGCCTATACTCTAACTTGAGTGTGATCCTCAAGAAGGGGTATCGCCTCAAGGAGGGGTTCTTCCTGAGGACCATGAGAAGTGGTCCCAGGAGATGGAGGGGCCTATGATCTAACCCTGGCGAGTGGGGGGGAGAGAGGCTTGTGACCCCTTGGAGGCTGGCACATGGAAGGGGTTCTTCCAGATAATTGCAGGGCACTGCAAGCATGGGTCTGTGAGTCTTCAACCCCTTGGGATTGGCAGGGAGATCTCTGATAACCATCCCATGAAGAGGGATTTTGTTGAGCTATGCAATGAGAGAGGGATAAAGAATGGAGGGTTCAGCAAAGCCCAGCTAATTGCCCAGCTGCAAGAGAAAGATCACTCCACAGAACTGGATCCTGTCCCAGCTGGGAGCAACTAGACAGCTCCAGGTCTGCACCATAACTGAAAGGGCTGAGAAAGGATCTTCTCCTACAGGACTATGGAATCTAAACAAAGCAGGAGGTGGGACAACCTGCAGGCCTGGGTCTGATTGCTGAGCGTGTGTGGGAGTCTCAGCTGGCTTGGAGCAGGATGAGGGATCAGGGGCCGGGGTCCCTTCTTCCCAAGGTTGATGGTGCCGACTGCTCCTGGTTCTTGTGCTAACAACAAGTCTTTGCTACATTGTATCCCTGTGAACCAATAAACCTTCTGTTCTGCTCGCTGGCTGGGAGTCACATCTGGCTGCGGATGGGGGTTCAGGGCCCAGTGGCTCCCCACACCTTGGTGACACTGTTCTTCTGGATTTAGCTGTGGATAATCATAGAATACTAGGACTGGAAGGGACCTCGAGAGATCATCGAGTCCAGTCCCCTGCCTTCACGGCAGGACCCAGTACTGTCTAGACCATCCCTGATAGACATTTATCTAACCTAATCTTAAATATCTCCAGAGATGGAGATTCCAAAACTACCCTAGGGAATTTATTCCAATGTTTAACCACCCTGACAGTTAGGAACTTTTTCCTAATGTCCAACCTAAACCTCCCTTGCTGCAGTTTAAGCCCATTGCTTCTTGTTCAGAGGCCAAGAAGAACAAATTTTCTCCCTCCTCCTTGTGACACCCTTATAGACACCTGAAAACCGTTATCATGTTCCCTCTCAATCTTCTCTTTGCCAAACTAAAGAAGACCAATTCAAGTTGAGCAGGCCTCTATTTCCACCAAGTTGCCCAGCTGATCTCCATTTCTCATATTTAAAAGAGGCTTCTGATTAAAACAGACTTCCAGTCCAACTTCCAAACATTGACTAGGATTCTGTCTGAGCAACACTCAAGTGCTTCAAAACAGGGGCAATTTTTTTGGCTCCCTCACTCTACCCACTAAATTCCGGCCACTGAGCAATCATTCTCAGTCTGTCAAAAACTGGGTAATACTTTAATTCCCACACCAAATTTGCCACAACCATAATGATTGTTATTTAACTCCCAAACTGGAAAATGATTATTTTCTGGTTATGGCAGAAATCTCACAAGAATTTCACGTGTAAGCTTTTCAGGATTGTGGAGATTATGGCAAATTAACTGATCTCACAAAACTTCAGGCCCTTAGTTTATAAAAATCTCACCTGTGTGGCTCACAAGACTTTGCTGTCATTGAACCCACATTCTTGTCTTAATTTGGCTTTTTGCCTGAATGCTAGCCTAAATGAATTCTGGATCATGATTAAAATGTGACCTTCTCAGCCCATCCCTAATATTCATTACTAACATGACAATGAATACTTGCATAGCATTATGCATTTGTAAAAGAGACTACTAAGGGGGAACAGAGGTCTACAAAACCATGACTAGTGTGGGGAAAAATAAAAAAGTTTTATTTGCTGTATCTTATAACACAAGAACGAAGGGTCATCAAATTAATATTCAGCAGGTTAAAACAAACAAAATGAAGCATTTCTTGGTACAATGAACAGTCAACCTATGGAACTCTTTGCCAGAGGGTATTGGGAAGGCCAAGAGTATAACATGTTTCAAAAGGATCTAGCTAAATTCATGTGGGATACTCCATCAATAGTTATTAGGCAGAATGGGCAGGGATGGTGTCACAGGCCTGTTTACCAGAAGCTGGGAATGAGTGGTAGGGGCTGAATCACTTGATAATTACCTGTTCTGTTCATTCCTCTGGGCTGCCTGGCATTGGCCAGTCAGACAGGATACTTGGCCAGACGGACCTTTGGTCTGACCCATTATGGCCATTCTTATGTTCTCATCTTCAAAGAATATAGGCATATTTAAACTAGAGAAAAATTATTCTCTAATTTCTCCATAAGGCAAGTTTTTTTGTATGAGATAATCTAGTAGTAGTGAGGAATTTTTTGACTCTTGCCACTAATTTTGTTAGACTGCCCCATGCCAGCATGGTTACTTTGCTACTTCCTTCTTTCAAACAATCAAACTAAACCCTATTTCTGTCAGATGAACTTTATACTGTTTTTCAGTGTTTATACAATTTATCTTAGAATCCCTTTTCTCTTGGGCCATATCCAAATTACTTATGATAATGTTCTTAGGAAAACCATATCATTATTGTGATTAATCTCATCTGATGACAGCAACACTGCACAATTAAATGATCAGCCTAGGGGGAAAAAATCAGTAGCCCTATCTAGCTTTTTTTTGTGATGTTGCTTCTTCAAGTATTACAAATTTCATAGTAAATTACCTCCATATGATATTAACTATGTTCTTATTGTGTCAGACTTTGGTTTCAAATATGATCACTTAGTTTTCTAGTGCGAACAAACTGTTTAGAAAAATTAGTCACTCGAAATCGCCATAGCATTCAAGAAGTATCCTGCCCACTGCAAAATGGCATCCCAGACCATGAAATGCAATACTACTTTCCTAGAACAGTAGCCATTGTCTATTTCTAACTACAAACAGAATAATCTTTTTTTAGATATTGCTCACATAGAATGTCCTTTTTTTGCTAATGTATTGTGTTTCCATACAGTATAGCCACTGGTATGTCAACTGAAAAGCACTTTAAAATAGAATTTCTTCTATTTCCTGGAATTAGATATCCCATGCTGTTGTACTTTATGTACAGTAGATTTGAATTCACATGATTATACAAATTAGGCTGAAGTATTATGTAATGTGTTTTCTCTTGTCTTAGAGAAAACAGACATTGACTTTTTAAATTAAGAGCTCCATGACTCTGTGAGGCTCTGGCTGTAGTCCTACATTTATATGCTTTTAGAACCTGATTAATTAGTTATGCTATTTTGTGGTTCCCTTGCTCCTGGTTTTGAGTCCCAGTCTGGTGCTTATATTTTACCAGGCAGTTCTACTTGAATTGTAACCTTCACAATTCTTTTAACAAAGCAAAACACATTTTGCAGTTAATCCTGAATATATTATAAGAGTTGAGTTGAAATTGCAGACTTTTTAAAATGTTGTTTAAGCACAGGAGCTAAACTAATCTTAGCTTGATTTTTTTCTTTATTTTCAGCAATTACCATAATCCAAGGTTTATGGGAGAACTATTTCTGTCCCCCTGTAGTCAGGACAATTTTTTTGGTTTAAAAGCACCCTAATCACATTCTGGCTTCATGTTAACCCATTGGTAATTCATGCAGAGAGCTTATTTCCAAGTGAAAGCCTTTGGATGTATTCTATAATCTATATCATTATGTTGGATTAACAAATACACTTTAAAACTGTGTAATACATTCAAAGGGTTAAATGGAAAAGAAAGGTATTAAATTGCAATTGAGAGTTAAGAATGAATATCCAAGACACTAGTATTCAAAAGATTGGGACACTGTGTTATAATAGATGATGATGATGATTGTAGTCTTATTGCTAGGTCTCATACAGATTTATATATGTTCAGTTAAGTCCACTGAGGCTTATAAAATAAACTACATTCAGTGTAAATATATACAATATGGCAATGCCATTTTTCAAATTCTTTCTGTTCTTGTTTAAAATTGCTTCTAAACCTCTTGAGTAGCAGTAGAAGGATTGGTCATTTATGTGTTGCTTTAGTGGCAGGCTGTACAGAATGTGTGTGTCTTGGTACCATTATAATGACACCTCGCTGTATATACACTATGCCCAGGAGCACTTTAAAGTAGGCATATTTGGTCTAAGTGGCAGTCTATCTCCATGCGCAAAATGATAGGACAAAGTTATTACCTAAGAAAGGGAAAAAAGATCCCTTTAGAGCTGTTCAGAAGAGCAGCAAGTTTATTGAAACATCGTGTAACCATATGTTATAACATGGCAACATTCTTCTGAGACTTCATTCTACCTTATGTATGGGGTTTTTTGGACATGAAAATAGTGTTTAATAATTACTGCAGAAAACTCTCACAGAGCACACATACAATACTATAATGTTGAAAAATTCTCTTCTTGTTTTTTTTATTTACTAGCATATTTAAATACGTCAATTGAAGGAAAGAAAAAATCCTAGGGAAAGTTCAAAACAAACCCAAGGGAAAAATAAATATTCTTAGCCAAAAGTAACTTAAATATTATTCAGGTTGTTCGATGTTTATCTTTCTATGATAGAATATATGAAGAAGAGTACCATGTTCTCAGCTATTTGAATTATCTAATCATGGCAAATCTGCATCTCAACTTCCCATAATCCTATGTTTCCCAAGAAGATAATTTAAACATGCTGAAAGACATTTGTCTTTATTTTGGTATTACCAAAATTACGGAGATAAGTTCCTACTGTCATATATATAAAATTTAAAATACACCACATTTCTCTAGAGAGGCTAATTCTTTGCATCCTTCATTGGAGCTAAAGGTTTTAGCATAATCAAAATTACAGAAATAAACCTAACTCCATTGTAAGTTACCAGAAAACTTACATGATGCAAAACCACAACAGGTGTCTGAATCTGATGAATTCACATTACAATGCCCTACAAAATAGGTTAATTACAGGAAAGATCAAAAGCAGGATTTTTAATTTATTATTTTTTTAAATAATTTTAAGTCAGGCCATTTTTAAAAAGTGTGATGGGGATGCTAATTGGTGAAATACAGTGAAGCTTCTCCCATGTGATCGCACACAGGAACTTAGTAACATTTGGTTGCTTAATCAAGGTGAACTCCTAATAATGATGAAGCAGAATTACTGTGTTTAAGCATATTTAAGAGACAATGCAAAATGGTCTCTTTTGTGCAAGTTTCATTGCAAATCGATATTCCTATAGTATGTTACAAAATATTTTCTTGAACTAGTAGCTTGGAACATAATATAACTAGCTAAACTAAAAAAATAAGAGCAATTACTTAAATTCAAAATGGTGTGATATTAAATACTCTGTTTTAGAAAGCTCAATTAACCCAACCATATGCCAACTAAATTTCAATACGTTCCTCGGTCCATCCCCTCCCCATCACACTTACTGCAAAACTTTTTTTGTTGTGGGGGAGGGAGTACATCTAGAAGTAAGTACCCTAGCTCAGTAGGGGGAAAAAGTATGTAATCAAGTATTAAAAGGCTGTATCTTAATACATACATAGGAACAAGGGGGTCAAATTAAGATTGCATTCTAACAGTGTAATTCTGACATTCCCAAATGTTGGCATGTATAACTTTAAAGGAGCACCATATTGACAATCACATGGTTCATCCACAGGGCTAGGCTGGGACCACTGGTCACTGCTTAGACCTCTGCCACATGAGCTAATGGAATATCTGATCACAGAAGGAGATTGTCGTCCTCTGGGCCAACCAGTATGAGGGTGATGGCTTCAGCACTGGATTAAGGTTTTTAAAGGCCTAAATCTAATGGGAGGACAGGGCCCCTATCTCCCCTATCTACAGCCCTTGTAGCAGAAGGCACGTACACTTTGTTACCATTCCCTCTACAAAGAAGAAGATGAGAATTTTGAAAACAGCCAGTTATAGTTAAGGATTGTGAACTAGACTGAAAACACTTCCTGCTGAGAGGCAAAAGACTGGAAATAGCCTAGTGGTTAGCACATCCTATCTGGTCCTCCAAGGACTCTGTTACATGCCCCAATTCTCTCCTTTTGTTTGTTACAAAATGCATGCCAGGAAGGGAGGGGTTGTTTTGTTTTGTTGTCTTTCTAACCATGTGCACTACCTAAAAACTAATATTTCACAAACAGGCAAAGCAAGTAACCTGCGGATTGAGTGAAACATGGGCACATTCAGCAAAAGAAAGTAGGCTATGCCATTTTCTGGGGGAGGGTAAGACAAGGTAGGTGGTGAAATTAGACTAGAAAGGGAGAAGCAATACTTGCTAAAAGGGATGGAATTGCATTAGTCCAGTGCAAAATGACCGTATCAAGGATGATATCTGGGCTTTCATTCCAGATATGTAGCTTGGTGTCTCTCACAAATTAAAAGGCTCAGCTACCTATTCCTATCACGGCGGAGGTAGGGTAAGGGACCCAAACTCATAAGTTCAATGAGTTTCAGGAATTAGGAAGCCAAAGAATTCTTAGGAAGTGGATTGGAATGCTCAGATCTGAGTCCTAGAGGTTTGGGTGAGAAATACTCTGAGGCTTCTGTACGGTTTAAATGTTGAAATTAAATTAAAAGACAATAGTAGGCCCATGTCACCTGGTTCCATTTTAACATATTAATTAGGGTTTAATTGGTCCTGCTTTGAGCAGGGAGTTGGACTAGATGACTTCCTGAGGTCTATTCCAAACCTAATTTTCAATGATTCTATGGTATATGCCCCATACACCTCAAAGGAATACTGTGAGCACATGGCATCAGGTGTAATTTTTCTCCTATCAGCAGCATCTTTTGTACTATTAGATGCCAAACATGAAAGATGTTTGCTTTAAATTGCTACAGAAATAAGAAATGCCCCACTCTTCATATTTCTTATTTTAAATAATATGTTTGGGATGGATGAAGATGTGTAGCCATTTTTGTGTATTGAAATTCTATGTTCATTTCCATAAGGGAGGTGAAAACAGCACACATTTGTTGCTGTAAAATAACCTGGCTGATGCTATAAACTTATTACACAAATGTGAGAGATTCTGCCATGAGAATTTAGGAAGAGAATTTACAAGCAAAATGAAGAAATAAAGGAACTGTTATTGTACAAGGAGCAACATTCTCCAGTTTTGCAACTTAGGTAAAAGAATGTTTCATAATGTGCAAGCCTGGGATAGTCTTTCTGAAGCTGTGTATACACTACAGAGTTTTTTCGGAAAAACGGCTGTTTTTCTGAAAAACTTCACTTACGTCCACACTGAAATTGTATTCTTTTGAAAAAAAAATCAAAAGAACAGAGGCATTTTTCTGACATTGGTAAACCTCTTTCTACGAGGAAGAAGGGACATTTTGGAATAGTGCTTTATTTCAAAATTTGTCATTGTGTAGACCAGTGTTTCTGAAAGTGTACCGCGGAAATACTTTAAGAAACACTTTAACTAGCCGCCCCAGTTTGTTTATGTACCGGTGCTGTGGACACAGAGTCTCGTGGCTCCCATTGGCTCTGTTTCATCCTTATAGTCTTTATAGATAATATATAGATAAAAAAATCCAGGTTCCCAGATTAACTCATGTGAAATGTACTTGTTCTGTATGTGGGTGATTACCTGGAAAACTGGCTATGGCCTGGAAATTAACTCAGACCCCAGACTTGCCATGTAAAATGAGGTAAGTGGCATCAATTTTACTAGAGCTAATCCGAAGATCTGGGGAAAAAAATCATAGAATCTGAGTCCTGTAAGTACATTTGATTTCCAAAATATGAGCCACTGATCTTCAGATATTATTTTAAATCTGTGCAAATGGTATTTTAAGCAACTTCTAGCACTTCACCTTTTATAGGAGATCTTTGAGTTCTTAGGGGAGTAGGAGAAATACTTTGCTTTTTGTTAAGTTCAATATTCCTGTTTTATTGGACCTTATATGGTATATGATGATCAACAGTTTTGGAAATCCTAAAAGAAAGTGTGGTTCAGCTGTCACGTAATTTGATAGAAATTTGTGTGCCCATAGATATTTCTGCCAATAGTCAATATTATAACTTATAGCATGCTTCTAAAAGTGACCGTGATATGTGAAATCTTTTATTCCATTACTGTGGTCAGAATCAGCGTCATTACTGAAGCCAGATCAACAAATAAAAATAACATGAAATAACATGTTCCTTTTTCTTAAAAATAGACCATTGTCTTGTGCTGCATATTTTTCAGTGCATTGCACTGTCAAGTTTTAGTACAAATACATGACATACAGTTGGGAAAATACATTGACTTTCTTTTTAAAAATAACAAATACTGAGATATTAAACTAAAAGTCTGCACCGGCAAAAATAGAAAAGAAATATGTCCATTGTTCATGCCCTGGAATCCTGAAAGCACTAAGAAACCTACAATTGGAGTTTTAGCACTGTCGAATCTACTTCTACACTTATCTAGGACATTATCCCGTTAGCTTAATTCAACAATGTGTCCCGCTGACTTTGCATTTTGTACTTTAAAGTCATATATTTCAGTGTAAATCTCTCCACCTATATTACAAAGCTTTTCCTCTTCAACATCATCTTGTAAAGCTGAGTCGTGGTCTAACACTTGTGCACAAAGCAATTAAAATAAATCTTTCTTGTATTGTTAATGGGTGGTAAAATAGAATATGTCCTAGCTATAAACTTCCAGACTTCTTTGATGTGCTAAATTAGTTTAAATATTAAATGCTACACCATATATTTTGTGGTGAGACAGGAAAGTTGTAAAACAGACATAATTCCTGAATTTAAGTTGTCCTCATTAGTCTGCAGGTAACTTTTTATTTGCAATATTAACTTGCAGTAAGCCAAGAAATCTTAAGCCATCTGAAGTATGGCACATTGTTATAACAGAAATATTTCCCAAGGCCCTTACAGTATTAAGAGGGATAAGAATTCAATGTTCCTATCTTTCCTATGAAGATTGAATAACAGAGGGTCATAAGATGCCGTCAGGTCTGCATTATGAGCCACAGAAATCTGGAGCATTTACCTATTTAAAGCACTGACAGTAGCTACTGCACCAAATAAGGATCTGCTATTTGCATTGTAGCCAGTCACAGAATGATTTTCCCCCAAAATGACAACTATCCAGGATGGATAGCTTTCAGAGAAACACAGGAAATGACATTCAAATGAAAATGAAAATACATATAGACTCAGTGACCCCCTGTCACTGAGCAAAATGTAAAAACGTACAGAAGCTCATGCCAATGATAGGGGTAGAAATAAGTTCCTGAGTTGAAAACTCCTCAGAGAACTTCAAACAAGGGACTCTGAGAACTAAAGCTTTCTCACCAAAATTTTGTCAGTTATTTTTATGAGCAAAAGGAAATGTGAACAAATCTGATACCTGGCAATATTGACTTCCCCCTTCTCTCCCCCCGAATTGCTTCTGGCCCTCTCTATTGTCCTCCAGCCCCAGTTGCAGAGTTCTGTTCCCTGGCAACATGGTTTCAGGGCCTTGGTCCCCTTGTCCACCTGTCCCAGAAATCTCTGCTGCTTCTGCTGCCTGCTCTGATCCCTAACTGGCCCCCAGGTGCCTACTACCTCTCTGGCTTCCCATCCTTCTGCTCATCATCCCTGGCCCTGCTGCATCCCTATCCACCTCCTCAGGAAGGGTATGTCTACACTACCACCCTAGTTCGAACTAGGGTGGTTAATGTAGTCATTCGAAGTTGCAAATGAAGCCCAGAATTTAAATATCCCGGGCTTCATTTGCATCTTGCCGGGCGCCACCATTTTTAAATCCCCGTTAATGTGGACTCTGTGCCTGCGGCTACATGCGGCACGGAGTAGGTAGTTCGAATTAGGCTTTCTAATTCAAACTACTGGTACACCTCGTTCCACGAGGAGTAACGGTAGTTCAAATTAGAAAGCCTAATTCGAACTACTTACTCCGTGCCGCGTGTAGCCGCAGGCACGGAGTACGCACTAATGGGGATTTAAAAATGGCGGCGCCTGGCAAGATGCAAATGAAGCCCAGGATATTTAAATCCCGGGCTTCATTTGCAACTTCGAATGACTATGTTAACCACCCTAGTTCAAACTAGGGTGGTAGTGTAGACATACCCAAAGGGATTAATTTGTCCTCTGACACATCACCGTTGAGTAAGTCTGGTGTGAAATGTGTATGTTTGTTAATTAACATTTCACTTTTTAACATCTCTGTGCAGAATACTTTTTTTATGGTTTGGTGTCAAGGGCTTCAGAATGTGGGAGGGGTTAAGTTCTAGGCAGAGAGTGGATGCAGATTGATGCAGGCAGTAGGATGGGGTTGAGGCTCCAGTGGGAGCTGCAAAGGGAGCAGTTGCCTCAGAGCCTGGCAATTCTAAGGGATCCGTGACATGGGAGACCACTGCTGCCACAGTAGCAGCCGTGATGTCTAGAGCCCCAGACCCTTTTGATTAATTGTTGGAGCATGGCATCACACACTCCATGGGGCTTTGAGGGCTGGGGGATGTCCCAGTGCTACTCCTTCTGGGGACATAGACTTCCCCCCCCACCTTGCTTCTGGCTGTCAGCCCCACTGGTTGGGGATGAGGGATTTGGGAGCAGTTTACCATGGGGCTGCAGTGGGGAGGAGACAGAGAGGACTTCCATCAGGCCTCTTGCCTCAGCAGGTGTCTCCCATAGACTATGGCTGCTCTGCGGGAAGGGGGTTGTAGGAGAGACACCTCTCCCCACCCACAACAGGTTTGATAGGGCTGGGGGGAGGAGAGGCAGCTTTTCTCAGCTGTGGCAGCTCTGGCAGGTCAGGGGGAGAAGGACCTTCTCCCAGCCACAACAGCTCCTTTGGGGCTGGAGGCAGGGGAGGGTGTCACTCCCCCCTGCATACCTATATGATTCTTAATAGTCTGCTATGTGGCTGCAAAGCTGAGAGAGAACTTAGTTGTTAGTATCATTTTTCACTGCCTTCTATCTATCTAGCAAGTCTGCTGCTGTGAAAGCACCATCTTTGATTCTAGTCTGTCTAGGGCCAGTAAAAACTGTACATTATTTTTACTGAGTCTGCAAAAAAACCCTACATAAATAAATTCCAATGATTTGGACATGCATATGTTCATGTTTACTTGTTTTGCCAAAAGTTACTTAAGTACTATAAGACAAATTGTTAGAGCAGCCACCAGCAAGAATTGGTGGCTGCACTCTGAGACCACCAGAAATGTTGTGAGAACCCCTACTCTAGATATTCCCTTCACAGAGGATGGCTGCCAATTTAATGATACAGAACCCTAAGTATATTTGGGTAGTGAATATTACTGTATAGCTTTGAATATAAAACATTTAATTCAGTTGTAAAACAGTACATACTTTTTCCAAAGTGCAACACAATTCTCCCAGGTAATTTAATACTGACTCACCAGACTGTATGTACAGAGAGAAATTAATAGCCTATTCTGATATATTTTTGCCTATATCCTTTTAATTTATATATTATGTTACACACACACACCAAACCAGCTTCTAAATTTACATCTTTCTTCACACAGTATAGAATTATATAGAAATCGTGTAAACTGGATGATATAAACTCAAAGACTTTAATTATTCCATAATAAGCATTAAACATCACTTCTGATTCTGTAGAAAAGTATACCCAGCCACTCTGCTCAAGGAGCCAGTCAGGTTCTTCTATATGAATTGTCAGCAAAGCATCATTTCAGCCTGATGAAATGTCCATGGGTTTAAGGCTACACTGTCACTTTATAATCCAGCCCAAGTAAAGGGCAGCACGTAACTGTGCAACCCAAGAGATGGGCAAGAACCAGGCTGTGACTGATATCACAGAAGATGGTTGCCCAGATGGGCAGATAGGCAGACATTTAGTATATTTTGAATATTTTTCCTGTCTTCTCTCACACCAGAAAGAGCATTCTAATTGGCTATTTTGACACATCCCAGATTTGAATATTTCTGGGCTTCTTCCAAAATAAGAGGGAGAGACTATAGCAGATTTTAAATTCAGTTTAAATACATATGCTTGTGTGTATACATGTGTGGTCTTTACTGGACCCAGATTCTTGTCCACTCATTTGTATAAATGTCAGGTACTAGACCAGACAATATTGGGAGTTGCTGGATATTCCCCACACAAATACAGCACAATATGCTATTTCACATAGCTGCCAAGGGCATGGATTGAATCCACCAGTTTCCATTTTATGTCACTCTTAATAATCATAATGAATATTTGCATGTGCATGCTCTAGTTATGCTGGTCATGGTCATGCACTCTTGTCCATCTCATATTAATCTTAGCAATGTCAGTGTTCTAGTTCTAGTTTTCAGCCTCTTACATATTTCTATACTTTATGAGTTCTTTTTAATGTCCTTAAATGTCTATAATCTGAGGACTTTTTAAAGCACCAGTATTTGATCAATATACTTACTTTGGACTGAGAGCTTGGTAAGCCTTAGTACACAAAGAAATAAACTGAGAAGGCTCCCATGCTCCCCATATAATTTTTTAAGAACTGTGCCTTTTCACAATGAAAAAATAGATAGTAACTATAGAATGCTTCTCCAAGCATGTTCAGTAGCTGATTTAACCCAGCATAACAAACATCACTCTGGTGGGATTTTGTTTTATATAGTCCAAAACACAGTTAAAGTAGATGGATTGTATAAAAAATATTCTTGATTTATACATGGTGGATTTTAATTAAATATTTTTTCATGGCTGAGTTTTTTGAAAACATTGTCTGGCTTAAATGAAAAAAAGCATAAAAAATCACCTTTCTGGGGGACAATCCTATATATTCATGATATGTAACTCAGTTTTATTGTAGTCACTGATTTATATGATATTTACATGATATATAATTCACATAGTTAATCTTAGCAACTATTTTTTTCATTAAAATCTGGTATCAGTGCTCTTCAGAGAAACAGTTCAGTGTAATCAGAAGAAATCATGTCTTTGCCCTCAGAATTGTCTGTCCCATTGTTCCCAATAGTGTATAAAATGCTACTTAATCACATTTCAAATATATTTGTTGGCAATTTCATTTTTTGTCTCACCTTGAGAGAGAAAAGTCAGACCTGATGCATATAATTTTATATCCTGCTATAATGGTTGGAATCCTACCTTGAATCACTTACCTGCATACAAAAAGGTCAGTCTGATCTGTAAATATAGTCTGTCACTGAGGCTATATCTATACTGCAGAACTATTTTGGGATACCGGAGGCATATTTGAAAGGAAGACAAACAGTTTGTATGCAATTCTCACTTTTCTTTCTTTGCATATGGAATTTCACATACAGAAATGGGGCCCCATGCTTTGATCAGTGGGAGAGGAAGGCACTCAGAACTTCCAAAGCTTGAGCCTCTATGGGTATGTTTACACTGAGATAAAACCTGAAGAACAGCCTCAGCTGGCCCCAGTAAGAACCAATGACAAAGGCCAGGCTCCAAAGCCTACGATCAGAGCCAAAGTCAGAAGCCAGGAATAGGGGCCAACAGTCAGGATCACATTATCTGCAGGGAGGCATGATGAGGAGGGAGGGACAGAAGAGAGAGGCTGAGAACAATTAAACAGAGGAGCTATTACTGCAGTGGGCCAGTACTTCAAGCAGCCATTTGACTGTCTCTGTCTTTTTGTCTTTCTTTTGCAGTGCTTCCTACAGCCAGGGGAGGTACCCAGAGTTGGGTCTGATCTTCCCCTGTGAGCAGTCATGCAGGGGAAGAGCAAATCCTGTCCCTCCTGAGCATGGCTGGGACTAGCATCTAGAAGCCCCCAGCTGGGGCACTCCCAGCAGCACATGTGAAATTTGATCCACTTCTACCTCTGGGAACTTTCGGTGGCTGGAAGAAATTCCAAGGCTGCTGCTCAGCCATGGACCTTCCTGCAGCAGGGGGGTAGCACCTGGTGGGGGCCTAATCTCACAAGAGCAACCTTGAAGAAGAAGAAGAAGAAGAAGAGGAAGTCCTATCCCTTCCCATGTGGGGAACTAGCACCTGGAGCCAAGGGAACAGAAGTCCATGGCTGGCGTGCCTTCAGATCTACTCATCCTGCTGCCTTCCAACAGCTAGCTTTCATGAGAAGGGTTTATTTCACAATCTGTGGCACATTTTTCATGGCTGTAAAATTGGTAAAGCCCTAGTTATGTTCAGAGACCGTTGTTTTCACAGTACTATTTGTAGAGTTCAGATGACTGGGTGTGTTTACACTGGGTGTGTTTCCTCACTTAATATGCTAACTAGGATCTGAATTCAGTGCTCTTCCTAGTCATTATCCACTCTGTCTCTCCGGTTTGTGCATGTTCTTTTTTTACCTAGTATTCTGATGAGCTGGTACTTAAACAAGTCCAATTATAATGTAAAATGAGCATCATGTATATTTGTTTACATTTCAGATTTGTGTAACCATTGTGAGACAAGGGTGAATGATTCTCTTATATACCTCTCGTCAGGAAAGTTGAGAAATGTCCCCGTTATTTAAAAAAATACTTTGGTTAAGTTTCACAAAATTCTTGTCATTCTTCAACTATTGTTCAAATAGAATATTCTGTTCTGACAAAGAAACTCCTCTGTTTGGTGCTGGAGTTATGACAAAAGAGCATGAGCTTTCACTGGAATAGTTAACATTTTTAAATGGCAAATATTACCCAGCATGTAAGCCATCAGTCCTCCATTACAGCAATCCAACAGTGATATCAGGAAAGAACCTTTTGGAAAATAATCACTTACATCATTTCTCTAAGTTAAGTAGTGCTATTAAGGGCAAGACCCTGGCCTCCTAGAAGTCAATAAGAATTTTATCACTCACCTCAGTGGAGTCAAGGGTGTCCAAGAGTGACCTGTCCCTTTAAAGTGGGCTTAAAGATCAGATTCTGCCTGGTTTCTATCTAGCTGACTATTATTCTGGGACTGATAGTTCTCCAGGGTTCACGTTGTAACTGTAGGCCATGTAGTCCTGTATGCTGAGAAAAGGGACAGGAATAATAATCTTTTAATCACTGTCTGAGTGCCCACACTACCAAGCCCATTATTTTGAAATGAGGGGCTGGTTATTTTCAAAATTGCACTCCTGCTTTCCTCTGGCAATATCTCGAAATAGGTATTCTGAAATAGCATTAGTGTGGATCCTCTGGTGCTGCAATGTTGAAATAACTACTCCCCAGAGTTATTTGAAGTAATTACCCCCCAGAGCTTCCTGGGGCTCTAAGTCAAGGTAGCGCATCCATATTAACAGAGCCTGCCTTGGACTAATTTCAAGGTTCCCCATTAGTGGGGACAGACTATTTCAATGTTGTTATTTTGGGATTTATTATTTCAAATTTATTTATTTCAAAATTAATTTCCTAGTGTAGACATGGCTTGTGAGTGAGACACACTTAAAGAGCAAAAGCTACTGTGGACCACTTCCTTAAGGAAATCTAGCGAAAAGGGCTGCTGCAGGGTCCTCTGGGTAAAGGGCCTGGGAAAGGTGAAAATTGCATGGAATGGGCTAAGTAAATAGTCTATTTATATATAGGGATTTTATGTTTTCCTCTGATGCATCCATCATTAGTCATGGTTACAAACAAGTTAATGGACAAGGGTGAAAATTGATATTTTCCATTCTGGTAATTCTTATATTCTCATGACCTATAACTAGGCTTGGCACAATTCAATTTAAAAAAAAATTGACAGAAAATATCAATGTTTATTTTATACATTTTAATATTTGTATATATTTACATTTTCACGGTTGCACAGAATGATGTGTGTGGGGGGGGTCTTTTTCTTTTTTGTTTTTATCAATTTAAATGCTCACGGTTGTGGGAAATTAAGTCAGACAATGCAGTGCTCAGACAATAATGATAGAAAATGCTGAGTTTCAAAAAGTTGAAGCATTTTAACCATAAAAACACAAATGATCAACATCATATATCAAAATATTCAAAGTCAATGCCTTTAAAGCTAACTCTAAACTAAAGCAGCCTTTTTTCTTATATTTTTCTATAAATTGCAATTATTTTTATGGAAGAATTTTTCTTTGCTTTTTATGTGTTTGATTAAACTGACATTTACTGATATTTACTGATAAAAGTCTTATTTTTCTAAGCCTATGTATAACTCACTAGTAGCAAAGTTTGTTCTAAGAACAAGTAAGCTATTGTGTTGTTGCACATAAGTGAAAATAAACTTTCTTGCCTTCTTCAGGTGTTTGATGTAGTTTACTATGGAAAGATATGACTTCTTTATGTTTATAGACTGCAGCCATTTGATAACTGGAAACAATGTTCTAGATTCCCATAAGATAGTCTTCAGGCACCTGTAGATCACTACTTTCATTTATCATTATTTCTTGCTTATTGGCTGAAAGAGTACTATCTCCATTTGGCTGCTGTTTTATTTGAGGGAAGAAAGTTTGTCATTTCAAATTCTGAATAACTTGTTCCTTTGTGGCTGATCCATGCTTGAAATCGTGGAACATTATAGCCCTAGAGATTTTTTTTTCTTCTTCTTTCATTTCTTTCCTTATATTTTTCAAGTATTTATTTATCGCTGCTGGGTTTCCGTCAAATGAGACAGTTTTTTGCAATTACACTTAAACTGCCATTACAGTAACTACAATCAGTGAGACAGCAAAGCTCTGCAATAAAATGTATGAGATTGTATATTAGTCAAAGACTGAATTGACTGCCAGCATGCTTAAACTTCCTTTACTCTCGTAACAAAATTTCAAGATTCACAAGGTGAAAGTGGTATATTTTATTGGATCCTGATAAAATACTGCATCAGCACTATGTAATATAAGGAGAGAACAGAATGCTTGTTTTACCTTAAATAGCTTTAAGGCTTGCATCATGGGGACCCATAAAATGACCAGCAGCATTTAATGGAGCAAAGTCTGGTTGGTGGCACATTCTTATCCCAATACCCAGTGCTGATCTGCTAAGTGCAGCTTGTAAAGTGCACTGAGGTCATGAGATTGTTCTAGTAAAAAGAAACATTCACAAAGTACTGTAGCGTTTAGTTTTCCCTGTAAGATGTGTGCTTGAGCTGCTATGTAGAAGAGATTAAAATACCTTCCAGCTGATTAACAGAGCACCCACAGCTATGTGTTTTATTTCTACTGGTTGTGCACATTCACACGTACCTTGGTGTGCATAAAATTTATTCCACACATGGATGGAAAAGATTTGAGGAAACATTGATAGGGATCATTTTTCTTTCAGCTGAACTAAGGGTACGTCTAGACGACATGCCTCTGTAGCCAGAGGCATGTAGATTAGGCTACCAGACATAGGAAAATGAAGCGGCGATTTAAATAATCGCCACTTCATTTAAATTTACATGGCTGCCGTGCTGAGCCGACAAACAGCTGATCAGCTGTTTGTCAGCTCAGCGCGATAGTCTGAGGCATACCTGGGTGGTCGACAAATACCTTTGATGTCGACACCCGCGCATCCAGACTATCGCGCTGAGCCGACAAACAGCTGATCAGCTGTTTGTCGACTCAGCGCAGCAGCCATGTAAATTTAAATGAAGCGGCGATTATTTAAATCGCCGCTTCATTTTCCTATGCCTGGTAGCCTAATCTACATGCCTCTGGCGACAGAGGCATGTAGTCTAGACGTACCCTCAGGTTGACATTTTTTCTATTTTTGTTTCTTTATGACTTTATGCTTTCTGCATTTTTTTCCCTAGGGAACTTAATGGTGGGTTTTAATTTGAAAGATCTAGTCACCAGTTAGCTGTCAGACATTCTTTTTAGGTTAGATGTAAGTATGCTATGTATAAAATACCAGAACTTTTCCTTAATAATATCAATACTTATCACTCTATCAGTACCTGTCAACTGAGAATTTAAAAGCATTTCACTTATGTGAATAATTATTAACCTTCTTTTAGAGGTGAAGTAATTGATGCACAGAGAGATTAAATGACTTGCCAAAGTCACAGTGCAAAGCAAATAGACTAGCTGCTTTGTTTTCCAGCCCTACTCTACAGCTTTTAGTGTATGTTCTCACTGAGCTCACTAGTGCATTTTTTAAGGCTCCCAAAAAAAGATTCTAGACTGGTACTTTGAGAATTAAGTGTTATATTTAACCATGTTACAGAGCATTGAATTCTTTCTTCTGCTGTCTCAATCTTGTTCTATAGAGATCACCTCTAAGCGCAAAGGTGCAAATCAGTTTCCAGTTGTAATGGTGATTTTACAATGCTGACAATTCTCTATTGAATTGAGACCTTTGGAATGGGCCACTGAACAGACCTTGGATTGCAGTTACTTTTGGTCTCTACCCATCTAAAACAAAATTGAACTGGTGATAACCTAGAGGTGAAAGGTTCCTTATCCCATTACCGATCACTTTCACCCAGTAGTGCTTTCTTCTCTATCCATTTTCCCCAAACATAACTCATTTTTCTAGTGTAATTTATATTGTATTCCTTCTGTGTATTTGGACTCAAGTGAAATTTTCTATATAGTAGGTGAAAAACATATCCTTGCAAATACTTGATAAATAATAAGAGTGGGACTGGCATATGTGTTGGCTTAGAGCCTTTGCATTCATCTTAATAAAAATTACAAATGGGTTTCCTTTAGAGTGTTCAATTTTGACCATTAAGGGTATGTCTACACAGCAAAGTTATTTCAAAATAACAGCTGTTATTTCGAAAGAACTTTACTAGCATCTACACAGCCAAACTGCTATTTCTAAATTAATTCTAAATAGCGGAGTGCTTATTTTGAATTTGGTAAACCTCATTCCATGAAGAATAACGCCGAATTTGAAATAGCTATTTCGAAATAAGTGCTGTGTAGACACTTCTTTCAAAATAGGGTGCCTCCAGCCTTCGCACTCCAGCCTCAAGCAAGAACACTCCTCTCCCTCCCCCCCCCTGGAGACCTTAAAGGGGTTGACTCTGGCCACAGTGCCTGTGCCAGCTCCAAGCCTGCTAGCACAGAGCCAACAGTCACTGCCCCTGACCCAGAGGCCCCAAAACATGAGTCAGCAAGCCACTGGCAGCCAGCCCTCCACCATTCCCCAGCAGCAGTCTGCCAGCTGCCAGGAGCCTGTCAGGGCCCAGAGAAACCGGGTGCCTTCCTGGTCCAGGGAAGAGATCATGGACCTTATTCAGGTTTGAGGGGGATACAACCAACGTCCATGATCTCCGCAGTATATGGAGGAATGCGGCTATTGCAGGTTAGCTGCCAGCCTGGCCACCAAAGGCCACATGCGAACCCAGGAGCAGGTCTGCATGAAAATCAAGTTGTTCCTACAAGAGCCCCAAACCTGAGCCCTGAGCTTCCCCTCTCCCTTCTTCCCCTTGCTTTCCCCCTTCCAGCTCCCTCCTCCCAGGTTTCCCCCTCCCCTCTCCCACCCTCTCTCTTCCCCTCTCCTGCCTCTTTTCCCCAGTTTCACCAGAGTTTTCTCCTCCCCCCACCAGTTTTGTTAAATAAAGAGCATTTGTGTTCATGAAAATACATGTATTTTTTTTGACATCAGGAAGAGGGGTTAGGGAGGGGTAAGTGGAAGGATGTGAGGGAGGAATGAGGCACAAGCCCCTAGTGGAGCAGACCAGGCAGGCTCTTAGTGCTCCTCAGGGTGGAAGCTCACCCACAGGGCCTCCTGGATACTTACGCCCCCCCCCAATGGACCTCCCCGATGGCAGCCTGCAGAAAGTGCAGCCAGGCTCGCAGCAACGTGTCCACGAGAAGCACCAGAGTGCCCATGGGGCAGCTCTGGCTCCATGTTGCACAGTGCTGTGGTGTCCTGAGTGAGGGCAACCAGAGCACACAGAGACAAAATGCTTTGCTGTTCCTCATCGAGGTAGGCAAGCAAGCAGGGAAAGCTGAGAACTGGCTGTCCCGGGGGGGGGGGTCGCTTTAAGCACAGGCCTCAGATAGCCTCAGGCAGCAGCCACACAAAGTAACTCCTGACCTGATGCCCTGCTGAACCTGGTTCCGGCTGGCCTTAAATGCGATTCAGCATCCACTCAGTGGCCTCCCACTACAAAAAGGATGTGGACACATTGGAGAGGGTCCAGGGCAACCAAAATGATTAGGGGGCTGGAGCATATGACTTATGAGGAGAAGCTAAGGGAGTTGGGTCTATTTAGTCTGCAGAAGTGAAGAGTGAGGGGGCATTTGATAGCAGCCTTCAACTTCCTGAAGGGAGGTTCCAAAGAGGATGGAGAAAGGCTGTTCTCAGTATTGACAGATGGCATAACAAGGAGCAATGGTCTCAAGTTGTGATGGGAGAGGTTCAGGTTGGATATTAGAAAAAAATATTTCACTAGGAGGGTAGTGAAGCACTGGAATGAGTTACCTAGGGAAGTAGTGTAGTCTATAGGGAACAGACAGCATGGATTTGTAAAGAACAAAACATGTCAAACCAATCTGATAGCTTTCTTTAATAGAATAACGAGTCTTGCGGATAAGGGAGAAGCGATGGATGTGGTATACCTAGACTTTAGTAAGGTGTTTGATATGGTCTCTCATGATATTCTTATCAATAAACTAGGTAAATACAACTTAGATGGGGCTACTATAAGGTGGGTGCATAACTGGTTGGATAACCATACTCAGAGAGTAGTTATTAATGGTTCACAATCGTGCTAGAAAGGCATAACAAGTGGGGTTCCGCAGGGGTCTGTTTTGGGACTGGCTCTGTTCAATATCTTCATCAATGATTTAGATATTGGTATAGAAAGTACGCTTATTAAGTTTGCAGATGATACCAAGCTGGGAGGGATTGCAACTAATCTGGAGGATAGGGTCATAATTCAAAATGACCTGAACAAATTGGAGAAATGGTCTGAGATAAATAGGATGAAGTTTAATAAAGACAAATGCAAAGTGCTCCACTTAGGAAGGAACAATCAGTTTCACACATACAGAATGGGAAGCGATGGTCTGGGAAGGAGTAGGGCAGAAAGGGATGTAGGGGTTATAGTGGACCACAAGTTGAATATGAGTCAGCAGTGTGATGCTGTTGCAAAGAAAGCAAACATGATTCTGGGATGTATTAACAGGTGTGTTGTGAGCAAGACATGAGAAGTCATTCTTCCGCTCTACTCTGCGCTGGTTAGGCCTCAATTGGAGTATTGTGTCCAGTTCTGGGCACCGCATTTCAAGAAAGATGTGGAAAAATTGGAGAGGGTCCAGAGAAGAGCAATAAGAATGATTAATGTTCTAGAGAACACGACCTATGAGGGAAGGCTGAAGGAATTGGGTTTTAGTTTAGAAAAGAGAAGAGTGAGGGGGGACATGATAGCAGTTTTCAGATATCTAAAAGGGTGTCATAAGGAGGAGGTAGAAAACTTGTTCATCTTGGCCTCTGAGGATAGAACAAGAAGCAATGGGCTTAAACTGCAGCAAGGGAGGTTTAGGTAGGACATTAGGGAAAAGTTCCTAACTGTCAGGGTGGTTAAACACTGGAATAAATTGCCTAGGGAGGTTGTGGAATCCCCATCTCTGGAGATATTTAAGAGTAGGTTAGATAAATGTCTATCAGGGATGGTCTAGACAGTATTTGGTCCTGCCATGAGAGCAGGGGACTGGACTCGATGACCTCTTGCAGTCCCTTCCAGTCCTAGTATTCTATGATTCTATGATCCATCCCTAGAGGTGTTTAAGTCTCGGCTTGACAAAGCTCTGGCTGGGTTGATTTAGTTGGGATCGGCCCTGCCTAGAGCAGGGAGCTGGACTTGATGACCTTCTGAGGTCTCTTCCAGCTTTATGGTTCTATGATTCTATGATTTCGAAATAGCAAAAAGACTATTTAGTCTTTCAAAATGCATTCTGTGTGTCGACACATTATTTCGAAATAAGCTATTTCAAAATAACGCTGTAGTGTAGACATACCCATAGTTATTAAAGAAGACATTTCTGATCATAATATAGTGCAAGCTTGCTTATCCAAGTGTCATGAAAGGATATGGAGAAATTGAATAAGTTTGTATAATTAATGGTATTTTCACCACCAAATATAATTCCTAATCTTAAAAAAACAGATGTCCCTGTAATGCATTTTTCCTATACATTCAGATCAGAAAAGCCTAAAGTTAATGTTGACAGGACAAATACTGCCCATAATATTGAACAATGAAGTGTATTTCCAAATTAATTAATGGTATACCAATGTTATTTACATGCCTATTATTAGCATGATCAAGAATTTAACTGCATTTCCCTTACAGCGTGTTGCACATGAGAGTTGAAATTCAGGCATCCATTATTTTGTGTGCACTAAGCTACCTGGAGCACTACATCTCCCATAATGCAAAGTGGGCATTCCTCTTTGACTAAGGTACATGGTGTATCACAGAAGTTGCATGCTGAGTGCATTATGGAAGATGTATTCTAGTCAGGGAAGCCTGTATCATTAGGGAGAATGTGGCTTCTAAGCTACAACTCCATAAGGCAATGTATCACAGTGGAAAAATACAGTTTAATGTTTACCTTGTTTAAAACTCTTGTGGGTCAGTTCAACAAACCAAAATAAATTGTTTCAACATTTTGGAATCAATTTTTTTTTAATTTCCAATCTGTGGAAAATTTCAACTTTTTGTTGAGTGAGATGAAAACAAATATTGGAGGCAGAAGTTCCAAATTACACTCCACTGTATTGCAATGTGATTGACACTGTATAAGACTGTCTCTCCCCCAAAGAGCTTATGTTTTAAAACTCAAATCTGTAGAGACCCCAGAGCTAGAAGTCTTAGTGGAATAGAACACTCTACTTCCTCTGTGAGAGGGAAGAAGCAAGCTCTGGCTAGCCTCACTTTCATGGATGAGGTGAATCAGTGATGAGTGTTCTCTCTCTCAGGTGATAGGATGGCTAGTTTTTGCTCACATGTTCAAGGTCAAACTGATCACCATATATATGGGGACAGGAAGAATTTTTTTATTGGCAAGATTGGCAGTGATCTTGGGTATTTTTCACCTTCTTCTGCAGGGTGTATGTGTGGCTCAATTGCCAGGATTATCTGGGTATATTTCAATTAAACATTTTCTTGCCTTTGTAGGTGACTCAGTCATTGATGCATCTTGGCTGTGCTCACTGCCATTCTGGGCCTCAGGCTCCCTAGGAACAGCCCTGGCTCCACCTATAATCTCACTAAGGCATGCATTGGTCTGTTTTCCTCTGGGCTATAATATTTTGGTCTAATTTCTGTTGCTGGGTTTAGTGTGCGGTTGCCAGGTATTTTTGGTGGCCTGTGATATACAGGAGGTCTGAGTTGTTGACCTGGCAGTCCCTTCTGGAGCTAATTATGTAAATCTATTAATTATCATGTTGCTTGACCATAGTTCCATATATTGTGATTTTATTGCTTTGATTGGAATCCCTCTGTTCTGACTACATAAATTATATTAAATTATCACTTCAATTGGAAACTAAAACAGGCAGCTCTGGAAGAGAGTTGAGTTAGAGTTAGTCGGGAATTTTGTAACTAAATGTTTTTTCATTAGAAAATGATGATTCTTCAAAACAAAAATTGTTGGCAAGAGAGACTTGTTTTTGACAAATCTCCAGATTGAAAGTTTCATATTTTTATTTGAAATGAGTTCCTAATTTGAAATGTGAGGGTTAAAAATCTTTTCTAGTATAAATTAATTAATAAACAAGATAAAAAATGAAATAAAATGTTTTGAAATTATCAAACTGAAATGTTGTGATTTAATCCAAAATGTTCTAGGGATTATTCATAAAAATTTTAGATTTTGACGTCTTGCTTTCTACTATAATACAAATTATATATATACAAATAGATGATGCTGATGCAGTCCTCTTCTGAACTTGTTTTGAAAACAACAGATTACTTCAAAACAAGTACAGTAAGCCATGGGGCCCAATCCTGCTCATTCCTCTGTGAGTGAGAGCACACTGCCCCCATTAAGTTGTATGCTGTCACATCCCTAAGAGCAGCATCTTTAAAATCCCCAGTTCAGCGTGTCACTGGTGCTAATGACTATAGAATCATTTCACCAATCAGGGTATTTTTTACTGTCTCAAAATTTCCAATTCAACTTTCAATCACACCCCTTTCCCCTCCAAAGTATAATTGTCTCTATCTCAGTATTTATCCGGAACCCTGCAAGTTGCCTTTTCCTTCAAATTCCTCTTTTAGTTTCATTTTGACAAGTTTCTCTTCTTCCCTACTGAGTCATTTGCTTTTGAATTACTCAGCCTCTCTCTGCTTTCAGCTGGGCTCTATTCCAGACACTTTCATGGAAATATGTTGCTTTGATTTAATAATGATTTGTTTTCCTGAGCTTGTTATTTGAACTACTGGTAGTTTATTTTCTCCTGATTTTCAGATAAATCTACCATGTAACTATAGCAAGCAATTGGGGTTTGTGAAGCTTAGCAGTATAATATTATGGGAGCTCAGCCTAAGACAGAGGCAGGTGCTATTTATGCAAGACTCATTACTGTGTTAGTATACAGGCTGATTGTTACATAGTCTCCAATCTAGATTAGGTAAGGCTGGCTGCACAGATTGTCCAAGGTGTATACCCAGCCAAATATCACAGAGAGTGGGCCAAAAGTCAACCCTTATGTAACTTCAGTTACACGAATGCACTAACAATAAGGATGAATTAGCCCAGCATCCAAGGGTCACAAAAGTCATTTAAGTTACAGATCATGGCAGAATGCTAGATATCTCCTAATACATGCAACCAAAGAAAAGCATATGTTTATTCCTAATCATTTACCACATCTCTTCCTTGCAGAATGAATGATTATTTACTATATATTTTAGAGAGTTGGTGCATCTCTCTGTCTCTCATCTTGCTGGCCTAGACACAGCTGATATAGGTTACCACATGTTGTTGATAAAACACAGCCTTCTCTTGCACACAGTGTGTGGTTTTCCCAGTATCAGTATGTTATGATCTAGCAGTATAGAGCCCAATATGGCTGGTTGAATAAAAGGGAAGATCTTGGGGTTGTTATTACTTCTCAGGAGTATCTTCAGTAGGTTTTATTTTAATTTGCTAGGAGTGAAGGTTGCATGCTAAGAAGACAGTTTCAAGGAAATAAAATGTTTGCAATATTCTTATAGGTAGGTCTTCTCTTTAAGCCTACACATTATTCTACAGTTTTATTTCAATCTGTTGATTAGATCTATATTGTGATATAAAGTTCACAAAGACCTACAAGATTCTATAATGGGCATAGATATCGCTGGTACTTATTGTAATGCAAACATTGACTTTTTGCTAGCTCTCATTATGTCTGAGTCAATGGAGAGGGTAGCCATTTCAATTTACTTAGAAATAATTAGAATTGATATTTTTCATGGCAGTTTTTAAATTAAAGTGATTGATCAAGTAAAAGTTCTAGTAAGTCTTTTTTAAAATATAATCTTTCCTTAATATTTTACCTCTCTACATGTTGCTCTTGTTCTTGATGGTCCGATATTGCAGCAATAATTGTCACACCATTTTTTCTGCATATCTTTGTCTGTATTGTCTCATTTCTCACATTGCAATGTGTAAAGGAATAAAATACAGAGTTAAAGGAGATAATGTTGTGATGAACTTGAGAGGTTATTGTAATGTGATGTATTTCAAGAATGGTGGCAGGGAACTGACTAGCAGGGGTGAATGGAAGGCTGAAAAATAAGGGAGCTGGACCAGTAGGAGGGAAATGATACACAAACCAAAGAAGGGGATGTGAAAGCCTAGCTAATGGACCTCACAATATGTGTGGTGAATGCATATGGCAAAGAGCTAGGCTGTGTATATTCATGGAATTTAACAGGACAAGAAGGAGACTTTTTTTGTCACAGCTTGGGGACAGAGACACAATGTGAAAATATGCTTTCTGTGTTTTGATTGTACCATTAGATGTAATAGTTCACTTGGAAAGGTAGAATGAGCAGTCCATAGACATCTTTGTGGCTATCTGGGTGTCAAAGCAATCCAGAGATTGAGATAGGCCTACTGTCTCACTCTTCAGGCAATCCAGTAGGGAGATGTTTGCAGATGAGTAGTAATGATTCTGTATCATTCATCACCATATGTTTTCAGAGGAAACTATCCCAGAGTGGCTGGTACTACCCTAGTCTGCTGGACTGGGAGTCCTCTATAACTTCATAAGAGATTCCCACTACGAGAGAAGATTTCGAGTATTGTACACACATCTCCTTAAAACTGAAATACAGTTTATAGATAGTTTTTATCTTATCTTTTCAAAATATCTGCATTTGATCTGACACTGCAGACACCATGAACTGTATGTTTACTGTTAAAAAGCAGCATTGCAAGTAGGGGAAATCTTACCTTCAGGCTTCTATTGTCCTTAACTTGACTGCTTTTTCTGCCCTCTCATTCTGTGGATTTTTTTCTGCTGGGGAAAAAAGGTATCTATCCTCACTGAGACTTAAGGTAAAAGTAAATCCATTTTTATTAACTGACCTCTTCAGAAAGAAAAATATAGATAAGAATTATTTTGGTTTTGCTAGATGCTGTCCTTAAAAAAAAAAAAAAAAAAAAATGTGCCAACAAACAATTCAAAAAACCTTAGAAGTGACCAGCCCTTGGATTCAAAATAGTTTATTGATTTCAAACTACAATTTTAAGAAGACTCCCAAATCTGTGTTAGCACACCTACTTTTTCCCTTAAAACTTCCTGGAGTTATAAGAGGAGAAAAGATCCAAAAGGGAAAACCTCTTGATGAGATGTAAACAGCCCAGAAGAACAAATCTAAAGATTCAAGTTTACCAGATTACCAAAATAATAAGGAAATCTGGAGCGCAGCATGCTTTAAATTTTCATTCATTAATTAGAAGATGTAAATGTCTTGTCCAGGTCAACAGTGCTCTCATGCAATCATTTTTCTGCTATAAATATCAAAATATGTTATAATTACAAATTTAAGGTACCATTGCCACAGTACCTGAGCACCTAGCAATCTTTAATGAACTTATCATCACAGCATCCTTTTAAGAATGTTGGGGGGTGGTGTTACTCCATTTTAGAGGCATAGAGAAATGATTCAATTGATTCCAGCAAATACCTCATCTGGCAAGGACTTTAATGTCTCATAACTCTTAGTCTAGTGCCCTGACCACTGGACAGTCCTTCCTCTCAGCTACAAAGGGTAACTGAGGCAGAGTAGTGAAGTGACTTGCCCATAGTCACGCACTGCATCAATTAGTGCCACAGTTCTGGAAGATCTAAATCCTTTTCTCTCTGCTTTGAGAGTAAAGGGAAGGGAGGAATTGGTTCTATTTGATTTATACCAAATGTAAAACATATTTACCTCTGGAAAATATAAATGAATTAATGGAGAGTTTAATTGTATTTTGAGTTCAGGATTTCTACAATGTGTGCTTGTTTGCACATTTTAACTTCTTAATTAAATTTTATCTGTTCACAGTTGTGTTTGGAGTGGAATGTAGTGCTCTTAGCATTCTAAAGACTCATAAAATGCCTAACCATATGTTTTCATGCTCTTCAGTGTTTAGTACAAAATTCAAAGTGTTCTTCAAAATATTCTTAGATTCATAACCAAATGCTGATGTCACATTATAAATACTGCACAACAACATTAAAAATTATTTTTTCTTAGACGCCATAGCATTTTCATATTAATAGAGAAACAATGGTGAAATAACAGGTAAGAAAGCCGAAAGAAACAAATGATGCCTATTTTTTGTCATTTATGCACCATTTATTTTCCCACTGATACATTATGATTATAAGCTAAGCAGGGTCAGGCCAGGACAGTACTAGATCAACAAGGCTACATCTACGCTGCAGTACTAGCTATTCCACATCTTTTGAGTGCACCTGTTGTGTCGAAATATTGCAGGCTCCCTATTCTGATGTCCCTGTAAATCTAATTCCAGGAGGAGTAAGGGATGTTTCAGAATAGCAATTTATTTCAAAATAATTGTTGTGTAGACAGTGACAAATTTTGAAATAAGCTATTTCAAAATAACATTGAAATAAAATATACAATGTGTGTAGCTCGAATTATGTATCTTATTTTGACGCATGGTGCAGTGTACGTGAGAGAGACCTTAAAAAAACAAGTCCAAGAGCTACAAGAAGTTGTGTTGATGATTCAAGACTTCTTTTTCAGAGTTGGCATTTATCCAGGTAGATGGATAGAAGTGCTATGCTTCTGGAGTTAAGATTTCAAATGAGAATAAGTTCAAACTCCAAATCTCTTAGGACCATTAAGGATATCATATTTTTTTTATGTTGTTTTCTATTATGTTCACAAGAATCCATATTTAACATTTTTCCCAAATTCATTATATTTGTAGTCTTTAGAATCACTTTGTTTACTTTCTTTCTGCTCCCTAAAATAATATGTAAAAATGTTCTAAGATAGTTGGGAAAAAATGCAAGAATTGGGGAGGGAGGGAGGGAGAGAGGGAGAAAAAACAGCCCATCATCTTGGTATGGATACATTTTCACATAGTCAGCTGCTGTAATGAGATCTACCACATGAAGCAAAAATCAAAGAAAATCTATTTAAACACGGTTTTGGTCATATCTGAGTTGGAAATGAGTTTCTAGTTTTACATCTCAAATAGATCTGTAGAAAGTAGGGCTCTTACTTAGAGATTCATATCTATGCCCAAGAAATTTTATGGGATTTAGAATTAAGATCCAAAATTTGGCCAAGATATCAATAGATACTGGATCAAAATCCTACCCTCTTTGAAATAAATGGGACAGTAGTGGTATAAAACTACTCCAAATTAATAGAGTACAAAACCATTCTCCAGCAAAATAAAAGCTTGCTGCTAGACTTTGCCACTGTAGCTATCGAAATACAGGGAATGTTTTTTTTTTTTTTTGTCCTAACTCTGCTAACTATGATTTTGTGGTTGTTATTAGCCATAGTGCATTGGTAATCAGACCATGCTTCTTATAAATTAGAACTGGCAAAAATGGCAATTTTTGTCCCCAAACAATTTAGTTTGAAATTTCATACTTTTTTCATCAGGAGTGGGGAAAATTTTCAGTCAAAATTTAACATTGTGATTTTCAAGGCTGTTTCTTTACTTACCTCCTTTCTTTTTCTCTTTCGGAAGGGTGGGAAAACGAGAAAGAGGGGAGAAGAACTAAATATGAAAACTTGACATTTTTTTATTCTGTGCTAAACTTAAACTTTTTTTTATTTTGAGAAAAATATCAGAAAAGTTCAAATAACAGAATTGTTTGTGTGTGGGGGAAACCTTGTATAATTAAAAAAGCTATATTTGCGGGGGGGAGAGACTGCTATTATCTAAATATCAGACCTATGGACCAACCCTGCGAAGAACTCTCTACTTTTCAGAAAGCCACACATGACAAAAACTCTCCAAGACAGAATACATCATTCAAGACTAGTTGGAATTAATTGAATTTCAGAGTTCTCTGTATGCTATCAATCACTTGCACTGAAGGACTAGATGGGTGCAGAATGGCCTAGGCCTCACACTGTGCAAAGATGGCATTGCAGCCCCCATCTTTTCCTTTCCTAAGCCTGGGTGAGAGCTGCTCTGAAGAAGTGTGTCAGGATTTAGCTCCAAATACAAATAAATCCATATAAATGAGGAATTAGAAATCAACCTCTGCACAACTATTTAAAGTTATATAGTGAAATCAATAATTCATATAGAATCTGTCTTCTGTTATTCTGAGCAAAAGCTAATCACAATTGGGAAGTATAAAGGATATGAAACACTCTCTAGTACAATCAATTTTTTCCAATCTTCTTCATCATTACACATTAGGAAAAAAATCAACATCCTGTCTGCCAGCTAAGATCTATCATTTATCTCATAAAAGAAACTAATAGCAGGAAATGTGTTTTACCTGGGTTGATAATTAGAATTTGGTTCAGACAAGTCTACACTTTGCCTGTCATGGAACAGGGGTTTAAACTTGAGGCTCCGGGGCTACAGTTGTGATTGAGAGAGACTCACTGGAGAGTACTCTATCACTGAGGAGTGAGGGCACTCACCTGCAATGTAGGTGGCCCAGGTTCCAATCCCTGCTCCACATGGGGCTGTAGAGAGACTTGGGTAAGTGATTTAGCCTAGCCATCGGGCTATCAGTCCAAAACACATCATTACTTTTGTTTTGTTTTCTGAGGAAACTGAAATTTTGCGTTTTGAGTGGATCCAGAATGATTTTTCCAACTAAGCATGTGAACCAAAAATCAATTATTCACCTAATTAATTATAATAATAAAAAAAATTTTTGAGCACATCTTGCATTCTTTGGGTCATTTCTGGTCTCGGTGAATCCATTAGACATCAGGGGTAACTTGGATGGAATTATTCCAGTTTTTCAACAGGAGAAGGGAGCTTGGAGTCTGGCATTACCAAGTCTATCTTATCTTGGGGATATTAAGGAAATGGGGAAAGAAAGAAGGCAGTAATTTTTCACAAAAATGCATAGTTTCGATAATATGCACATTTCAGGCTGAGTTAATTTGCATACAATTTTCATTCACCAGTGGCAGATTTACAGTAGCTCTTTTAACCACTTCTAAACTAATTCATTTCCAAAATAAAGAGTCCTGCAATTAGTGTCATCATACAGTTTAGATACTAGTCTTTCATAGAAATACTTTTTTGCTAAAACCCATAATACTTTTTTACTCAACTGGTTTTGGTTCTGCTCTCAAAACTGAGTAAATTCTATTTTGCCAACCATAACACGATTTTTCTTTGATAGGTCTGAAACTTAGGTGGCCTATTAAAAAAATAAAACACATTTAAGACAGTAGAATCTATTGTCAATAAACTTTTCCTCCAGGAACAAATGCAATGTTATTAAGATTGCTCCCTGTGTAAACCTTAATGCTTGGATATTCCCAATGTGTGTTTGAAATTTAACTAGGGAACAAGAACACCACCAGCAACCCTCTAATTACCTTAAAGACAAAAAAAAATACAGTTAAGATCAAATCCAGTATATCCCATGTAATAAATGTCATAATTCATTAATTTTATATTTCTAGGGCAACTGGGCTCCATTGATGTCAAGGTAATTTCATTCTTTTATGTCAGCAGTGAATTTGTCCCTACCTCTTTAACTTTACTGCAGGTTGCATAGACCAGACCAATTTTTGTATATCTAGCTTCCACATCCTTCTCTTACATGTACGTAGAAAATGTTGTGAATCATCTGCATCTAAAGTACTTGGGTGGAATTTAAAATGCTGTAACCAGATCTTTCTACATAATATTTAGTAATTTACCAAAAAATGTACAATGTTTGCTGAGGACAAGAACCCAGTCCTTTACCTGGGAAGCTGCAGTTGCTGGATTTCTCCCAGTGCTGTTGGCTTACATTATACTAACATATGTTGGGCACATTGTAGTATTCATCCTTACACACTTGTCAACCAGTTTAGTTATCTGAGCAACATTTACCTGTATGGCTAAGTCATAATTGCCATTTGTAGCCAGACACGAACCCCATCTTGTTTCCCCCCCCCCCTCCCCAGAGAGCAAGAGAAAGGCAGTCAGCCTTTGATGCCCTGGGAATGCAGGTGTGGTGCCTGTCCCTGACTCTACCATAAACAGAAACCAGACAGTAAATGGGCTAGCTGACGACTGGGAGGCCTCCCGTCACTGTGATGGCTAGTATCAGTAATTGACACACCTGCACTGTCTCAGGAGAGGAATTTTCACCCATCACATACCAAAGGTGTCCATTGTCTGCATCTTCCCAGGTGTGAATTATGCTTTGCACCCTTCATGGGAAACTTGGTGTTCAAAGCCATTTTTCCTAATTGGCCACTTGAGACCAGGAAGAAGCCCATGTGACCCAAGGGGTATAAAGAGGGGTTTAGTTGCCCACCCCGTTTGAGCTCCAATCACCTACACCTGCTAGCAGGTATTGATTGTCTCCCGAGGTTCGTGGGACGCCCAACCTCGCCCTACTTCTTCCCGAGGGATTGAGAGAAAGACACTGGCCACGCCAAGTCTGGAACGCAGGGGTGAGAATTTTACCTGCAATGTGTTTCTTGATGTGTACACTTTAATTGTTACTCTGTTATAAGTTTAGTTACTTTATTATAGTTTTCTTAAGGCAAACTGCTTCATTTCTATTGTAAACTGCCTTTGGTAAGGTGATTTAGCTATAAACTTTGGGAATAAGTGGGGTGCCCTCATTCACATATATATATATATATATATTGAACCAAGTTTCTTTTATTTTATTTTCTCTTTCTTTCTCCTATAATAAGCCAGTGAGTGTCAAGCTTCTGACTTGAACCCTTGCTGCTGTACCCGAACCGAACACAAACAAAAGAACTTCAGCCGGTCAAAGGGACAGGTATAGGTAGAGGTTGGGCGTTTTGGATTGTGTCATTCCCAGGTGGTAGATCCACTGGGGAACCTCTCAGCCTCCCCAGGCTGCCCGCTGCAAAGGGATTTCTGTATCCTAGCAGCTAAAATCTGAGGTGTAATAAGCTCTCCCTGTAAATTTATTGGGGCGCTCGTCAACCTCCTCCAGGTTGCCCGCTGCAAGGGACCCCGGTCTCAGAAGTTGAAGTCTCGGGTGTATAGCACACACACACACAACATAGGAAGAGCTTGGGCGTTTGGATTTGTGTCACTCCCAGGTGACAGATCCATTGGGGCATCTCTCAGTCTTTCCCTAAGGCTGCTCGCTGCGAGGGAATCTTGGATTCTAGCAGCTAAAATCTGAGGTGTTATAAGCTCTCCCTATAAACTTATTGGGGCACCTGTCAACCTCCTCCAGGTTGCCCACTGTAAGGGACCCCGGTCTCAGCAGTTAAAGTCTCGGGTGTATAACACACACACACCACTCACTGCCTTGACTGTCGGCTGACACCATTGTACAAAAAATATTCAATATATTAACCAACCACCTCCTTTTCTGTATTCAAATCCTTCCTAAAAGCTTTGGCTACAAAATCTATGTGAAATAAGGGGGAGAAAATCATCTTTATAAAGGGAACCAACTACACCCTCAAGCTGCATGTACAGCTTAATTGAGTAACCACACTATTTATTTGTATTTTTGTTACCTTTTCTCTCTCCTCTCCTCTCTCTCTTCTCTGTTATAACTTTCACTTCTAGTACCAAATCAATTCCTGCCTCACATGTAACCGTAGTTGCAATTCTTGCTTTGTTCAGATCTTCCATGTATATGTTCACCAGCAGCATTTCCTGAATCTTCACACCCTGGCTGTAGCATCAGACATCAGTGTCAAATCAAAGTCATGTGCTCTTCAGGACCAAAACTTCACCTGCATTTGTTTGTGAGGCTTTTTGTGTACTTTTCTGGGTTCTTCAAAAATAATAATTACAGCTGGGTAAGAAATGATATTTTTTCCACATGTAAAATATTTTGATTGGCTTTGCCAGTCATAGACTGAAACACTTTCAGTTGTTTGATCAAAAAAATAGTGAAAACTGATTTTCTTTCATCAAAATAGCCAGTTAGACAAAAAATCTGTATGCATTCAAAACACTGAGGAGAGATTTTCAGTGCCTCATAGTGATAATGATATTTTTGGAAAGGGTTGGTATTCTTCCCTTAGTGCCCTCAACTCAGTTACATGCATCTGAATCTTCATGTCCAGGAATGTACCGCTTTTATGCATTTTCAATAGAAAATATAAATTACATTCATTTGAGTCTGATATTACTATATATGAAGAGTGATACATTCTACAGGTCCCTGGAGTCATCCAAGAATCAAAGACTTACACTGGCACCAGTGTCTGCTGTTTCAAAGATGGATCGGCAAAGGTGCAACATAAAGCTGCTTGAACTAACTCTCTCACTCTCTCTCTTTTGATTAAACAGGATCAAACTGGATTATCAATTTGGCCTAAACTATAAATGAACTAGCCACTTCAATCAATGACAAGGCAGACTTTTTTTTTTCTTTTTGATTTAACTGATCTTTTACTGATTAAAAATAACTCGTATCCATGAATTGGACAAGGTATCAAATAGCTTATCTTCTGTAAATTTTCAGTGTGGATAGTAAGAATTTTTCATTGTTCTCTTTTAACAATACATTTTAGTTGGAGTAGTTCATTGTGGTTCCAAATTACTGTGCTGATTAATTGGGGAAGCCTATTGGGAAGAATGACCCCAGGCAAACTTGAGCTCTGGTATATTTTATTCATAGCAGTTGTAAGAGAAAGAGGTGCATATTTCCCCTTTACTAAGGCTGGAAATCTTATTGTGCCTGACTTGTGGTCATGGGATGGCAAACATTTGACCACGGCTGCCCTGAGATTCATTAGCTTTCCAGCAAATTCAGATAATGTTACTGGAACAAAGCTTAATGGAAGAGAGTTGAAGTATCTGAGGAAAAATAATGAATTTGTTGTGAATATTCCTTTTGTTTAGACAGAGTTCAGCAGACAGAGCATTTCACTTTTTAAATGCATGACCTTGTTATTGCTCCTGTGGTGTCACATGCCACCCTGTGCCTGTTGAAAGATGCATAATGAAAAGGATCAGCTCTTCTATCCGTTCTACTGAATCTGTTACATATTTCCTTTATTTTCCACATTCAATTCACTCATGTACAGTACAGAGGCCATACAGCTCCTTTAAGGTGTTACTGGTCCCTAATGTTCCATAAGGAAGTACCTAAAGTAAGGTGGGTTAAAGCTTATTTTGGTATCTGAAAGCAGGAAAGTACCATAATTTAGCTAATATACCCCACACCCGAATATACCCTGCAGCCGAATATACCCAGTGGTTTTTTTCTATTTGAGTAAAAAAAAATCTTGTATACCCAGTGCATGAATATAACCCGTGGGGTATATAAGACTTTTCTGTGCCGGGGGTATATTTGCTGGAGGTATATTTATGGTGCGGGGCGGGGGGGAGGGATTAGTCACTCACCGCCCCAGGTTCCATCGCAGCCGCCAGCCTCCGGGTGGGGGAGCGCTCATCGCACAGGTTCCTCTGCAGCTGTAGAAAGGGGCGGGGGGGCAGGACCCACCAACCTCTGGGCGGGGGAGCACTTACTGCCTGGTTCCTGCACAGCTGCAGGAAGGGGCAGAGAGATGAGCACTCCCCTACCCCTTCCTGTGGCTGCGCAGGAACCGGGGAGTAAGTGCTCCCCCACCCGGAGGCTGGAGGCTGGTATCTTTGCAGTCACAGGGAGAGGCAACTTGCCTCCGGGTGAGTAAAAAAAACTCTGTATACCCTGCACCCGAGTATACCCTGCGGTGGGGGTGCAGGTTTTGTAAAAACGAATATAACCCGCGGGTTATATTCGCTAAATTAAGGTAGTTTAAAGCCGCTTTTGAAGATCAGTGTTTCTAAAAATGAGGCATCAAAGATACTGTAAATCAACACCTCACAACTTTGTCAAATCAGGGACCGCTTCTTAAGGTATAGCATCTGTCTAGAAGCATCTCTTCTTCCCTGTTGCCACTATATTGCATACATCAAAGCAGAATATTAGAACAGAATATCAAAAAGACAACATGAAAATAAACCCAGCTTAATGGATGGATGCAGCTGCATGGTTATCACTGACCCCTAGTTTTGTGCATCTGTTGTTTATTTCCTTTCTTTGTAGAAGCAGGATTTTATATATTTATTAACACCTGATTTTCTTCCATTATCTACAGATTCCACAGCTCTGATTTTTCCAAGCCAGTAGTTTGGTTCATGCCTCCCTTATTACTGCTATGTTTATAGTGTTGTCAACAAATCTGATTATGGTTGAAATTTTGTCTGTCATTGAGAGAGGGACTTGTTCCATAGACTTCAGCACCAGGACAGCAATCCAAGCTGGTGAATGCTTTCAGGGGACACCATCATAAATAAAAGAGAGTTCTGCTTGAAGACTGAATGCACAACTGGAAGTTTCTGGGATGATGACTGTACCCTATTCTATTTCAAAGGCTTAGAGGGGTAGCTGTGTTAGTCTGTAACTTAAAAAAAAAGAGTGGTCTTGTAGCATATTAGAGACTAACAAAAAATATAGATGGTGTCATGAGCTTTCGTGGGCACAGCCCTCTTCTTCAGATCATGAGTGAAACAAGAGGCACAGAGGGGCACAGAAACCCAAAAAATTTAAAGCAGAAAAAGAGGGGAGACGGGGAAGAGAAAAAAAACCTGTTGATTATAGCGACCGTAGTAAATGAGGCTAGTAGAGTGGGCTGTAAATGTCTGATACTTAGCTTTTGATTTCATCTGGGTGTTGAATATAATAGCACATCAAGGTAATGTCTTTGTTCAGTCCTGGGTAAACATGTTAAGTTTGCATATGAAGATCAGTTCCGCAGTCTCTCTCTCTAGTTGGTTCCTGAAATGACGTTGCAAGAAAACGGCTGCTTTTAAATCCATTCATGCAGTGTTTCTCAAACTGTGGATTGTGAACCCCCTGGGGGTTGCAGCTGGATCCATTTTTTTTATGCAAAAATTTGTCTCTTCCTGGCATCTCAGTTGCCAGGTGTCCGGTTTTCACCTGGACCCCTACCACATCTGATGGGAGCAGGGAAGTGAGAAGCACCGCAGAGTCTAGAGAAGGGAAGTAGGAGGGGGCAGTTGCCGGGCACCACGCTAGGGGGGTGCTGGGCTGGGTGGGAGTGGAGCTCACACTGCTCTGGCCCACGTGACCAGCAGAGACTGGCAGATGGCCACATGATGCCTCCCCTACAAGCTGTGAGCTGAGGCAGCCGGGCCAGGTGGCAGGAGCAGCCACTTTAAAAGTAAGATTGTTCCTCTGTGCCTTGCTCGGGGGGGGAAGGGAGAGATTTGATTGGAGTAGGGCTCCTGACGCAGGGAGGTGGGAGTGCTAGGGGGGCCTGGCTCTGAGGCAGGGGTGAGTGCATTGGGATGGGGACACTGGGAAGCATGGCTCAGGGGAAACAGTGGGTGCATTGGCAGTTAGTGCGCAGTCCCAAACTGGATAACGTGGTGCAACTTTTGCTTAACAACTGGGGGTTATATTCATGTGCGGGGTATACAACTTTGGTGCAGTGAAGGTGGGAGGTGACACAAATTCATTTAGCATTTTAGGGGGTTGCAGTATCACAAAGTTTGAGAACCCCTACATTGAGTGCCCGGGTAGTTAAAATGTTTCCCAACAGGTTTCTTCATGTTATCATTTCAAATATCTGATTTGTGTCCACTAATCCTTTGTCATAGAGACTGTCCAATTTGGTCAATATACATGGCAGAGAGGCACTGCTGGCACTTTAGAAGGTGCAGTTGTATGAGCCTCTGATATGGTGGTTTATGTGGTTAGGTCCTATGATGATGTCACTTGTATAGATGTGTGGACGGAGTTGACAATGGAGCTTTTTTCAGGGGTAGGTTCCTGGGTGAGTATGTTTGAGGTGTGATGTGTGGTTGCTGGATAGATTTGTCAGGTTAGGGGATTGTCTGTAGGTGAGGATTAGTCTGTCTCCTGAGGCTTGTAAGCGTGAGCGATTATTTTTCCAGGATAGGTTGCAGATTGTAAATGATGCGCAAGAGGGGGTTTAAGTTGGGGAATGTAGGTGATGACTAGTGGTGTTCTGTTATTTTGTTTGTTGGGCGTGTCTTGAAGCTGATGCCTGGGTACTCATCCGTTCCTGTCAATCTGACAGATTCTTCTGCTGGGCTAAGGGTGTGGTTGGATATGTTGACAAAGTTGAGAGTTGAGGGTGAGTTGAAGGTACTAGAGTTGAAATATCTTGAGGCATGTAGGAGTTTACATTAACATGTTTACCCAGGGACTGAACAAAGACATTCAACACTCATATGACATCAAAAGCTAAGTATCAGACACTTATAGTCCACTCTATTAGCCTCATTTAGCAAAGATACTATAATTGATCTATTTTTTTCTTTCTCCTCTCCCTCTCCCCTCTTTTCCTGTTTTAAATTTTTGCGGTTTCTGTACCTCTTGCTCAACTTGACATCTGAAGAAGTGGGTTGTCCCCATGAAATCTCATACTATCAATATATTTTGATAGTCTCTAAAGGCATGTGTACATTAGGAAATTATTTCAAAATAACTTAGGGTACGTCTAGACTACATGCCTCTGTCGCCAGAGGCATTTAGGTTAGGCTACCAGACATAGGAAAATGAAGTGGCGATTTAAATAATCGCCGCTTCATTTAAATTTACATGGCTGCCGCGCTGAGCCGACAAACAGCTGATCAGCTGTTTGTCGACTAAGCGCGATAGTCTGGACGCACGGGTGTCGACATCAAAGGTATTTGTTGACCACCCAGCTATGCCTCCTGGGATGAGGTATACCTGGGTGGTCGACAAATACCTTTGATGTTGACACCCGTGTGTCCAAACTATCGCGCTGAGCCGACAAACAGCTGATCAGCTGTTTGTCGGCTCAGCGCGGCAGCCATGTAAATTTAAATGAAGCGGTGATTATTTTAATTGCCGCTTCATTTCCTATGTCTGGTAGCCTAATCTACATGCCTCTGACGACAGAGGCATGTAGTCTAGACATACCCTTATTTCAAAATAGCATGTCCACAGTATAGGGAAGCCTTGAAATTAGTATGAAGTGGGCTCCTGTAATGTGGATGTGCTACCTCAACTTGGAGGCACTGGGGTGTAATTACTTTGAATGACTGTGGGAAGTAGTTATTTCAAAATAGCAGCAGTGGAGCATCCACATACCGCTATTTCAAAATAATCATAGGATCATGGGTTTGCGCCCCTGTTGGACTGATTCGAGCAGCGTCTTCCGTGGCTGTGCAATCCAATCCAGGAATGGCAGTCCTTTCCGCACTGTGAGCAGCAGTAGGCAGATGTCGCTCTGGTATCACGGGCATGGATCTTCCTGAGGGCTCTCTTGTCTTCCTCTTCCTTCACCAAGGTAGTTTCATACATAGCAAGAGCTTCCTTCACGCCCTGTTTCCAGGCATGCTCATCTAAGGTGAGCAAATGCCAGGTGTTCGCACTGATAGAGAGAGCACCGAGGTCACACTTGCATGTGTCCTTATAGCGCAATTTAGGTCACCCTTTCGGCCTCTTTCTAGACGCCAGTTCGCCAAAGAGAAGGTCCTTCGGTATTCGGCCATCCAACATACGTGAGACATGGCCAAGCCAGTGCATACGCCTCTGTTTGAGAAGGGAGAACTTGGAGACAGTGCCCACCCTCTCAAGCACTGTGCTATTGGGGATCTTGTCCTGCCATGAGATACCGAGTCTACGCCTAAGACAGCGCATATGGAATGTATTGAGCCACTGCTCTTGTTTTGAGCACAAAGTCCATGTTTCACTGGCATACAACAGTGTGCTCAAAACACAGGCTGTGTAGACCTGCACCTTGGTGTGTACAGTGAGCTTATTATTGGCCCATACTCTCTTCATCAGCCTGGAGAACGTTGTGGCGGCTTTTCCAATGCGCTTGTTAATTTCGCTATCAAATGACAAGTTGTCTGTGATCGTAGAGCCTAGGTACACAAACTCATGGATGACTTCCAGTTCATAATCTAACACACTGATAAATGGCTCATTACCCACACTTTGGCCCATCACCTGGGTCTTCTTTAAGCTGATTGTGAGGCCAAATTCCATACATGCGTCCGCAAAGCGAGTTATGAGTGACTGCAGTTCCTATTGAGTGTAAGCAGCAATAGCTGCATCGTCAGCAAAAAGGAACTCTCTTAGTCGCTTCGTAAGCACCCTGGTCTTTGCTCTAAGCCTCGACAGTTTGAAGAGGTTGCCATCCGTTCTCGTACGGAGAAAGATGCCCTCTGTAGCAGTTCTAAAGGCATATTTGAGCAAAACTGCAAAGAAGATGCCAAACAGTGTTGGAGCCAGCACGCATCCTTGCTTCACTCCGCTGAGAATCTCGAAAGGTTCGGATGTGGATCCATCGTATACGATGGTCCCCCTCATGCCATCATGGAAGACCATAACAATGCTGAGCAGAGTTGGAGGACAGCCGATCTTAGCCAGAATCGCGAACAGACCTTTTCTACTGACAAGGTCAAATGCTTTGGTCAGATCGATGAAAGCAATATACAAAGGTTTGTTCTGTTCCCCGCACTTTACTTGTAGTTGCCTAACAGAGAAAACCATGTCTATGGTGGACCGTTCAGCTCTGAACCCACACTGAGACTCAGGGTAGACTGTCTCTGCAAGAACATGGAGCCTCTTCAGGACAACACGTGCAAATAGCTTCCCCATGGTGCTGAGAAGGGAGATGCCGCGATAGTTGTTGCAATCGCTTTTGTCACCCTTGTTCTTGTAGACAGTAACAATGTTAGCATCCCTCATATCTTGTGGTACGCTGCCTTCTCTCCAACATTGGCAGAGTATTCCATACAGCTCTGAGCCTAGGGTACCATTAGCACATTTAAGGATTTCTGAGGGAATACCATCTTTCCCTGGGGCTTTTCCAGAAGAGAGTGCTTTTAGCACATCGCTAAGTTTTTCCATGGTGGGTTCAGCATCAAGTTCAGTCATGGTGGGCAGAGGTTCAAGGGCATTCAGGGCTCTCTCTGTAACTACAATCCCTCTGGTGTACAGCTGTGAATAGTATTCCACCCAACATTCCATCTGCTTGGTTCTGTCCTTCAAAACCTCTCCTGTGGCTGACGTAAGTGGGATTTTGTGATGGACCAATGACCTGCTCGATCCCATCGTACATTCCTCGCATGTTACCAGTGTCCGTGGCCTGCTGAATCTTGGAGCAGAGTTGGAGCAAGTAATCGTTGGCACACCGCCGAGCAACCTGCTGCACTTGACTCCGAGCAAACCGGAGCGCCTGCAGGCTCTCCTCACTGGGAGAGGACCTGTATGCAGCCAAGGGCTGTCTCTTCTTCTCAATCAGGGGTGTCAGCACTTCAGTGTGGGCTTCAAACCAATCAGCAGACTTGACTGTCTTCTTCCCAAAGATAGATATCGCAGTATCATAGATAGCGTCCCGTAGTTGTTCCCATCTCTTGCTGATATCAGTGTCATCCCGACAGGGCAAGGCCTCTTCAAGTGCTTGGACAAACTTGCATACTTTTGAAGGGTCACGAGTCTAACCAGTGTCAATGCGTGGCCTCCCTACTTTTCTGGAGTGAAAAAATCTTTGTGGATGGATGTACACCTTACTACACACGAGCAAGTGGTCAGTATCACAGTCTGCGCTGTGGTAGCTGCATGTCACCCTAACACTACCTAAACGGCTGCGTTTGGTGAGGACAAGGTCACGCTGGTGCCAATGTTTCGATCTTGGGTGTTGTCACGAAACTTTGTGCTGGGGTTTGATGTTGAAAAAGGTATTGGTTACACAGAGATCATGTTGGGAGCAGAGTTCAAGGAGGCGCTGTCTGTTTTCATTCATCTTCCCTGTTCCAAACTGTCCCAGATAGTATGGCCAGCTGTGATGGTCGCTGCCAACTCTGGCGTTGAAGTCGCCAAGGATGAATAGCAGCTCATGGGAAGATACCTCACTGATGGCAATACTAAGTTCATCATAGAACTTGTCCTTATCTTCCTGGGCAGAAGTTAAAGTAGGCGCATAAACGCTGAAGATGTTGGCCATGCCCACTGATGTTTGAAGCTAGATTTTTCAGCATTCTCTCAGTTTCCACATTTGGTGGTAAGACTGAGCCAACTAGGTTGTTTCTAATTGTGAAGCCAACACCGTGTTCCCTGGTCTCTTCTGGAGGCTTCCCATGCCAGAAAAAGGAAAAATCCTTCTCCCGGAGACATCCAGATGACGATAGCCTTGTTTCCTGCAGGGCTACAATGTCCATCCACAGTCTTCATTATTAATGACTGCTGTCTTCCGGGGGTTACTAATGCTCTGTAGGTCTTCTGTAAGGCCCGGAATCATGGTCCTTACATTCCATGTGCCCAGCCTGAAGGCTGGATTACTTTGTCGCTTGTGTGTTTTGCCTGGTGTAAGGTTAACGATCCACCTGTTGGTGATTCCCTAAGCCCCACACACCCAATGGAGCAAGTGGACCATGGCAAGGCAGCACCTATTTGGCTGGGGGCTGCCCAGCTTGAGGCGGGCGGTAGCTGCCTAATGAGATCCAAAGACTTCTCCCACCATTGGAAGCAACCCCTGGTGCCTCACTCTACGCCAGTCAAGTGCAGTGGCTTAATACAGGTAACTGCTGCTTCCCGTGTTGTGTCACTGCTCAGAAAGCGATGCCGGAGTGTCCTCTCCAGGGCGTAGGCCTGGGCAAGTAAGTTGAGAACCGCTTGATGCCCAGCAGCAGGATCCCCTCTCCATGCCACTGATGTAACCAAAGGGAAAGGTGAAAGCCAGTACAGCTTGGCACTAATGTCGTTGCAGGAGCTGCCAGAGTGAGGTTGAGTACAACCTCAAACTGCCTTAGGGGCTCCATCTCCAGATTTATCCTTGAAGTTTACTCCCAAAGCCTTTCCCATAACTAGTTTCAAAGGTTTGTCATAGTCGGGGGTGGTAGTGGGGTAAGCTCCCACTATCTATAAAATGCTCCCATGGCGTGCGTCTCCAATAGCCTCTGACAACCAAAGTCCAGCTCCTGGCCTTCACGTGTGGCTTAGTTTCCTAAGTCTGGCGAAACTGTTTGTACTGACAGCAGAAGGGGTGAAGGCGCCTTAAAACCAGTTGCTTCGGGCAGGTGGGGCTCGTCAGCCTGGGAAGGCCGCCCACCTAGGAGAAGGGAAACTCTGATTTAAAACCTCTGCTGCCTTGCGGCGATACCTAGTTATTTCAAAATAACTGTTTTGAAATAAACATTATTCCTTGTTATTATTATCATTATGAAATAATGAGCTTGGTAGTGTTGATGCTCTACTTGTTGTTTCAAAATAAGGAATTATTTTGAAATATGGGGAGTGTAGACCAAGGGTAAGGCTCTGCAGGACCACTCTCTATTCTATTTGTTCATGCTTTACCATCATTGATGGACCTTAGTCTCCCTGAGATCCCAGAAATGCTCTGATGACAATCCAAAGTCCCATCTTTGATAATCACTGGATTATTCCAGTAGCAAACCACTTTTTACCTCTCCTTTAGAATGAGACAGAATGTATGGTGGGAAACTATGACGGGGTGAGATTCTGAAAGTCACAATTCCCTCCACAGTCAGCACTTGGAGTGCCACCACTTCTAACTCAGGCTGGAAAGCCTGCCTTACCCATCACCTTTAATTACAACTGATGCAACAGTAATTTGTCTTCCTGTAGTTTATTTGCTTGCTGACCTACAAACACCACTATCAGTCCCAAGCAGAAGATGTCTTTTGGCGTTCATGAATCTTTGTGACCCCAAAGCTTGTGTGAGAGAACAAGAAGGGAAAACTTCACCACTCTCACCTGTCAGTAGACTGTCCATTTGGCATTCAGCCTGGAAACTTGCAAACTCAATTAAATGCACATATGGTCCATAGTCGGCAGAATCAGTCTTTACCAGTGAACATTCCTCTGCTGGCATTTCCAAACTTCACTTGTGCTAGATAGCTTTTCTGGAGAAATGAGAGTACCACTTCTCTAATAGCATTAGCTCAGCATATTGTCTCCTGTGCCCTGCAAGAATATGAGGAATGCTGCCAAGATGAACATCAGTGTGAACTCTATGGGGGTGATTTTGCTATTGAGGAGCTTTTGTTAAGAAAGACAGGTATGGAGACACCTAGTCTTAATGAGCAGTACTGGTAGAATTAATAAATCTTCTCAGTACTCCCTGAAGCAGCTGCTCTCTTTTTGAAATAACGAGCATATGGTTTCATCATATTTCATTGATTTGATCCCCTTCAGCGAAAGAAATATTTCAGTGGAATGCAAACAACTTACAGAAGTTTGGCACATTTCTCAAGCCCTTTTATTTTCCCTGCCTAAACAGAAAGCTGCCTAGCATGTAAAAGGCAGAGCCGCAGGCAGCATTCAGATTCCTTAATAGGGGTTGCAGCAGTGGGTGATAGTATCTCTGACAATAATGAGGACTCAAATGTTCCTTGAAGTTACAGTTCTGGGAATCCCCTTAAAAATTGTAGCTAGTGTGAACAAATTTGAGTGAAGATGTTTGCTCTACATTGAGGATGGATTGGGCACCTACTCTAGTTTGCTCTCATGTTATAGATCCTTATGAAGCAGAGCAAACCAGAATAAGTTTAAGCTAACCTATTTCAAAATTCACCCAAACAAAATGGCAGGAAGATATATATATATATTTTTGTTACTTTCAGTAACCAGGTCTAAACCTGCCATTCTGATCATTAGCAAATAACAAGACTATTTTATATTCCTAGGAGCCAAACCTCTTCCCCTTACTGAAATGAAAGTCATGAAGGTGGATTGTTTGTAGTATTTTAAGATTCACTGAAAATTGGTTTCTTGGCATTGTTTACAAGGTTTAATATTAAAATGGTGTTAATTCTAAATTAGGTACTTTCTAATTCAGATTGTAAGGCCTTCAGTAGTCTTGTGAGTAGTCTCAATGAAATCAAAGAGACCAGTTGTTGAAAAAAGATGCTATTTGACAGGAGAAAGAGTAAAGGGTCATCCTGTCCTTGATGTCTGAAATCCTATTGCTTGTTACTCTCTTCCCATTCATTAAAAATGATAACAAAACACTGAATGTTTTCTGGCTTTTCCAAAAGAAATTGATATTATTTAATACATTTATAAGCTGAAGTATTTGGGGCTATTATATCAAAGTATTATAATATTGTTGAAAGTTATTTTAGATCCCTTCCCTCTGATTCTGTTTCTTAGCTCCTTTTTAAAAATCTGCTTTTAAGAAGCCTTTTTGGGAGCCCTAAACATTTTCAAATAATGACAGCTGGAAAAAAATCCAGTTGTTTTGTGATTAAGTGCTGTGTAACTTTTTATTAATCATGAATGTGCATTATAGCATCTTCTCACCATTGTTATTTGGAAGGTTAACTCCCAAACCTAACAAGGCAGATTAGCTTTTTAAACCCGAGTTATGTAATAGAATCCATACAGCTTGGATAGCAGGATCAGGGCCTTCAATTACCAGTCAAGAGGGACATTTATGGATGCTTTTCTATCCACATATGTATTTCCTAATAAGTGAAATATGCACAGTTTAGCTGCTTTGCAGCAGAATGAGAAATGGTCTATGATTTGATAGATTGCAAATTCCTGCTGGTCCAGCAAAAAGGCCTTTAGTTTCACAGGTTGCAGTGCTCACGTTTTTTTCTGCTTGCTCTAGGACAAAGCAATTGCATCACAACAATCCAATTCTTGAAAAATAAATTAATCTTTTTTCCTCCAAATGTATCAGAAATATTACATTTTAAACAGCCCTAAACAGCAATATTTATTTCAGCCTTTCTGTGATTCCCCCAGAGGTTGCTGTAGCGTGGTGTTTTCTCTCCATTTCTGACATTCAAATAGCAGGCAGACAGATGAATGCAGCACTTTTGCCTTTGTGACACAAGCCATACATTATTAATTTTTGTTGTTGTGGCTTTAACGCTACGAGACAGAAGCCATCCCAAACTAAGAGCTTTCATTCCAATAGGAGAAGCAGCAATCTCTGAACTACCAAGTCAACTAATTAATGCTGCATAATTTAGCAAAGGATGGCAATTACTGATTTTTCCCCATCTCATTCCCCTCCTGCTAATGGCAATATTATCAAACTGTGTGTGTGTGACAGAGAGAGAATGAGAGAGAATAGACAGGTAGGTAGTTTATAATAAAAGGGAATTAATAAATAGATGAAGCAGAGAATGGTGAAATACTGCATAGAAAAAAGAGCTAACATTACTTGTTGTATTTGACACCAAGCAATGGGAAAACTCTTCCAAAATCTTATCTTTAATAATAATAATTAATGCGTTTAATAAAATAGTGAGAACTGTCCATCCTCAATTCAATTATTGATCAAATATTGCTTCATATTTGTTTGTCTTGCAGCCATGCTGCAAATAGCTAAAGAGACACCAAAGTGGAGGGTATTTTTCTCCTCTAACTTGTCAAATATTTATATAAGCAATCGATGAAGTCCACAGTAACAGGATCAGTCTCAGCAGTAAAAATATTTCCTTTAGGCATGTTCAATAGTTCCACAATATGGTGCAATTTTCCTCTATTCGAAGAAAAGTGCCAAAAGAGGATGTACACAGCATTAGACTATGAGAGATTATTAAAGCCCAACCTAGAAAACAATCTCCCTTTTTTACATAAATAGACTACCATCACGGCATTCCACCATAAAGGACTCACAAAAATTTGACAAAATAAGTTTGTTACACTGTGGAAGGGAATATATCTGGATTTTCAGTCTGTGTAATTTACTTCATGTGATCAGTCAGGGCTCAAACACTTTTGTTTACAAGATTCCAAATTCAAAACACTGTTTTAAAAACTTCAGCTACCCTTGACAGCATTGCATCTAGTTACATATTCTTTGCAAAGCTCAATAATTTAATAACAAGAAAATGAATAGATAAGGACATTAATCATATTCAGTGTTAATTGAGAAATACAGGATTTATGTGTTTATGAAGAAATGAACTGTTAATGCTGACCCATGGATTGTTGTGAGTCTTTAACTTGATTTGGTTAATAAATATTTTCTCTTCAGGTGTGCTGCTAAATAAGAATTAGGTAAAATATTTATCAACCGAGAGTATTTTGGCAAGTATTTATAATCGATATTTCAATAATTGTTGTTTTTTGGGACTCAGGTTGCATATGTAATTTAACAGAAAAGTATGTACAATTATTTATGTGAATTTCTTTCAGAGTTGATCAGTTTGTTAATAAGGTGTACATACAGCATTTTTATTTAGATGGATTTGTGGTTAGATTCTGAGATTAGTAATGAAATATTAATGTGAGAGGGGTTAAAGTTTAAGTTGGGATGGTGTGACTGAAATATCAAGAATGGGGAAAAAAAGGCCTCTTCCACTTAATCGAAACAAAGAACTCTATTGGCTGGGAGCTGAAGACGCTCAAGTTTTTTTTTCTTAGCTGCAATCAAGCAACTGAGAACATGCACTCGATTTCACACATACAGATGGCCTGATCCAGCATTCCTTTTACACCAGCTGGTCTGAATCTTGTAGCTCTGCCCCCTCCCTCCTGCCCCAGAATTGTCCATAATCAAGGAATTTAGTAAGCAGAGAAGAGCCAGGATGACAACCCGGTGTCACTCTACTAATAGCCCAGAGCACAGGTGGCATGCTGGGAAATGCTGCTGGTACAAGTGCAGCAATGTCTAGCCTACTGGAAGCTGGGGCAGTCCTTTGGGGCTATAGGCATGAGTTAGAGCAGCTCTGAGATGCAGGGGGGCTGAATTGGCCTCTTCTGGAGTACCTGCATGGGTGGTATGAAGTGCAATGCCTTCAAGGCATGATAAACTTCAGTCACTTGATGCAATAATAAATTTTAACTTGCAACTCCCTCCTCCCTGCCTTTTGTAATTTGAAATCATAATTGCCCCACAGCTCTCTCTAGCAAATCGGGTGATTTGATCAGAACATTCAGGAGAAAGAACACAGCAAGGGTGAATTGAAAATGCTAGACCAGTGTTTCTCAACCTTTTTTTTAATAAAGTACCCCTTTTAAAAAAATTATAAATACCCCCAGTACCTACAGTTTTCAGACACACATTTTTTTTCTACCATTGCAATGCCTTTGTTTAAACAACTTAATCGTAGCCAGGCAAGTGCCAAAATTCTTGGGTGTAAACAGTACAAAAGTAATAAAACGCTGTAAAACTTAAAACAAAAATTCAGTTTTCTCCAAATTTCAGGTGTGTTGACGTGCCCCCAGACTTCTCTCAAGAGTACTCGTATCATTGGTTGAGAAACACCGTGCTAGACTACAACTCTATGGAATTAACCTTACATGTTCAGAGGGGTGAGTGTGGGAGATACTAAACTTCTCCTAAAATACCAGGCATTTAGTTTGGTCTTGTGTTTTATACGACCTTATGCCATAAAAATAATATTCAGGGTTGGTCATCTTCATCTTAATTCCTATGACTCAGTTCACCTCTGAATCCTCTTACCTCCTTCCATGAGGAGAATGAAATTTCAAAGGAAGGGTCCTCCAGTCTGCAAAGAATTCAGGTCTGCCTTCCTCACTACAGGCTAGCAGGGTCCACCAGCCGCTCCTGGCCTCCTCATGTTTTCTTCTGGAAAGCAGTGCCTTGTGAGACCCAAACTTGTACTGGATAAGGGCTGCTAATTATGATGTTAACAAACACATGATTATTTTCTTTTTTAATACTTGCATATTCTTCAGCATTCAACGTACATCCTGGCCCAAGAAAATAGAACAAAGTTCTATGTAGCTCAAGGTTTGATGGCCTAAAATTTTTAATCCTTAAAGCATCCTCCTTCGCTTCCTCTTCTGCCAAAGCAATTGGGCCTCTGAACATGAAGATTTTTTTTTTTTTGAAAAAAATCACAAGCTTCCAATTTCTTAGAAACACGCAATGCTATAGAGAAAAATCAACTCAGAGACAGAATATTTTTTAAATGTGAGAGGGAGCTGTCTTGCTCGAAGCCTGCCAAAGGTTGTGACAGATTCAATCACAGGGGTTGCCTTGAGAGAGTCACCTAGAAAGTTGGTCATGCCACTGCGCCTGTCTGCCTGTTTGCTGGGGGGCCCCATCTCTCTGCCCCACTGTACCACAAACTCAAGTCTCCCATTGCCAAGACACAGAGCTAGGGAAAGAGTCCCCCACCAGAGCAACACATAAGCTGAACCAGCTCAGTTGGGAGAACTCAGCTATAAGGCTGTTGACGACACCCAGGAACACAGGCCCAAAGAGGACCAACATCCCAAATAAATCTATCTTACTCTGTGTAAAGAAAGCTCGTAAGGTCAATCCTCTTTATCAGTGAAAGAAAAAGATGCACAGTGGTTGCTCCCCACCCCACACCCTGTAACAATTATTTACACTGGACTTGATAAAAAACACATATTTATTAAATATAAAAAGTAGGATTTAAGTGATTGCAAAACTCAGAAATGTGCTTTTGTTGCATTATTGGATTTTAATATGAGAAGGCAGATCACTATTGAACCTACTTAATATGAGAAGGCAGATCACTATTGTGTGTTTGACGCAAATTCTGTGCAGAGAGGGCCATATGAGGTGTCAATTGAAAGCTTTTGCTATGCTGCTTTTGTCTATGCTGCTCATGTACTCGTATGATTTTTGTGTGTAAAGTTATGTGTATGGGATCTGTACTTATATGTTTAATGTTTTCTGTCTAGGAGACAGAGGCAGGGATAGACCATCTATTAGGAGGGCTGGTGGCCCAGTGAATAGTGAATGCTGCATGGACAATGGCTCTGAAGTGTTGCCAATTGATGCCAGAGGAGCACTCAATCTCTTTGCTTGAAAAGGACGTACCTGGGTAGCTTGTGGCTCCTTGCCTAAAAGGTACATGGTGATCGTCTGATCAGCCCCATTTTGGGAGCTACCATCACTCAGGAGAACAATGGATTTCCCTCTGCATGGGTAGGATTATAAAAGGATCTTGAAGGTACCTCGATCTTTGTCTTCACTCCTGCCCTCTGCTCCAGAAGCACCTTTGCTAAGGACGGAGAGCCCAAAAGGATTTGTTGACCCATCCTAACATAGGGATGTACTGCAGAGACTTTTCAGCTAGTAGTTTGTTACATGTCTTCTAAGCAGGGCTGGCTTACCAGTTCACCATGAGGTGAACTGAGGCGGCCGCCTCAGGTTCAGACTGTGGAGAGGGGGAGGGGACACCACTAGGACCCAGAGTCTAGAAAATTGTGTCCGCTGCTGGTGCATATGTATTCTCTCTGCTCTAGATGCACAGAGATGGTGGAGTGCTGTACTGGAGGAAAGAGGGCACAAGAGACAAAATAGACAGGCAGGAGAAAAGGTGGCATGGGGGTGTCATTTGAGCTCCTCACCTCAGGTGCTAAAATCTTATGGGCCAGTCCTGCTGCTAAGAGTTGCGTCAATAACTTGGTGACTGATGTATGTAATGTGCTTTAACAGCCCTATTCTCAACCTTTTCTTTCTTTTATTAATAATCCTTAAATTTTAGATTCTAAAGGTTTGGCACAGCGAACTCTTTTGGGTAAGATATGAAGTATATATTGACCTGGGACTGTGGCTGATCCTTTGAGATGGGAAGAACCTGTGTGGAGTTGGTGAGATTGGTTTTCATAACCTTTCCTTTGTGTAAGTTGTGGTGCTGGTTATGGCACAGGTAAACCTGGAGTGTCTAAGAGGATTTGCTGGTGCAACTTTTTGCTGGACAGATTGGCAGCTGAAGTGCTGTACGTGACTGGTTTGGTGCCCTATAGAGGAGGACCCCAGTCTTGAGCTGTAAGTAGCCCTGGTTCTAAGCAATTTGCCCTGATTTGGCCCTCTCAGAGGTGCCCCAGACCACTGGTTATATGATTAAAGTTAAGCTATGCTTAAATGATTTGCTTAAGAGAAGCTCAGAGGATTGAGCTGGTATCAATGTGAAACTGAAAGTATTTCAAAGGCACATAAACCATACCTTCCCTTTCAAATAACAGTAACAATAAAAAAGAAAAAGAATATATGCCTGTAGGTGGGTATTATTAAGCAAAACAACCACTTGAGCTCACTGATGTGTTTTTTTTTGTCTTTCACCACTTGCAATTGTATATTACAAATTGTTAGGGCTTTATATTGGAATACTATCCTAAGCCCATTGACTCTAAAAGTATTTTCTTAGTTTGTAAAATGTTAGGTACAATTTCAGGGCTATATCAATTATTTCTAAAAACTCTACAAAGTGGAATTGTGTAGAGGACAGAAATTCTCTTTCATAGAGGATGTTAATGTAAAAACATAAGAAAGGCCATACCGGGTCAGAACAAAGGTCCATCTAGCCTAGTATCCTGTCATTCAAAAGTGGCCAGTGCCAGGTTCCCCAGACAGAATGAACAAAGCAGGTACTTGTTGAGTGATCCATTCTCTGTTAATATTTCAAAATCTGTCTTTATTTCAATTTGGAATGAAAGCACCAAACTCAAATGTACATGAATTTCCCTCTCATTCTCTCCAAAAATCATCTTGGATTGAGCTAATGTTTTCTTTTGACTGTAGCATGCTGCTTTGTTGTGATTTCAATTTTTTACATTTCATATTAGGATTTTTTAAATACTAGACATGGAAAATTAAAATGTTTCAATCAAAAAGGCTGAAATTGACATTCCAGTTTTTCCTCCGAAACAAAAACAAATTATCAAAATGGATCTATTTTCAAGAAACATCTTGATTTTGATGGAACTGGATTTTGAAATGGAAGTTTTTCTGTCCAATTCTACTGTTACGTTTTATGTAACAGCAAACAGGAGCAGCAAATGGGAGTTTGATGAGTGAGTTTGCCAATGGAGGAGGAATAATTACCCAACCTTGAGGTAAGTTTGCGTCTATAGTGTGTGTATCTGTTTTTGGTGTGCTTATTGCTTGATCAAAATATACTGTGTGGTCTGTTTGGAGGACCAAAAGCTGACCCTATGTGTGCTGAGCCTAGAAGCCAAGGGTGAGATCTGAAAGATTCTTAATAAGTCTTTAAGCCCTAAGCCTTTTAGGACCCAACAACATTTAATGAGGGGGTGAGACGTCTCAGGAAGACCAGGGCTTTAAAAAGCCCATTCCTAAGTGACCAGATAACAGTCGCTAATAGAAGAGTTTTGTGAGGGAGTTGTGAAGGGGGAGAGGCACTAGATACACTTAACATTCTTTAAACTTAAAGCAAAAGAAACCAATAAAACAAGGAATGAGCTTCAGGAATAAAAGATAATGCAAGAAGAAGTCTATCAACAGAGTGCAGCCTATCTAGTTTATTGCACACAATGTGGCAAAGATAAAATGTCTCGACACCTTAGGTGACTGCTTCTTGGAGCAGCTACTCCTGGAACCCACAAGAGGAGAGGCAATTTTTATTTAGTCCTAAGAGGAGCATAGCTGGACTGCTTGGTAACAGTGGCCATAATACAATAAAATTTAACACCCTTGTGGCAGGTAAAACTCCATAGCAGCCCAACACTATAGTATTTAATTTCAGAAAGGGAAAGTACAAAAAATAGAGTTGAGTTAAACAGAAATTAAAAGGTAGAATGCAAAAAATGAAATCTCTGCAAGCTACATGGAAACTTTTGAAAAACACCTTAATAAAGGCTTATCTTAAATGTATATCTGAAATTAAAAAACATAGAAGGAGAATCAAAAATTGTCATTTTGGCTAAGAAAATAAGTAAAAGAAGCAGGTTGAGACAAAAAGGGATGGTTTAGAAAGTGGACACAAAATCTTAGTGCAGAAAATAGAGAGGAGCGTAAACTCTGACAAATGAAGTGTAAATATTTAATTAGGATGGCCAGAAAAGAATGTGAAGAACAGCTAGCCAAAAACTCAAAAAGTAATAGCAAAAAAATGTTTAAGTACATCAGAAGTAGGAAACCTGCTGAACAACCAGTGGTTGGTTGAGATGGAAGATAAGGCCATTGTGGAGAAACTAAATGAATTCTTTGCACTGGGATTCATGGCTGAGGATGTGAGAGAGATTCCCAAACCTGAGCCATTATTTTTCAGTGACAAATTTGAGTAAGTGTCCAGATTGAGGTGTCATTAGAGGAAGCTTTGAACAAACTGATGAATTAATAAGTCACAAGAACAAGCTGTTATTCACTCAAGAGTTCTGAAAGAACACAAATGTGAAATTGCAGAACTACTAACCTATCAATTAAATCAGCTTCTGTCCAAAACGTGATGCCAATTTTTAAAAAGGTTCCACAGATGATGCAGGCACAAACAGGCTGGTAAGGCTGGCTTTAGCACTGGACAAACTAGTTGGAACTATCATTGTCAGACATATAGATTAACTTAATTTGATGGGGAAGAGCCAACATAATTTCTATAAAGGGAAATCATGCCTCACTAGTCTACTAGAATTATTTGAGGGGGGGAAGGGTGAACAAGCATTGAACCAGGGGGATCCAGTGGATAAAGAGTATTTAGATATCCAGAAAATCTTTCACAAGTCTCGTAAGCAAAGTAAGATGCCATGGGATAAGGAAGAAAGTCTTCTTATGGACTGACAACTGATTAAAAGATAGAAAATAAATAATAGAGATAAATCAAGGGTGAGGAACCTTTTTCAGTTGGGTGCCATTGACACACAGAAAACTTAGTTGGAGGCAACACATGAGAAGAAAAAACGAACAAAAAAAACCTCATTGACCTATCTCTGGCCACTGACTGAGAAGCAAAAAAAACAAACAAACAAAGCCCCACTGGCTAAGCCCCACTCACACAAATCAGGGTTGTGGGGGTCCCTTCACACTTCAGCCCACGGGGAGTGCCAAGGCTCAGGGCTTCTCCTAGCTTTGGCGTGAGCCAGGACTTGTGCTCCAGCCCCATGAGAGACCGGAGTGCTGAAGCTCTGAAAGTTGAGGTGTGGGGCTGGAGCACGAGAACTGGCTCATGCCACTATGAGGGAAAACCCAAGCCTCACCACAGGCCAGATTAAGGTAAGTCAGGCATTGGATCCAGTCTGCAGGCTATAAGTTCTCCACCCCTGGTATAAATGGTCAGTTTTCAGAATAGAGAGAGGTAAATAATGGTGCCCCTCAGGGGTCTGTCCTGGGACCAGTTATTTTCAACATATTCATAAGTGATCTGGTAAAAGAGGTAAAGAGTGAGATGGCAAAATTTGCACATGAGACAAAATTACTCAAGACAGTTAGGTCTCAGGCAGACTGTGAAGAGCTAGAAAGGGATCTCTCAAAAGAAGGTGATTGGGCAACAGTTTAGTAGATAAAATTAAATGTTGATAAATGCAAAATAACGCACATTGGAAAATATAATCCCAACTATACATATAATATGATGGAGTCTAAATTAGCTATTATCACACGAGAGAGCTTTTAGAGTCATTGTGGATAGTTCTCTAGAAACATCCACTCAATGTGCAGCGGCAGTCAAAAAAGCAAAAAGAATGTTGGGAATCACTAAGGAAGAGATAGAGAATAAGACAGAAAATACCATATTGCCTTTATGTAGATCCATTGTATGCTCACATCTTGAATACTGTGTGCAGATGTGGTCGCTCCATCTCAATAAAGATATGTTGGAATTGGAAAAGGTTCCAAAAAGGGCAACAAAATGACTAGGGATATTGAATAGCTTCTGAATGAGGAGAGATTAATAAGACTGGGATTTTTCAGCTTGAAAAAGAGATGACTAAAGAGGATATGATTGAGGGCTATAAAATCATGACTGGTGTAGAGAAAGTAGACAAGTAAGTGCTATTTATTCCTTCTCATAGCACAAGAACTAGGGGTCACCAAATGAAATTCAAAGACAGCAGGTTTAAAACAAAAGAAAATATTTCTTCACACAATGCAGTCAACCTGTGGAAGTCTTTGCCGGAGGATGTTGTGAAGGCAAGACTATAAAGATTTAAAAAAAAGAATGTGATAAATTCATGGTGAATGGGTTCATCAATTGCTATTTGGTAGGATGGGCAAGAATGGTGTCCCTAGCCTCTGTTTGCCAGAAGATGAGAATGAGCACAGGGAATAAATATCTTGATTATCATTATTAATGATCTGGATTAAGAGATGGATTGCACTCTCCACAATTTTTCAGGTGACATTAAACTAGCAGGAGAGAAAGACGTGCTAGAGGGTGGGGATGTGGTCCAGAATGACCTTGACAAATTGGAGGATTGGGCCAAAAGAAATCTGATGAGATTCACCAAGGATAAGTGCAGAGTCCTGCACTTGGGACGGAAGAATCCCAAGCATTGTTACAAGCTGGGGATCAAATGGCTAAGCAGCAATTCTGCAGAAAAGGACCTGGGGATAACAGTGGATGAGAAACTGGCTATGAGTCAACATTGTCCCCTTGTATCCAACAAGGCAAATGGGATATTGGGATACATTAGTAGTAATATTGCCTGCAGACCTAGAGAAGTAATTATTCCCCTTTATTTGGCACTGGTGAGGAAACATCTGGAGTATTATGTCCAATTCTGGGTCCCCCCATTTCAGAAAGGATGTGGATGCATTGGAGAGAGTTCAGCAGAGGGCAACAAAAATTAGGGGACTGGAGCATATGATTTATGAGGCCGATGTAAGGGGTTTGGGCTTATTTAGCCTACAGAAGAAAAGAGTGAAGGAGGAGTTGATAGCAGTTTTTACTACCTGTAGGAGGTTCCAAAGACTATGGAAAGAGGCTGTCCTCAGTAGTGACAGATTTCAGAATGAGGAGCAATGCTTTCAAGCTGCAGTGAGGGAAATCTAGGTTGGATATTGTGAAATAGGTTTTTTTCCTTAGGAGGATGGTGAAGCACTGGAATGAGTTATCTAGGGTGGTTAGCTCTGGAATCTCCATCCTTAAATGTTTTTAAGTCCCAGTTTGACAAAGCCTTGGCTGGGATGATTTAGCTGGGATTGGTCCTGCCTGGGACAGGGTTGAACTTGATGGCCTCCTAAGATCGCTTCCAACCCTATGATGCTCTGATTCTGTGACTTGTCCTACAACTTGAACCTTACCAATGACTCACATACTCATGCACAAATGTTATTCCTTTAACATGAAAGGATCAGGGCCTGTCTTGGAAAAAATGGGGCCATGGGCAAAGATGTATTTCAGTACCCCTGATGCCAGCTGCCTCCGAAGGCTCTGCACCCAACCTCCCTGATCATTGCTGTCTCCCTGGGCTCCGCCATGGATGCGTCACCCCCAGACCCCACTGACTTCCCCCACCCCCATTGCCCAAGCTTCCTTCTGTAGCCTCACACTATAGACTTACCCCACTTTTGTCCCTTGACCACAACGCCCCTCCAACTATGGAGCCCACCCATAAGCCCAGCCCTGGAAGGGATCCACTTATATGGGCTGACACTGATGTTAGCTGGGCTCTGCACAGATGCAAGGTGGATTTCCTGCAGGCTCATTGCTTTAGATCTTGACCTCCATAGTACTATTTATTTGTGGGTATAATTAAGCACATGCATTAGTGGTTTGTATTTCTTGATATATTTTTCCCTCTGGCTGACCCAATACATGTAAATAATAAATGCAAAGTATAAACAGTTTTGGGGTGGTTTTCAACAGTGAAGAGTTATCTTTCCTGATAAAACTGGAAGAGCTCCAAGAGACAGAATTGTTTTAATGGGTCTTTTTCCTAAAATGTAGAATTTTTTTCAGCCCATCAAAGGGCATCTTATTGGTCCATGACTTCAGAAGATTCTATCAAGAGAAACAAATGCAGACACCTATAACTAAGCTTCTTTGAAGCTCACTGTGACGGCGGAAGTATTAGTACACTGGAGTAGAGCTTTCATAAACTTCACTCTTGAGTCAGAGGTTTTTTTCTACTTATATTGCAAGTGAATTTTGAATGCTGTTTTAGAAAATCTCAAATGTTATTCCTCCCACCCTTTCCCAGTTCCTTGGGTTCCAGGTTAAAGACACCTAACTTTAGTTCCTCATGGGCTCCATGCTCTACTCCTCTATAGGCTCTGGGTATAATGCCCATTCCCTGTGGACTCACAGCAAACATCCATTTCCTGTGGGCTCAGGGCTCTAAGGAGTCTTATCTGTGGAAGAGCTTTACACTGTAATATCCTTAACATATATTTATTAACAATCACCAGAACAGAATTCACATGCTAAACATAGAATACTCAATCACCTCTTAAGGTTTCTTCCAGCCCTGTTATTCTGCTCACCACTCCCAATAAGACAGATGAAATTTTCTTGAAGGCCAGTCTACAAGGTCACCTAGGAACTTCAGCTTCTTCGTGGTGTGCTTGGCAGGATGTAGAGATCTAATATTGGGGCTGTGTCTTGGCATTGGTTCCAAAGATCTTCCCTTTGGACTTCAGTTTATACAGTGAAATTTGAGACTTGCTTAACTATACCTTAGCTCAAATATTACTAAATATTTTTAACTAATCCTAGGATATTATAAAACAATTCTTTAACCAATTGTACCCCTCCACCATACTTGATTTACACCTAACAAAAGTTAATTTTGCAACTGAAACAAAGTACCAGAGACCATACAGATAAATAATATAGAAATGGGCACCATTAAGACAAAACAATAAAAGAAGTAGGGATTTCACAGCCACAACTGTTACGTGATTTTTTTGCTAGACCGAAAGCTATCAAACAAAAGTTTCTTTAATCATTTTTAAGATCTAGTGGATGGTATTACATCAAGATTGCCTCCTTAACAGCAGCCTGATATTACATTATTTGAAAATAACTTAGATGGAATGTGACAATGTGACTTTCTGCTTTTTAATGCTCTCCTAATATGACTGCAAAAATGTCCTACAATATGGCATGCAATTTACATGTTGCTTCACCATGCAAATTAATATATAATATGTTAATATTCATTTTACATCTTTGAATAGGCAGTAAAATGTTTCCAGGGAAGAAAGTATCCCTATTTCATGTTATGAATCTGAATAACAAAATTTCCCTGTAACAAGGCTAAGAATGTATTAAAGTAATAAATAATGTGTTATCTCACAAATATTCATGAACTAAATCTTGGAGGTATGAACACCATTTAATCTGTGATACCGCAGCAAATGGTAAAATCCTTCTACAGTTTAGGAGACAACAAATATTTTATCATAGATATGTGCATGTATTTATTTGTTTCAGGTTGCAGATCATTTTTATCTGAAATGTTAAAGGAGGGAATCCATTACCATCATATTAATAATAAGGTCTGTTCATTGGGATAGAGCATGATAGTTAGAAGAATTGTTAGTTCTCATAGATATTGCGCAAGGAAAATATATTGACTGTGCTTATAATAATGAGTAAAATCTGATAGACAGTCTAATTGTGCAGCTCAGCTTTCCCCTCCACATCAGAGTCTATTATGATTTGTTATAAATCTGTGTCCTCTACTCTTTTTTACAACCAGCTGCTAAACATTGACTAGGCTGTACACTGGAATTACAAGTTACCATCTTCCTGAAATGAAGCAATCTCCTGGGAATGCCAAAGTAACATCATAGTATGCTGTGATTTTTTAAAAGATCTGTTGAAAAAGTTAGTGAACAATAACAATCTGCCAATCTAGATGCTGCAATTAAGTAACTGGAAGACTTCAAGAGTAGCATGATATATTCTATCCATTAGTTTTGTAACAATTTTACTGTGATCTTGGGTTTTCTTACTGCTTTATGTGCATGACTATTCCCAGTCTCTCTTCCTATTAGTAGACGATTCGCCATTGCTCACTTCATGAAATTCAAGATGATGGGTTATTTCATCTAATTTACTCAAGTATAACTTACTTGGGGGAAAAAAAGTTGTTGTGGACTTTGATCATCTACCAGTGACAAATTACTTCAGAGCCCTTTTGGTACTATTAATAGCCACTGCTGTAATTTCAATTCCTCCCATGTGAAGGGAAAATTTTAAAGGAACTAGTGCAGTGTGTGAAGAAAGAAAGTATTTGGCACCATTCATGCATTTTTCATTATTTCACGCAATATTTATAAATAAAAGCAGTGAAACATAGAAAGTTGTGTTGAATTCCTTAAACTCCATCTGACTAACCTTTAGCTTTCTTATTGCTTACTGTAAACAATCTACATCTCTTCATCTCTTTTTTTTTTTCTGTAGGTTTTGAACATCTGATCTGGAGATTAAAATGTAATAATAACCTGCAGCACAAAGTCACCCTGAGCTTTGTTACAAAAAAATCTATGCTTTCCCTCCTGAGATAACTGAAAACTGATGTAAAATAGAGACTAAACCACAAATGACTGCATGAAAGTTGTTTCACAAAGCTCTAAGAGTTCTGGTCAAACCTTCCTCATTTTATCTTGATTTTTCCTCTTTTCGAAGTTCAGTTTTCACTTGAGGCTAGAGGGGAAACTATAAAAGAAGCCAGGGTGATTGATAGTAAAGCAGAAACCGTATAAGTACTGCTACTCTCTCTAGGAAACACTAGCTATTTATCTATACTATAAAAAATACTTCTCTATGTACACCTTGCTCTTTGTTAGTTTTAACTTCAGGCCAGTTCATATGGCTTATTGACAGTACAATTAAAATAAGGCTAATTACATTGGTGTGGAGGGCCAGATCCTGGCTGGGAATGTGTATGGGAATAAATTGAGAAAACAGTATAAATGTGGTCTTGCTTAAAACATTATCAAGTGGTTTTCTAAGGCAACTGCCATTACTATAGTACTACATAGCTCTCTGTGCGAAGTGTAGGGCACTGTTTCTCAACCTGTGGTATAAGTACCCTTTGGGGTAGTCAAGAGAAGTCTGGGGGGCATGTCAACACAACTGAAATCTGGAAAAATCTGAATTTTTGTATTAAGTTTTACAGCACATTATTATTTTTATACTTTTTTTACACCCAAAAATGTAATCGTCCACACAGCTACAATAAACTTGTTTAAACAAATGTGTTGCAATGGTAAAAAAAATGTGTGCCTGAAAACTGTAGGTACTGAGGGAACTTTAAATTTATTTATTTATTTATTTATTTATTTTATTTATATTTTTAAAGGGGGTATTTTATAAAAAATAAGGTTGAGAAACACTGGTGTAGGGGATACTGCAAATACTGTGATAGTATTGTTCAGTTATGAAAAGCAAAATTGGAAAGTTGTCAAGTAAAAATAACAAATATTAGCTGAGCATGAGAAAGCATTAATCTGGTTTCCTGGCACACTTAAAAGGTCTTGGAAAGTCATTTCCACAGGTGGTGTTTTCATGAGGATGTGTAACTAGCAGGAAAAGATAAAGTTTGTGATACAGACAGGGAGATTGGAGAGAGAGAGAAAGAAAGAGAGAGATTGCTGCATGAGCACACCTAGCTTTGCAGAATCCATCTGAGTAGCTCAGAAGTGGAATAGATCATGCCTATAGTGAGACAGCTATACATCATCCAGGCATATGATTGTATCCCAAACAGGGAAGCCGACAGCCTGCAGGGGCCCCTGGGCATAGTGGGCAGGAGGTGCCGACTCTGCATTCATGGAGGGGGAGAGGCTTTGGGTGTGTGGCATGCCATTCCCATCCCTCAGAGCTGCACTGAGCACATGGCGTGGCACCCCAGTGGTGATTTAAAGGGATGGGACTCCAGCCGCTGCTGCTGCCACAGTAACAGTAGTGGCGGCTGGTAGCCCTGGGCCCCTCTGAATTGTCAAACGCCAGGGCAACTGCCCTCTTTACCCTTCCCTTGTGTTGGTGGGTCTGATCCAAGAACAACTTGGTGGAATGGCATTTCTGCCAGCAGTCACAGCGACAAGTCAGTCGGCACAGCATTGTCATCTCAATAAAACACCCACTGTGTCTATTTCACAACAGTATATTTCTGTGAGGAAGATGCCACCATACACCATTTGTCATAATAAACCATCATACCCACAAGAGAGAGCTGGAACATGGGACATGCCAATTCACCTTACCCAGAAGCATGCATTCTTTATTGCAGTGCATTACTCAATATAAACATGGAATCACAGTGTCATTAGAAGGGAACATATCTCTTTTCTCCTCTGATTCTGAACATAGTTTAAATAGGGTTACTGTGCCTGTGACAGGATATACAAATTACCACATTGGTGAGGAAAGAGTTAACAAGTATCTATGGGCTCAGTCAGCCCCACCCTGCTACACCAACACTAGCTGTCAGCTTGAAGGGAAGGGTTAAAAGGCAAGATCCAATTCAGCTGGGAGCTAACTGGGAAGAAGAGCAGACAGTTGGCAATTGCACTACGTCAGAAGCCTGGCTGGGGTCAAGAACTGAATAGGGGCTACTGCCTACCAGACCATTCCTGAGGGAAGGTAGAGCTGCTGGTTTGGAGTTGCAATCAGTGACTTGTCTACAGGAAGGTCCTGCCTGAGGGGAGGAGGTAATACATG